>NC_086449.1:28187289-28491039 GCF_028390025.1 Pseudophryne corroboree | reverse complement strand
AGCCCCGAAAACGTCGGCAACATGAGAAATTAAACTACTAAGTTTTTACCTTCAAGCCATCTCCGAGTGCCACCGTTGTTCCTGTTACATGTACACTGCTCAAAAAAAATAAAGGGAACACTTGAACAACACAATGTAACTCCAAGTCAATCACACTTCTGTGAAATCAAACTGTCCACTTAGGAAGCAACACTGATTGACAATCAGTGCCGTAACTAGCCATTTTAGCGCTGTGTGCAAGAAACGACAGTGGCGCCCCCCCCTCCCCATGTAAGATAGGGGCAGTGAGCGCCGTAGGCGCGCAAAAAAATTATAGGGGCGTGGCTTCACGGGGAAGGGGCGTGGCCACAAAATAACAGCAATTAATTCTACGGTGCACAGTAGTCTACATTATTCAAATTACGCTGCACAGTAGCGCCACTACACCAGGTAGAGCCCCTTTTATACATTACAGCAGACAGCGTCCCCCTTTTTACACATTGCGGCAGCCAGGACCCCTTTTTACACATTGCGGCAGCCAGTCCCCCTTTTTACACATTACGGCAGTCAGTCCCCCTTTTTACACATTGCAGCAGCCAGGACCCCTCTTTACACATTGCGGCAGCCAGGCCCCCTTTTTACACATTGCGGCAGCCAGACCCCCTTTTTACACATTGCGGCAGCCAGGCCCCCTTTTTACACATTGCGGCAGCCAGGACCCCTTTTTACACATTGCGGCAGCCAAGACCCCTTTTTACACATTGCGGCAGCCAGGCCCCCTTTTTACACATTGCGGCAGCCAGGACCCCATTTTACACATTGCGGCAGCCAGGACCCCTTTTTATACATTGCGGCAGCCAGGACCCCTTTTTACACATTGCGGCAGCCAGGACCCCTCTTTACACATTGCGGCAGCCAGGCCCCCTTTTTACACATTGCGGCAGCCAGACCCCCTTTTTACACATTGCGGCAGCCATGCCCCCTTTTTACACATTGCGGCAGCCAGTCCCCCTTTTTACACATTGCAGCAGCCAGGCCCCCTTTTTACACATTGCGGCAGCCAGGACCCCTTTTTACACATTGCGGCAGCCAGGCCCCCTCTTTACACATTGCGGCAGCCAGGCCCCCTTTTTACACATTGCGGCAGCCAGGACCCCTCTTTACACATTGCGGCAGCCAGGACCCCTTTTTACACATTGCAGCAGCCAGTCCCCCTTTTTACACATTGCGGCAGCCAGGACCCCCCGTTTTTACACATTGCGGAAGCCAGGACCCAATTTTACACATTGCGGCAGCCAGGACCCCCCCCTTTTTACACATTGCGGCAGCCAGGATCCCCTGTTTTTACACATTGCGGCAGCCAGGACCCCCCGTTTTTACACATTGCGGCAGTCAGGACCCCATTTTACACATTGCGGCAGCCAGGACCCCCCCTTTTTACACATTGCGGCAGCCAGGACCCCCCCTTTTTACACATTGCGGCAGCCAGGACCCCTTTAAACACATTGCGGCAGACGGTGTCCCCCTGAGAGAGAGAAAGAAAGAAAGAGAGAGAGAGAAAGAAAGAGAGAGAGGGATATACTTACCTTCTCCCCGCTGACAGGCTCCTCGTGTAGCTCCCTCGGTGCAGGCACAGGCAGTGAGGTGAAAAGGAGGAGGAGGGAGGGGGAGCAGAGAGCCGCAGCAGCGCTATTTGATTGGTAGTAAGCGCCGCTGCAGCATCCCCCTCTCCTTCTGTATTGGCTGCCCGGCGCTGCTATGGATGCTGGGATGAAGGAACCGCATCCCAGCATCCATAGCAGCGCCGGGCAGCCAATACAGAAGGAGAGGGGGATGCTGCAGCGGCGCTTACTACCAATCAAATAGCGCTGCTGCGGCTCCCTGCTCCCCCTCCCTCCTCCTCCTTGAACCCGGCGCTGGTCTCCTCTCCCTCCAGCGCGACGCACGGCGCACACAGAGGCGGCATGTAATGAGTCAATTTGACTCATTACATGCCGCTGGCCGTTGCGCCACCAGGGCAACTGCGCTGTGTGCCAAGCCCCCTTGGCACACACGTAGTTACGGCCCTGTTGACAATCAATTTCACATGCTGTTGTGCAAATGGAATAGACAACAGGTGGAAATTATAAGCAATTAGCAAGACACCCCCAATAAAGGAGTTGTTCTGCAGGTGGTGACCGCAGACCACTTCTCAGCTCCTATGCTTTCTGGCTGATGTTTTGGTTACTTTTGAAAGCTGGCGGTGCTTTCACTCTAGTGGTAGCATGAGATGGAATCTACAACCCACACAAGTGGCTCAGGTAGTACAGCTCATCCAAGATGGCACATCAATGCGAGTGTCACGATCCGGGTATCTGGACGCCATTTCTTACCCATCAGATGCCTCCTAAGGCTGGCTCAGCGCTCCAGGACCGGATCCCATCTGTTATCCTGATGTTTACATTCCTGCATCCTCTCCTGTCTCTCTAAGACGCGGTCACAGTAAACGCCATATTACATCTGGCATGGCGTCTCCCGCGGCCTCCGCCGCCGTCCCTGTGTTTCTGCATGCAAAGTGTCAGAGTGGCGATTACGTCAGCCGCGGCCTCCGCTGCGCCCGCGTGGTTTGGATGTGCATTCATCAGTCTGGCGTCTCCTGTGGCCAGCGCCGCCATTGCTGCTTCAATTCTCACATGGATTACAAACCAAACTTCCCTCCAAGTGTCTGCATGGGCGCAGCCATCTTGGATTTTGTCATCTGATCATTTCCACCAATCTGCTGTCTGTATTGTTGATTTGCATAATTGCCTAGCCAACCCCTTCCTTGCTGCAGGTATAAGTAAGCTGTGCCTGAGCAAGGAAGGCGTCAGTGCTTTGGTTGTCAAACCTAGTTCCAGTTTGTCTCTCTCCTGTGATTGTCTTCCAGGTTCCAGCTCCTGTGTCAATCCTTCCACTACAGAGACCCGCACCAGCATTCCATCTGCGGTGTAGCCTGACTCTCCGATCCATTTGGATTCACCAGCTTCCAGCTACAGATCTACCTGCTTTCAGCATCCAGCTTCCAGCAGAGGTCAGCTCTCCTTAAAGTGCCGGTACCCCTTTTCTGCAGTTTGTCATTTATCACCGGCATTATTATTTCACCGCTCTCAAACTCCAAACTTCATTATTATTTCATCGCTCTCAAGTTCGTTTATTATTTAACTGGTTCCAGCCAGTATCCACTCCGTACCAACAACAGTCTGGTTCCAGCCAGTATCCACAGCAGCCGTTTTATCTTCAGCAGCCCAGCCTTTCCTGGAACACCAGCTGGTACGATCCTGGGTTCTCTCCATTGCTACAGTCAGGCCTGGTAAGGACTTTCCAACTAGAAGATTATAAGAACTATCTCACACTACCAGTGCCTGTGGCCCTTGCCACCCTGTAGTACCCAGGAATTGTATTTATCCTCTGTTGACTTTTATGTTTCCTTTTACTGCTGCTGTGTTGCGGAGTTGTCATAAATAAACATCCTTGACTTTTATTCAAGTTGTCGTGGTCACGCCTTCGGGCAGTTATTCATCATGTTACTTACATGTCCAGGGGTCTGATACAACCTCCCAGGTTCCGGTACATCTCAGCCCCTACAACTGAGGCTGCCTCCCGTCAGCTCAGGCCCTCAGTTGTGACAGTAAGCACTGACCTAATGAATCCAGCTGGAGACCAGGATCAAGCGGCCAGGCCGATGCAAGAACTGGCAGCCCGACTTGAACATCAGGAGGCTGCACAGGGCCACATCATCCGCTGTCTCCAGGATCTCTCTACTCGGCTGGATGGGATTCAGACAACCCTCCGTGGATCAGGCGCGTCCGGTGCGTCAACCACAGTGACTCCAGCTATAACCCCACCCACCTTACCCATTTCTGCTCCACGTCTTCATCTTCCAACGCCAGCAAAATTTGACGGATCTCCAAGATTCTGCAGGGGATTTCTCAACCAGTGTGAGATTCAGTTTGAGCTACAACCTGGCAATTTCCCCAGTGACCGTACAAAAATTGCCTACATTATCTCTCTTCTCAGTGGCTCAGCCCTTGATTGGGCATCACCGTTATGGGAGAGGTCCGACACCCTGCTATCTTCCTACACTGCATTCGTGTCAACATTCAGGCGCATCTTCGACGAGCCAGGCCGGGTAACTTCAGCTTCGTCTGAGATTCTCCGTTTACGCCAGGGATCACGTACTGTAGGACAATATATTATACAGCTCTAGATCCTGGCATCCGAACTGGCATGGAACGACGAGGCCCTGTATGCTGCATTCTGGCATGGCTTATCTGAGCGTATTAAAGATGAGTTAGCTACCAGAGACCTGCCCTCTAAGTTGGATGAGCTAATCTCACTCTGCACGAAAGTTGATTTACGTTTCAGAGAGAGAGCAACTGATCTGCTCCAAAATCTTCTGCTCCTCCTCCTCGCCAACTGTCACCAACTAAAGATGAGCCCATGCAAATTGGCCGTTCCCGTTTAACTCCTGCTGAGCGCCGAAGACGTCTCTCCGAGTCTCTCTGTCTTTATTGTGCAGCTCCGTCTCACACCATTAATGCCTGTCCCAAACGTCCGGGACTCCAAATCCTAGCTTGCCAAGGAGAGGGCCGGCTAGGAGTAATGATCTCCTCTCCATCTCTTCAAGATTGTAATCTCCCAGTCTCGCTTCAAGTTGCTCAACGTTATCGGAACGTCATTGCCCTCCTTGATTCCGGAGCAGCTGGGAACTTTATTACCGAAGCCTATGTTAAACGGTGGTCCCTACCCACCGAGAGACTTCCTTCGTCCATTTCCTTAACTGCCGTGGATGGCAGCAAAATTTTTGATGCAGTTATTTCTTTAAGGACTCTACCAGTTCGTCTGAGAGTGGGAGTTCTTCATTCCAAACTTATTTCTTTTTTAGTGATTCCAAGAGCCACACATCCTGTGGTCCTGGGCCTTCCATGGCTCCGTCTTCACAATCCTACAATTGATTGGACGACTACGCAAATCCTGGCATGGGGTTCCTCCTGTGCTGAGACATGTTTGTTTAAAGTTTTGCCTGTCTGTTCTTCCTCCCCCAGGTCGTCTGATGTTCCACCTCCTCCATATCAAGATTTCACGGATGTGTTCAGTAAAGCTTCTGCTGATATCCTTCCTCCTCATAGAGAATGGGACTGCCCGATTGATCTCGTTCCAGGGAAGGTTCCACCTCGAGGCCGAACGTATCCGTTGTCTCTGCCTGAGACGCATTCTATGGAGGAATACATTAAAGAGAACCTAGCAAAGGGGTTCATTCGACCTTCTTCTTCTCCAGCCGGCGCAGGCTTCTTTTTTGTAAAGAAGAAAGATGGTGGTCTGCGGCCGTGCATCGACTACAGAGGTTTGAACGACATTACCATCAAGAACCGCTATCCTTTACCCCTGATTACTGAGCTATTCGACAGAGTTAGCGGAGCTACCATCTTTACAAAGCTGGACTTGAGAGGTGCATACAATCTCATCCGGATCCGTGAGGGTGACGAGTGGAAGACCGCCTTTAACACCCGTGACGGACATTATGAGTACCTCGTCATGCCCTTCGGATTGAGCAATGCTCCAGCTGTCTTCCAGCATTTTGTCAATGAGATCTTCAGAGACATTCTATACCGTCATGTCGTAGTCTATCTAGATGATATCCTCATTTTTGCCAACGATTTAGAGGAACATCGTTTTTGGGTAAAAGAGGTTCTGTCCCGTCTCCGTGTCAATCGTCTCTATTGCAAATTAGAGAAATGCGTCTTTGAAGTCAAGTCCATTCCGTTTCTAGGGTACATTGTGTCCGGTTCCGGACTAGAGATGGATCCTGAGAAACTACAAGCAATCCAGAATTGGCCGGTACCCTTAACCCTCAAAGGGGTCCAGAGGTTCTTAGGGTTCGCCAATTATTACCGAAAGTTTATACGAGACTTTTCCACCATTGTGGCGCCTATTACTGCTTTCACTAAGAAGGGTGCTAACCCGTCCAAGTGGTCTGAAGAAGCCATGCAAGCCTTTCATCTTTTAAAGCAAAGGTTCATCTCTGCACCTGTTCTGAAACAGCCTGACATCGACTCTCCTTTCATCTTAGAGGTGGATGCCTCCTCCGTTGGAGTAGGAGCGGTGTTATCTCAGAGGGCTAAAGATGGCCATTTACATCCTTGCAGTTTCTTCTCCCGGAAGTTCTCCCCAGCGAAGCGCAACTATGCCATTGGCGACCAGGAGTTGCTAGCCATCAAGCTCGCTCTAGAGGAGTGGAGATATCTGTTGGAGGGAGCTTCTCATTCAATCACCATACTTACAGACCACAAGAACCTTTTATATCTGAAAGGCGCACAATGTCTCAATCCTCGTCAGGCCAGATGGGCACTTTTCTTTTCCAGGTTCGACTTTAAACTCCAGTTCTGTCCGGGGGCTCTCAGAATCGCAAGGCCGATGCCCTTTCCCGCTCATGGGAGCAAGAAAATGAGTCAGAGTCTTCAGACAAGCATCCTATTATAAATCCGTTGGCATTCTCCACGGTAGGGATGGACTCTACGCCCCCATCAGGGAAAAGTTTTGTGAAGCCGATGCTAAGGAAGAAGCTCATGCATTGGGCCCATGCTTCCCGTTTTGCCGGACATACAGGTATCCAAAAAACCCTGGAGTTTATCTCTAGGTCCTATTGGTGGCCAACTCTGAAAAAGGACGTCTTGGAGTTTATTGCATCTTGCCCAAAGTGTGCTCAACACAAGGTATCCCGCCAGTCGCCTGCGGGGCAACTGGTTCCACTATCTGTTCCCCGTCGACCATGGACCCATCTGTGGATGGATTTTATTACAGATTTACCCATGTGCAACAAGTTCAATACCATCTGGGTGGTAGTTGACCGGTTCACCAAGATGGCACACTTCATTCCTCTCACCGGTCTTCCGTCAGCTTCCAAGTTGGCTCAAATATTCATACAAGAGATCTTCCGACTCCACGGTCTTCCTGAAGAAATCATCTCAGATCGAGGAGTTCAATTCACAGCCAAATTCTGGCGAAGTTTATGTCAAGTCCTCCAAGTCAAGCTAAAGTTTTCCACGGCTTACCATCCTCAGACCAATGGTCAAACTGAGAGGGTGATCAGGACTTGGAGGCCTTCCTCCGCATCTATGTGTCCTCCTCTCAAGATGACTGGGTTCAATTACTTCCCTGGGCCGAGTTCTGTCATAACAACCAGTATCATTCTTCATCTGCTTCAACACCATTCTTCACTAACTTTGGATTCCACCCTAAAGTCCCTGAGTTCCAACCGCTTCCAGCAACTTCTGTTCCCGCAGTGGATATCACCTTGCATCAGTTTGCCAATATCTGGAAGAGCGTACGATCAGCTCTGCTCAAGGCATCGTTCAGGTACAAGATGTTTGCGGATAAGAAGCGTCGAGCAGTTCCTGCTCTCAAGGTGGGTGATCGGGTATGGTTATCCACGAAGAATTTGAGGTTAAGAGTTCCCAGTATGAAGTTTGCACCTCGCTACATTGGTCCTTTTAAAATTGAACAAGTCATCAACCCTGTTGCTTACAGACTCCAGTTGCCTCCCTTCTTAAAAATACCCAGGACATTCCATGTTTCCCTGTTGAAACCGCTGATCTTGAATCGGTTTCATTCCTCACTTCCTCCAACTCCGAAAGTCCAAACTCAACGAGGCGTTGAGTACGAAGTGGCCAAGATCCTGGACTCACGTCACCGTTACGGTCAACTACAGTATCTTATTGACTGGAAGGGTTACGGCCCTGAGGAACGTTCATGGACCAATGCTTCAGATGTCCATGCTCCTGCCTTGGTCCGGAGATTCCATTCCAAGTTTCCTCAAAAGCCAAAGAAGTGTCCTGGGGCCACTCCTAAAGGGGGGGGTGCTGTCACGATCCGGGTATCTGGACGCCATTTCTTACCCATCAGATGCCTCCTAAGGCTGGCTCAGCGCTCCAGGACCGGATCCCATCTGTTATCTTGATGTTTACATTCCTGCATCCTCTCCTGTCTCTCTGAGACGCGGTCACAGTAAACGCCATATTACATCTGGCATGGCGTCTCCCGCGGCCTCCGCCGCCGTCCCTGAGTTTCTGCATGCAAAGTGTCAGAGTGGCGATTACGTCAGCCGCGGCCTCCGCTGTGCCCGCGTGGTTTGGATGTGCATTCATCAGTCTGGCGTCTCCTGTCTCCTGTGGCCGGCGCCGCCATTGCTGCTTCAATTCTCACATGGATTACAAACCAAACTTCCCTCCAAGTGTCTGCATGGGCGCAGCCATCTTGGATTTTGTCATCTGATCATTTCCACCAATCTGCTGTCTGTATTGTTGATTTGCATAATTGCCTAGCCAACCCCTTCCTTGCTGCAGGTATAAGTAAGCTGTGCCTGAGCAAGGAAGGCGTCAGTGCTTTGGTTGTCAAACCTAGTTCCAGTTTGTCTCTCTCCTGTGATTGTCTTCCAGGTTCCAGCTCCTGTGTCAATCCTTCCACTACAGAGACCCGCACCAGCATTCCATCTGCGGTGTAGCCTGACTCTCCGATCCATTTGGATTCACCAGCTTCCAGCTACAGATCTACCTGCTTTCAGCATCCAGCTTCCAGCAGAGGTCAGCTCTCCTTAAAGTGCCGGTACCCCTTTTCTGCAGTTTGTCATTTATCACCGGCATTATTATTTCACCGCTCTCAAACTCCAAACTTCATTATTATTTCATCACTCTCAAGTTCGTTTATTATTTAACTGGTTCCAGCCAGTATCCACAGCAGCCGTTTTATCTTCAGCAGCCCAGCCTTTCCTGGAACACCAGCTGGTACGATCCTGGGTTCTCTCCATTGCTACAGTCAGGCCTGGTAAGGACTTTCCAACTAGAAGATTATAAGAACTATCTCACACTACCAGTGCCTGTGGCCCTTGCCACCCTGTAGTACCCAGGAATTGTATTTATCCTCTGTTGACTTTTATGTTTCCTGCTGCTGTGTTGCGGAGTTGTCATAAATAAACATCATTGACTTTTATTCAAGTTGTCGTGGTCACGCCTTCGGGCAGTTATTCATCATGTTACTTACATGTCCAGGGGTCTGATACAACCTCCCAGGTTCCGGTACATCTCAGCCCCTACAACTGAGGCTGCCTCCCGTCAGCTCAGGCCCTCAGTTGTGACAGCGAGCTGTGGCAAGAAGGTTTGCTGTGTCTCGTCAGCGTAGTGTCCAGAGCATGGAGGCGCTACCAGGAGACAGGCCAGTACATCAGGAGATGAGGAGGCCGTAGGAGGGCAACAACCCAGCAGCAGGACCGCTACCTCCGCCTTTGTGCAAGGAGGAACAGGAGGAGCACTGACAGAGCCCTGCAAAATGACCTCCAGCAAGCCACAAATGTGCATGTGTCTACTCAAACGATCAGAAACAGACTCCATGAGGGTGGTATGAGGGCCCAACGTCCACAGGTGACTTTGTGCTTACAGCCCAACACCGTGCAGGACGTTTGGCATTTGCCAGAGAACACCAAGATTGGCAAATTCGCCACTGGCGCCCTGTGCTCTTCATAGATGAAAGCAGGTTCTCACTGAGCACATGTGACTGACGTGACAGAGTCTGGAGACGCCAAGGAGAACGTTCTGCTGCCTGCAACATCCTACAGCATGACCGGTTTGGCAGTGGGTCAGTAATAGTGTGGGGTGGCACTTCTTTGGGGGGCCGCACAGCCCTCCATGTGCTCGCCAAAGGTAGCCTGACTGCCAATAGGTACCGAGATGAGATCCTCAGACCCCTTGTGAGAACATATGCTGGTGCAGTTGGCCCTGGGTTCCTCCTAATGCAAGACAATGCTAGACCTCATGTGGCTGGAGTGTGTCAGCAGTTCCTGCAAGACGAAGGCATTGATGCTATGGACTGGCCCGCCCGTTCCCCAGACTTGAATCCAATTGAGCACATCTGGGACATCATGTCTCGCTCCATCCACCAACGCCACGTTGGACCACAGACTGTCCAGGAGTTGCTTTAGTGCAGGTCTGGGAGGAGATCCCTCAGGAGACAATCCGCCACCCTCATCAGGAGCATGCCCAGGCGTTGTAGGGAGGTCATACAGGCATGTGGAGACCACACACACTACTGAGCCTCATTTTGACTTGTTTTAAGGACATTACATCAAAGTTGGATCAGCCTCTAGTGTGTTTTCCACTTTAATTTTGAGCGTGACTCCAAATCCAGACCTCCATGGTTTAATACATTTGATTTCCATTGATAATTTTTGTGTGATTTTGTTGTCAGCACATTCAACTATGTAAAGAACAAAGTAATAAGAATATTTAATTCATTCAGATCTAGGATGTGTTATTTTAGTGTTCCCTTTATTTTTTTGAGCAGTGTATATATACTGTGTGTGTGTGTGTATATGTGTATTGCTGTGACATGAATTAAAATGCACACTTGATTTTTTCCCACGAAAGAGTCTCCGAGTGCCGCTGCTTGTTGGATGTGGGACACACATATATATATATATATATATATATATATATATATTTAGCAGAATGGATTTCCCCCTCCTGCTGTGGCCCCCTGGGAGTGATGTTGTGGTCTGTGACCGCCCTCATCACTCCAGAAATGACACACCAGAATGCCTGATCATCAGCCCACTTTCCCCCGACTGACGCTTTCCTGCACTCTGCTACAAGGTGTGGAGATGGTTTTGCTTAGGGGGAAGAATACATTTAAAATAATAAATGACATATGGGGCACTAAATAGTGGGGATCCCATAGACACTGGGCTTGAGGATGGTGGTTCTCCCACACGGTTCCATTGCCATGAGGGGGTGGGGCTGGATTGAGACGAGGATCTATTTCCATTAGGGGGCTATCTTTGACAGGGGTGAGGGACATAATTTTACAGTGGGGATCTAAGAATATGGGTATGGGGGGGGGGGGCAAAAACCCCAAGATTTAGTTTTTAAAAATAAGAATTTACTCACCGGTAATTCTATTTCTCGTAGTCCGTAGTGGATGCTGGGTACTCCGTAAGGACCATGGGGAATAGCAGGCTCCGCAGGAGACTGGGCACTCTAAAAGAAAGATTAGGTACTATCTGGTGTGCACTGGCTCCTCCCTCTATGCCCCTCCTCCAGACCTCAGTTAGGGAAACTGTGCCCGGAAGAGCTGACATTACTAGGAAAGGATTTGGAATCCAGGGTAAGACTCATACCAGCCACACCAAGCACACCGTACAACTTGTGATAACTATACCCAGTTAAAACAAGAATGAGCCTCATTAACAGATGGCTCATAACAAAACCCTTTAGTTACGCAATAACTATATACATGTATTGCAGAGAGTCCGCACTTGGGACTGGCTCCCAGCATCCACTACGGACTATGAGAAATAGAATTACCGGTGAGTAAATTCTTATTTTCTCTGACGTCCTAGTGGATGCTGGGTACTCCGTAAGGACCATGGGGATTATACCAAAGCTCCCAAACGGGCGGGAGAGTGCGGATGACTCTACAGCACCGAATGAGCAAACTCAAGGTCCTCCTCAGCCAGGGTATCAAACTTGTAGAATTTTGCAAATGTGTTTGAACCCGACCAAGTAGCAGCTCGACAAAGTTGTAAAGCCGAGACCCCTCGGGCAGCCGCCCAAGAAGAGCCCACCTTCCTCGTGGAATGGGCTTTTACAGATTTAGGATGTGGCAGTCCAGCCGCAGAATGTGCAAGTTGAATCGTGCTACAGATCCAGCGAGCAATAGTCTGCTTTGAAGCAGGAGCACCCAGCTTGTTGGGTGCATACAGGATAAATAGCGAGTCAGTTTTCCTGACTCCAGCCGTCCTGGAAACATAGATTTTCAGGACCCTGACTACGTCCAGCAACTTGGAATCCTCCAAGTCCCGAGTAGCCGCAGGCACCACAATAGGTTGGTTCAAATGAAACGCTGATACCACCTTAGGAAGAAATTGGGGATGAGTCCTCAATTCCACCCTATCCATATGGAAAATCAGATAAGGGCTTTTACATGACAAAGCCGCCAATTCTGACACACGCCTGGCCGAAGCCAAGGCCAACAGCATGACCACTTTCCACGTGAGATATTTTAGCTCCACGGTTTTAAGTGGCTCAAACCAATGCGACTTTAGGAAATCCAACACCATGTTGAGATCCCAAGGTGCCACTGGAGGCAGAAAAGGGGGCTGAATATGCAGCACTCCTTTAACAAATGTCTGAACTTCAGGCAGTGAAGCCAGTTCTTTTTGGAATAAAATCGATAGAGCCGAAATCTGGACCTTAATGGAACCCAATTTGAGGCCCATAGTCACCCCTGACTGTAGGAAGTGCAGAAATCGACCCAGCTGAAATTCCTCCGTTGGGGCCTTCCTGGCCTCACACCAAGCAACATATTTTTGCCATATGCGGTGATAATGTTTTGCAGTCACATCCTTCCTGGCTTTAATCAGCGTAGGAATGACTTCCTCCGGAATGCCCTTTTCCTTTAGGATCCGGTGTTCAATCGCCATGCCGTCAAACGCAGCCGCGGTAAGTCTTGGAACAGACAGGGCCCCTGCTGCAGCAGGTCCTGTCTGAACGGCAGAGGCCATGGGTCCTCTGAGATCATTTCTTGAAGTTCTGGGTACCAAGCTCTTCTTGGCCAATCCAGAACAATGAGTATCGTTCTTACTCATCTCCTTCTTATTATCCTCAGTACCTTGGGTATGAGAGGAAGAGGAGGGAACACATAAACCGACTGGTACACTCACTGTGTCACTAGAGCGTCCACAGCTATCGCCTGAGGGTCCCTTGACCTGGCGCAATATCTTTTTAGCTTTTTGTTGAGGCGAGACGCCATCATGTCCACCTGTGGCCGTTCCCAACCGTTTACAATCAGCTGGAAGACTTCTGGATGAAGTCCCCACTCTCCCGGGTGGAGGTCGTGCCTGCTGAGGAAGTCTGCTTCCCAGTTGTCCACTCCCGAAATGAACACTGCTGACAGTGCTATCACGTGATTCTCCGCCCATCGAAGAATCCTTGTGGCTTCTGCCATTGCCACCCTGCTTCTTGTGCCGCCCTGGCGGTTTACATGGGTGACCGCTGTGATGTTGTCTGACTGAATCAGAACCGGTTGGTTTTGAAGCAGTGGTTCTGCTTGACTCAGGGCGTTGTAAATTGCCCTTAGTTCCAGAATATTTATGTGTAGGGAAGTTTCCTGACTCGACCATTGTCCTTGGAAATTTCTTCTCTGGGTGACTGCCCCCCAACCTCGGAGGCTTGCATCCGTGGTCACCAGGACCCAGTCCTGTATGCCGAATCTGCGGCCTTCGAGCAGATGAGCACTCTGCAGCCACCACAGCAGAGACACCCTGGCCCTCGGGGACAGGGTGATTAACCGATGCATCTGGAGATGCGATCCGGACCACTTGTCCAACAGATCCCACTGGAAGATCCTTGCATGGAACCTGCCGAAGGGAATTGCTTCGTAAGAAGCTTCCATCTTTCCCAGGACTCGCGTGCAGTGATGCACCGACACCTGCTTTGGTTTCAGGAGGTCCCTGACCAGAGATGATAATTCCTGGGCCTTCTCCTCCGGGAGAAAGAGCTTCTGTTCTGTGTCCAGAATCATGCCCAAGAACAGCAGACGCATTGCAGGAATCAGTTGCGACTTTGGGATATTCAGAATCCAGCCATGTTGATGCAGCACTTCCTGAGATAGTGCTACGCTGACTAGCAACTGCTCTTTGGATCTCGCCTTTATAAGGAGATCGTCCAAGTACGGAATAATCATGACTCCCTTCTTTCGGAGGAGCATCATCATTTCGGCCATTACCTTGGTAAATACCCGCGGTGCCGTGGATAGACCGAACGGCAACGTCTGGAATTTGTAATGACAGTCCTGTACCACAAACCTGAGGTACTCCTGGTGGGGTGGATAAATGGGGACATGCAGGTAAGCATCCTTGATGTCCAATGACACCATAAAATCCCCCTCTTCCAGGCATGCAATAACCGCCCTGAGCGATTCCATCTTGAACTTGAACTTTTTTATATAAATGTTCAAGGATTTTAAATTTAGAATGGGTCTCACCGAACCGTCTGGTTTCGGTACCACAAACATTGTGGAATAGTAACCCCGTACCTGTTGAAGGAGGGGTACCTTGATTATCACCTGCTGAAGATACAGCTTGTGAATTGCCGCCAGTACTACCTCCCTTTCTCTGAGGGCAGCAGGCAAGGCTGATTTGAGGTAACGGCGAGGGGGAGTCGCCTCGAACTCCAGCTTGTATCCCTGTGATACTACTTGCAGAACCCAGGGATCCACCTGTGAGCGAGCCCACTGGTCGCTGAAGTTCCGGAGACGCGCCCCCACCGCACCTGGCTCTGCCTATGGAGCCCCAGCGTCATGCAGTGGACTTAGAGGAAGCGAGGGAAGATTTTTGATCCTGGGAACTGGCTGTATGGTGCAGCTTTTTCCCTCTTCCCTTGCCTCTGGGCAGAAAGGAAGCGCCTTTGACCCGCTTGCTTTTCTGAGGCCGAAAGGATTGTACCTGATAATACGGTGCTTTCTTAGGCTGTGAGGGAACCTGAGGTAAAAATGTCGACTTCCCAGCTGTTGCTGTGGATACGAGGTCCAAGAGACCATCCCCAAACAATTCCTCACCCTTATAAGGCAGAACCTCCATGTGCGTTTTAGAATTCGCATCACCCGTCCACTGCCGGGTCCATAATACCCTCCTGGCAGAAATGGACATTGCATTAATTCTGGATGCCAGCCGGCAAATATCCCTCTGTGCATCCCTAATATATAAGTCTTTTATATGCTCTATGGTTAGCAAAATAGTATCCCTGTCGTAACAATATTATCTGACAGGGTATCAGATCACGCTGCAGCAGCACTACACATCCATGCTGAGGCAATTGCAGGTATCAGTATAGTACCTGAGTGTATATATACAGACTTCAGAATCGCCTCCTGCTTTCTATCAGCAGGCTCCTTCAAGGCGGACGTATCTTGAGACGGCAGTGCCACCTTTTTTGACAAACGTGTGAGCGCCTTATCCACCCTAGGGGATATCTCCCAACGTGACCTATCCTCTGGCGGGAAAGGGTACGCCATCAGTAATCTTTTACAAATTACCAGTTTCTTATCGGGGGGAAGCCCACGCTTCTTCACACACTTCATTCAACTCATCTGATGGGGGAAAAAACACTGGCTGCTTTTTCTCCCCAAACATAATACCCTTTTTAGTGGTACTTGGGTTAATGTCAGAAATGTGTAACACATATTTCATTGCCGTAATCATGCAACGGCTGCCCCTAGTGGATTGTGTATATGTCTCATCCTCGTCGACACTGGAGTCAGACTCCGTGTCGACATCTGTGTCTGCCATCTGAGGTAGCGGGCGTTGTTGAGCCCCTGATGGCCTTTGAGACACCTGGGCAGGCGCGGGCTGAGAAGCCGGCTGTCCCACGGCTGTTACGTCATCCAGTCTTTTATAGAAGGAGTTGACACTGTCGGTTAATACCTTCCACATATCCACCCACTCTGGTGTCGGCCCCGCAGGGGGTGACATCACATTTATCGGCACCTGCTCCGCCTCCACATAAGCCTCCTCATCAAACATGTCGCCACAGCCGTACCGACACACCGCACACACACAAGGAATGCTCTGACTGAGGACAGGACCCCACAAAGTCCTTTGGGGAGACAGAGAGAGAGTATGCCAGCACACACCACAGCGCTATTTAATCACATACATAAAGTGATTTATCCCTATAGCTGCTTTTCATATACAGTTTGCGCCTAAATTTAGTGCCCCCCCCCTCTTTTTTACCCTTTGTCAAAGTCGAAAAATATCACTATTCACTAATGCCTTATACTAACCCCAATGCGCACGCCCGCTGCTCGTGCATGCAGTCTGCCGTACGTGCACATGTCCGCAAATTGCGTACACTCGCTCCGGCGATTACGCGCGTGACATACGTATTTACGGTAGAGTTTATGAGCTTGTAGCGGGCGACTCGTTTATAGCATAGTTAACCCATATAGCGTGTTTTATAGGTAATAGTCCCCTTAATAATGTCTGCGAGTATGTTTAGCGTAAATGGTTCATGGACTTGGGAATTCCTCTTTTCATGATACAAAGGGTCTGACAAAGGTTGAACAGTGGTGTCTGGTACCTAACTGAAGAGTATTTTATTAGGAACAATCCGGTGCTGGTTAGGTAGAGGTTAATCGCTCCTGCATATAGTTATGTCTATGAGTAGTTTATGGACATTTACTGTATTTGCGGTTAATTATCCATGCGGCGGGAATCCTGAGGATACCTCCCATCTGAGCAGTTTGAAATAGTCACAGCCCACCTGTTTGAATCCACCTATGACCTTTTGTTATAGTGCAGAGAGACATTCCTGTGTCCAATGAACAATGAGATTGTAGGGCCCATTGTATTGTACAGTATGTTGTGTGTATATAAAGACCCCCATAGCCAGACCAGCCTCACTTCTCTCCATAAAGGTTTTCCCTGTGATGACTGAGAGCTGGTTTCCAGATTGCGCCTGCGAGTCATTCCAACGTGTGTAAGTTCTCTGTGGCCATTTTGTTACTCTGTATGTATGCAATTGTTCTCTTTTAGCTAACCTATAAGTGTTTGCCATTTATTCCCTTTCTGTTTATTTGTATTTGCAATCATTCGCTATTGTGCATATTTCTGTATAGTTATTCTGCTAGTTATTAATGTTAGGACTGTAGTGTATAAGCTGTAATGGTTTCTTTTCCCTTTTACTTACTAAAATCATCTAGAAAAGGTGTTGGAACCTTAGCAAGGAGTGTGTGTTTTACTAGTTATTATATAGGGTTTCTGAGCATCATAATCGCTCCAACAGCTTTCATATGATATGGGTTAATCAGCGTTACATTGTGGTAATATTACAGTAATAAGGTTTACAGCATAAGCATACCCTTACAGTGTGTTGGTAACAAGGTTCTGTGTGTAATTCAGTGAGCGTCTGCACCGCTCGTATCCCGCTCTCGTGGTACAGCGTCTGCTATGCTAAGTGCGTACCATTACGGCAACTCGTGCGCCTATTGCGTACATTGTCTTTAATAGGTATATAGCTTAGGTTCAAGATAAATAATTAGCTTTATCAATTGGTGGCTAGTCCGGTCCAGCTCATCCGCAGTCAGGCGAAGACACGCAGACTTTATCGATCAGCAAAGGGCGAATAGGTAGTATATTGTAGTGCTGATCAGATGAGCGTCTGCGTCTGATTCTCTTGGTTTGTAGGGATGCTGGTGGAATCCGGAACCGGAAGGTAAGAACGGTAAGCTATTGTATTTTAAATCTGGTTTAAATTTCCGTAGTGATATAAATTGCATACGCAACACATATACCTGTCTTTTCATTTGTGTATTTTTCATATATCTCCCTCCTGTTTGCCATTTACATTTGATAACGTGTTGAGAAAAATTTGTTGCTATTTTAGTTAAAAGTAAGATTAAATACTTAAAGGGAGTAATTGTAAAAGCACGCACATAGCCTGGTCTAATTAAAGGTTGATACAGTGGAATACTGTGTGATGTGCGGTAAGCGATTATAGTTAAATATCGTTTACATTTATAGAAGCGTGTTACTGCGGACGTATCTAGGCTGTGTACACGTGTCTCTCACAGAGGGCGAGTCAAGCGTACGCGACGCAAAGGCCTACGCAAGTAGCGTGTATTACGCAACGTGCGTACAGACGCGCCCGCTAAATACAAATCACACGATAACATTGTTTTAGTAAGGCGATACGGGAGCAACGTGATAATAGCACAAAGTGATTTCAGTCTCCTAAAACTAGTTTAAAAAGATCCTTCTCTTGTTGCAACTCCTCTGGGATTAGCCTGTGTTAACTGAGTGAAAGAAAAATTTTCTGTACAGAAAAGTCAGAGTATATGAGGTGAAAGAGCATGTGTAAGAAAAAGTTTTTTTTCTCTTTGGTGAACCTTAGAAATCGAGCCTCGTAGGTGTGTACATCCGTGAAGTGATATTGCATGGTGGCGTGGGAGGCATCTCGCGTTAAATAAATATTCCGCGCCCAAGAAAGGGTTGGCGACGTAAAAGAGAGCAAGTAGTGTTATAGCCGACCAGGAGGTCCGCTAAGGTAAAAGGTAAGACCCATATAGGCCTGTTTTTGAGAATCTCCGGCTGAAGGTTTCGCAGCCCAAACAACCGATTCCACTGGTCGTAAGGCATATAAATAATAGTTATTTATACGAAGTGCGACTGTACCGCATGTAATTGTGTGCATTAGTTTGTTACCTTGATACCCATTAAAAATTTACTGTGGGATCATAAACGCTATTTGTACATTCTAATGTGATTTGTGTAGGTTTTTTTATTTTAAGGGAGGTTCGCTGATCACTCAGGAATTCTCCAGCAACTGATATTTACTGGGGAGGGTAAGTGCTCTGCGGATAACTCCCATATGTCCCAGTAAATAGAAGTTCAGGTTGCAGGGGCCCTAGGTTGAGTACGCCAGCGCTAAAGCAGCGTGTGGGCATATTGGTCGACGTGGGCGAGAGTGTGTGAAGGTACTCGTTAAACTTTCACCTCTGGGAACTTGGTTTTTTGTAAGGGTTCACTGAGAAGGCAACGCCTGCAAATAATGGGGGCCAGTTGCTCAAATTAGGGGCGATCAACCAAGGTTCAGGTTGATGTTATTCCGCGCCCAGTCGGGTCGGCGAGGTACATAATGTGTGAAAAATATGGATCACACGCAGAGGTATTATGCAATGAGTGGGAACGAATGACTGTGCATGATGGGGAAAAGTTCCCACGAGTAGGCAGTTTTAGTCCTGAGGTGTTACAAAATTTAAGGAGAAGGATATGTATAATTAAATCCGGCAAGCAGCGGATCAGACATTATGATTATTTACAGTTATGGCAACAGGAAGGAGATATACAAAGAGGATTGGCTCAAGCGGCTGGTACAAACTATCAGGAAACTGATAGCCACCGCACCCCCACCATACATAGCAGGAGAGAAAATGGCTGCATAGAATAGCACACTGGTATATGATAAACGTGCACTTAATAAATGTATAAATGTTAAGAGTAATGTAGACAATTGTATCGATACTAATACTAACACATGCAAGTTGTACCCTGTTTTAAACTTCCCTCAGGATTGCGAGCAGGAAGATGAACCTACCACAATATCGGCACTCTCTCTAGCAGCCACCATAGCAGAGACTACAGTGGGCACGGCCCAACCTGTAAGAGAAGTAGTAAAGGCCCCTAGTGGAGAGACAGGTGAGGTCGTGTCGGCAGATAAGTACGGCACTGTACACTACGCAGAAGCAATTACACCACATATTGTAGAATCAACCCAGAGGGATGTTATTGAACTTAATCCTGTCAGGGTAATTGCGGTCCCAAATGGGAAAACTGACACTTCAGGAGTCACCCCCGTCAGAAACATTGCGATGCATTGCCCCATTTCCCGGACAGAATTAAGAGCAATTATGTCTGAATTCCCTGATCCGAGGAAAGATCTAGTTACATGTCAAAAGTTCATTAGAGAACTGGGTAACTCCTCAGAACCCAATAACAAAGATTGGCGAGCAGTGTTGAGGGCATGTTTGCCCCCCAACATTGACTCTGTGAGATTTATCACAGATTGTGAGTTAGATGAAGAAACGCCCCTCACTGATGAGTACAATCAGGAGAATGTAAGACGCATAAACCTGCAGTTAGGAGCATATTTCCCAGCTGTTGTCAAGTGGAACAAAATTTTCTCCATAAGACAAAAAGAGGGTGAAATGGCTGCTGATTATTTCCATTGGGCACTGCAGGACATGGCTAAGTATACAGGGATAGAAGACATTAAGACAAATGTGAATAATAGAGAAGTAGCAGTTTCTGTGTTAATGGACGGTTTAAAGGAAGTATTGAGGACGAGGGTACAGACCACCCAACCATGTTGGCGAGGTTTGTCGGTGGCTACTTTGAGAGAGGCCGCTATTGATCATGATCGGAACATCACGAGGCACAGGGAGTCACAGGGCGATAAGCTGATGACAGTGAGCATACAAGCCCTTACAACAAGGCCACCTCAGTATAAGCCCCCGACCCTGTGGGTAAGTCAAATGTGGTAACTTGCTATAACTGTAACAAAGAGGGACATTATGCACGGAATTGTATGGTTAGAGATACACCAAAGTTATATAAAACCCCTAGACAACGACAGGACACACGAAATTGGGATCAAGGACCGCAGAGACGGAGTTATGAGCCACATGCAGGGGAAACAAAAAGGTACCCACCAAAAAGAGACTGGCAAGTCTCTGATCATTCACAGTTGCCCCTTTCACATGTTGTAGCTGCCAGTGCACTCCAGGGAGGTCACCACATACAATAGGGGTGGGGCCACACCTGTAGTTTGCAGCCAGTGAAATTAATTGCGAGCCTTGGAAGTGAACCCGAGGTCACAATTGATGTAGCTGGTAGATCTCTACCTTTCCTTGTAGATACGGGGGCGGCCAAATCAGTGATAAATTACAAGTACAACACTACCCCTTAAGCAAACCAGCAGAGATTACGATAGGGCCTTTGCATACCAAGCATTCTTTTCTGCTGGCTGCATCGGCTCCGACTAATCTACTTGGTAGAGATTTACTTTGCAAAATGGGATGTGTCATATATTGTACTCCTGAAGGTGTGTTTTTAGATATACCTGAAAATCAAGCTCAGGAAGTGCAGGATATGTTAGATACCCCACAAAGGTTAATGACGCATACTGCTGTTACAGATAGATGTCCATCCAAGGTAGTCCCCAAAAGTAGTGTCTATGTGAAGTCTCTTCATAAATTCCAGGAGCACCTCCAGCCTAAATATTTATCTAGGATTTGCCTTTGATGCATACTAGCTGGTTCCTACTTTAAATCACTCATACTTATGTTAATATTTTTCTCTCGTCTGGTGCAGGATTAAAACTCTAGGTTTAGTTGTTAGTCTTTTCTGAGTGTTCATACTCAGTTTCATATCCTAGCACAGACCACTTTGAATTTAAGGGGACAATCACTATCTGATTCCCGGTTACCCCTTTGAAATTGGATCAACTTCTTCTTACCAACATAGGGTGGTTTCCAAATAAGTAGACATACATTAGAATACAATTGTGGGAATAAGATGGCAAACTTTAAACTAATGTCAGAATTATCCTCTAAACGTAAAACAGAAAATTTGGAAGACATCTTTTCAAATACTCCTGGTCCTTCAGAACCAGAGTCAAATTAGGAAAGTGACTTTTATAAGTTAAAAAAACTCCTACAGAAACAGGTTAGAACAAACTGGGATCTAACCAGTCTGGAGAATTATCTCAAACAGAAAATAGTCCCTATTGGCTTACGCCCTAGAACTTTTCCAGCCTTTGAATTGATAACAGATAATTTGAGAAAAGAATGGGAAAATGCCTTGTTAAAATGCTCATCAGAACTTATGGGCATTTTGATAAAACACAATCACCTCATTCTTGAAGAATGTGAAAGAGAAATTAACACCCACGGTAAAAAATTAGAGTCATGGGAGCATAACGCTGTTTTTCAAAAGTGCTTTGAAGACCAAAAGAAAGAATTGCATCAATATGAAACAATGATTATTGAAAGGAAGAGGTCTAAATTTAATAGGGACAGAGTGGACTTTGCCTCAGACATGGTATTTAAATGGCAGAAAACCATGGATAGATATTCAAGGAGAAACAACCAGGCGGGAAACTATACATCGTCTGAAATTGACTCATCAGAAAATGAGGATGATAGTGATCGTGGACCAAGGACTGATGTCCCCACTAGAGGAGACTCCAACATCAGGCAGACTTTTTTAGAGACTGGCCGGATTTATCGTGGTCGCTCCCCAAGAGGAGGAAGAGGAGGGGAGGCCAAAAGAGGAGGAAACAGGCAAAGGTGGGAGTCAATGTCTCCCACAAGATATTCCCCCCGATTTTACAAAAACAAATGAACAATACCAATAAACTTAATATCATTAACCTGTCTGATGACATCCTAACAGAAGACCAGATACAAGTTCTCATCAAAGGTCTGTCCTTTTTGCCATCGAAAACATTCAATCGATTTACTTGGGAGAAAAATCTGCAATTGTTCGGAAGAAAATTACTTTTCAAGAAATGTTTTGCTACCAAAAGCGCGAATGATGCACCAATATCACCCCCCGAGACCTGTGGTCAAATGGGCAATACTCAAATGCCCTGGTCCACCCAAGAATTAGAGGCTTTGGTAAACTTGGAAGACCTTCAGGAGTTAGGAGGCGAAACTACTTCTATGGGTCTAGGACAAAGACCCAGATGTAAAAATAAATCCACTTTTTCTCCCCCAGACAATATCAGTCCTGAAACCAAAGTATTTCTTAACTTGGTTTCTAAAGAATTTGACAAAATCCACAAAAAATCAAGATATTTCAAACTTCCCAAAAATATAACTTATAAAGAAAAAATGGCCGTGGATGAAATCAAAGGCTGGGAAGATGTGCTTGTCAAGCCTTCAGACAAAGGCGGAAATACTGTGCTGTGGCCTAAAACGATTTATGCTAAGGAAGCATATAAACAACTGAATAATAGTCAATGTTATCATAGGTTATTACTCAATCCCACTCCTAACTATATGGAAATTTATAGTAGGATGATTGGAGGAGCTCTTACTAACAACATTATCTCCATAGAAGAATACAATTTCCTAAAAACTGAAAACCCTCGGATCCCCACCTTCTACCTACTTCCAAAAGTACACAAAAACCTTGAAGAACCCCCTGGACGCCCAATTGTGTCTGGCATAGGAGGGCTATCAGAGAAAGCTAGTATTTTTGTTGACACACACTTAAGATCGTATGTCATACAACTGGCCTCATATGTCAAGGATACACCTGATGTACTCAAAAGACTTGATGACATCAGTCTTGAGGAGAGCCATATACTAGTAACTATGGATGTTGAGTCGCTATATACTTGCATATCCCACAAACTGGGCTTGAAAGCAGTTGAATACTTTTTAAGCATGGAAGGAATGGGTGATTTTCAGATATTCTTACTCCAACTACTCGATTTTGTCTTGAACAAAAATTACTTTGTGTTTGACGATCACTTCTACCTCCAAGTAAGAGGAACAGCAATGGGGGCGGCGTGTGCACCCACATACGCTAACCTCTTCCTTGGATGGTGGGAGAGGGAGACTGTTTTCTGTGATAAAAATGATAAACTTTTGGAACATGTAGTAATATGGCTTTGATACATTGACGACGTGTTCATGATCTGGGATGGCTCGGAAGCAGATCTTTTTAAGTTTGTGGAAATCCTGAACATGAATGATCTTAATATCAAACTTTCCATGGAATCCAACAAACAGGAGATCTCCTTCCTCGATTTAAACATTTATAAAGATGAGACAAATAAGTTGGCCAGCAAACTCCATCGTAAAGCAACAGCCACCAACAGCATATTACACAATTCCAGTTCTCACTTCCCGCCAACCATCTCCAATATACCCAAAGGTGAATTCCTTAGGTTGAAAAGAAATTGCTCCAATTCACAAGTATTTCAACAAGAGAGTGATAATTTGATTGCACGCCTACGAGAACGGGGCTACAGTCACCGGTTAATCAAAAAGGCTAAAAAATCGGTTCTTGGGAGAAATAGAAACAAACTGATCTTCACAGAGAAAACTGAGAGGAAATCACATGAAGAGATGAGGTTTGTGGGGGATTTCTGTAAAGAGTGGAGACAACTTAAGGATGGAATTCAGAAACACTGGAATATTCTACTCTCAGATCCAGACTTGGCTACTAATTTGGGGGACAGGGTAGCAATGAGCTGGAGGAGGTCTCCAAATTTAAGAGATCAATTGGTCCAAAGTCACTACAACAGGAAAGTCCCCAGTCTACCAACGGTTAGAGGCACATTCCCGTGTGGATCATGCCGAGCATGTGACTATATGATACCCATACAAGAAATCCAAGACAAATATGGGAACACATGCAGGATCGTCGATTTCTTCAACTGTAGGACTACCAATGTCGTCTACTGCGTGTCCTGTACTTGTGGTCAACTGTATGTTGGGGTTACCACTCGTATGTTCAAAATGAGGATCCTGGAAGATGCAGGGACTATTCGAAACGCAGCCAAAGGTATCGGCAATTTTAGACAACTAACCACAGTGGCAAAACACTTTTACAAGCATCGCAATGATGGCTCACATAAGATGAAGACCTTCAGTCTTGAGAAAATCAAATTAGGCATTAGAGGAGGAAATGCGATGCAGGAGCTCCTCAAGAAGGAGAGTGAGTGGACCTTTAGGTTAGGGTGTATGGCCCCGAATGGAATGAATGAACACATAAACTATACAGTGTTCTTATAAATTCCTCTCCTCTCTAGTACTGAAAGATTATGGATACACTTGCATGATAATACCATACCAAGGACTACTAATAATTTTTTTTTTGTGTACTGGATACGCAGTCGTAGATGACAAATGTACCATAGAAGTGGAACCCCTAGGCCCACCACACTCAGCACAAGTTGCTGAGCTGGTTGTTCTAACCAGAGCGTGTGAATTGGCTAAAGGTAAGTCAGCCAATATCTACACAGATTATGGGTACGCCTTTGGAGTAGTTCATGATTTCGGGGCCCTATGGCGCCTTAGAAATTTTATGACGGCAGCTGGCACACCTGTGGCACATGCAACCCACATCAAAAGACTTTTAGCAGCAATACAAGAACCTGACAGAGTGGCTGTTATCAAGTGTAAAGCTCACACATACAGCCAAGACCCAGTGTCACTTGGTAACAGTCGAGCAGACGAAGCTGCTAAATCAGCAGCCAGCACCCCCATACAGACAGACACCACACAACTGATGGTATTTAATAGTGTAAACACACAGAAATTGTGTGAAATGCAAAATTTGTGTTCACCACAAGAAAAGGCAGTTTGGAGGTCAAAAGGATATGGCCAAGAGTCCTCAGGACTCTGGACAGATGGACAGGGTAAGCCAGTGGCACCCAGAGCATACCTCCCAAGTCTAGCGGAAGCGGCACATGGGCTGACTCATCTAGGCAAAGAAGGAATGTGTAAGTTGGTAAGAGCATATTGGTGCGCCCCAGGATTTTCTTCCCATGCGGGAAAAAGAGCGATGACATGTCTCGCCTGCTTGAGGAAGAATATCGGAAAGGCAATACCAACAGAGCCATCCCATATCCCTCCTACAGATGGTCCTTTCCAGGTAATACAAATTGATTTCATACAATTACCACCTTGTAGAAACTTAAAGTATGTATTGGTTTGTATTGATGTTTTCAAATTAGGTTGAAGCATTCCCCGCTGCCACAAATACCGCTACGTTTACCGCAAAGAAAATTGTGCAGGAATTTATGTGTAGGTACGGTATCCCTAGGATAATTGAAAGCGATAGGGGTACCCATTTTACAGGTGAAGTCTTTCAGGTAATGTGTAAATTAATGGGAATTAATAGTAAGCTGCACACTCCGTATCGCCCCCAGGCGAGTGCGAAAGTGGAAAGAGTAAACAGCACTATTAAGAACAAATTGAGCAAGGTGATGGCTGACACAGGATTGTTGTGGCCGGAATCTTTGCCACTTGTATTGTATAGCATCAGAACCACTCCCAGGTCCCCTCTTAATCTGTCTCCTTTTGAAATTCTTTTTGGTCGACAACCCCATGTAATGATTGACCCCCAGGATAATTTGAAATGTAACAATGAAGTAACTGTAAAGTATCTGGTTAAGATGAGTAAGCAGTTAAAGAATCAAAATGATAATCTAAAGCTAGTGATTCCTGATCTGCCAGATAGTAATTGTCATTACATTGAACCTGGGGATTATGTAATGATTCAAAACTTTCTACGCTCAGGTTCCCTTATTGACAGATGGGAAGGACCATATCAAGTCTTACTGACCAGCACGACAGCGTTAAAGATTGCAGAGAGAGAGACTTGGGTCCATTCGTCTCACTGTAAGAAGGTCGCTAACCCAGAGAGGTCCCATGACAAAGAACAGATGGTGGAGGAAATTGTAACGTTAGAGTGTCTGTTTCAGGAAGGTTGAGACGGCACCTGAGCACTGAAAACAATAAGATCGGAGGCGGTTGTCGAGCCAAGATTTCTTTTTCCCTTTTGTTATTTTCTCCAGTTCCCATCTCCCTCCTATTCTCCTCCCCCCTTCTTATTTTTCTCCTTTCCCTCCTCTAAGATGGACTTGCCCCAAGAGACTGTGTTCCGGATTTTCCTGTTGACCCTGTTGTTGACCAGAGCAGTCTGTTTCGGCGAGAGTACCAGAGAGGCCAAAGAGGGATCTGGAATGGGATCTGATGATCAGGATGGAGGTGTAGAGTTCCAAGAGCAACACAATCACAGAGAAAAGGCGAGTATCAGAAAACGATCTGGTAGCCATGTTATCAATAGACATTGTGAAGGATTGTTAGCTGAAGAAAACTGTATCTGTAAGAATTGTGACAACATAGTTGAGGACGGCTGCATCAAGGAATGTCAGTCCCGTTTTAATATCAATATGGACCGGCATCCATTGAGTGACTATCACTCATTGGTGGGTAAAGTGTTAAACCAGATAGACTGTTGGGTGTGCTCACAAGTACCTCAAGGTCATAGAAAGTCTGGACTAGTGCCATATCCTTTAACGGTAGATGAGGTACTTGAGTTAGAGGGTGGGAGACCGGTGGACAAGAGATTTAATATTTCTAGTCCTCCTAGTTTGAGGCTCCATCAATACCATGTAGATAGGTCCCTAATATGTTTTAACATTTCCAATCCCCGAAAGCCGGGAAATTATGAGGTGTCATGGAACAACCAAACCATGACCTTTTCACACAGAGCCGACAGAATGCCCATCGATTCAGAACTTATACGCCACATAGCCGACAGTGGAAAATATTTCCAGTATAGGTACACCCTAGGAAGTAGGATCATGCGAGTTGGAGAAGTATCACCAGGATACTATGCACATGTCATACAGCCTGATACGTGTACTAGACAGATGAGAGAGTTAGGGATAGGACTGTTTTCATGGAAGGTTTGTAATATGGTTATGTCATTTTCTATCCAATATGTTCTCCCCGATGATTCATATTTCATATGCGGGAGAAAGGCGTATAAGTGGCTTGCCCCAAACTCAGAGGGATTGTGTTATGTTGGAAAAGTACTGCCTGAAGTAATAACCATTGCCCATAACAAAATGAAAGACATTCACCGCAGTGCCCAAGCTCCTTACACTCACACCCATTACGAACACATCGTTAAAAGACACCTTGTAGATAGGACAGAGCATGCGGCCTCTGATTTGATTCACGTATCCACCGGGATTCAATTCCAACTCGCGTTAGATATCACCCGTACCGCCAGGGGAGTTATAAATTATAGGTATATATCTGCGCTAGCGAACCTGTTAGATAATATCACCGAGATGTATGATGACACCTCCAGGTATACCGGGAGAGAATTGCAAGCTTACAAAATGGAACTGATACAGCACAGGATGGTTCTAAATTACCTCACAGCAGTGACAGGAGGGTATTGTGTCACCCTAGCAACTCAATATGGTGCGAAATGCTGTACATATATCACCAACAGCATTGAGGACCCATCAGAGGTCATAGATCAAAAGATGGACGATATCTTGCAATTGAAATGGGAGTTCCGAAGGAGGCACAACCTAACCCTTGCTTCTGTGGGTAATGAACTAACCGGCTGGGTATCATGGTTGAACCCACGAAATTGGTTCTCAGGTTTAGGAGAATGGGCTCAAAATGTTATCATTACTGTAGGGAAGTTCCTCCTATGTATCCTAGGAATTGTCGTAATGATTGGTCTGATATTCAGATTTTTTTTCGGATTCTAACAAATTGCAAGCGTAGTACCAAATTGATGAGTCTGAGGAGTGAGGGCATTGTAACAACTACTAATTTGATATATGACCCCTCAATCGAGACAATGTTGTGATAAAATGAAATTCCACTCGCTCAGCCAATTACGCGCGTGACATGCGTATTTACGGTAGAGTTTATGAGCTTGTAGCGGGCGACTCGTTTATTTCATAGTTAACCCATATAGCGTGTTTTATATGCAATAGTCCCCTTAATAATGTCTGCGAGTATGTTTAGCGTAAATGGTTCATGGACTTGGCAATTCCTCTTTTCATGATACAAAGGGTCTGACAAAGGTTGAACAGTGGTGTCTGGTACCTAACTGAAGAGTATTTTATTAGAAACAATACGGTGCTGGTTGTTATGATCCAGATACTCAGGTCAGGGAAGATCTTATATGATGGGACCTGAGTTCCTGGACGTAATGCTGGGAAAGGGAAATGGAATGGGAATAGCCCCTGGCACCCTACCTGTGTTGTCTCACCCGTGCTGTCAGAACACTCTTGCGAGACTATGGTTTCTTGAGCCCATGGCAGCCGCGTTTGAAGGGCGGATTACGTCTGCCCAACTCCGATGCCCCCTCAGGTCTTAATGAGAGACAAAGAGTGAACTGAGACAGGGTGATGACAAGGGGCCCTCTAACTGAACAAAACGGCCAGGGGCTACTGGTAAACCTGAAACTAAAAGTATGCGCGGATAACCGCCAAGGAAAAGAACAACCAAAGTTCCACTTGCCCACTCTCCTACATGGCACCGCCGAGTACCGGAGAGGACTGTGGTAGCGGAAACCTCCGCAAAAGCACCAGAACAAAGAAATAATACTAAAGTGGCTAAGGCCACAACATGCGGCAGGGGCGCAACTCACGGAACCAAGAGAGAGCTTCAAACGACTGCCACAGATGACTTAGGACCAGAAGCACTCCTTAGGACCAGGAAACCAACTCCAAGATTCTGCAACTCTGAGAACTGAAGGGACCGGACACAGCAAACCAGGAACAGACTTTCACCAAACAACAGGCAGCATGCAGGAAGCTATTACCGGCGTCTGTGTGAGGCACACAGGGAACTCTCCAATCAGAATGCAGAGCCTAATTACACTAAATGTCGTGCAGCTGCCATGCTGCACGTCCAGAGAACAAGTGTATGTATTTAATTAATAATCTCTGCAACGGGGAACGCGGTGCGCCTGTAGCATCCCCGCTGCTAGGGTCCCGGCGGCTCGGCGCGCCCGGCGTCCTAGCGTTGCTAGGGACCCGGCGGCTAGCGCGCACGGTGTCCTAGCGTTGCTAGGGACCCGGTGGCTCAGCGCGCACGGCGTCCCTAGTTGCTAGGCACCGGACAGGGAGGAGGCGCCGGACCACGGCGCCTAACACTGGTTAGGTAGAGATTAATCGCTCCTGCGTATAGTTATGTCTATGAGTAGTTTATGGACATTTACTGTATTTGCGGTTCATTATCCATGTGGCGGGAATCCTGAGGATACGTTCCATCTGAGCAGTTTGAAATAGTCACAGCCCACCTGTTTGAATCCACTTATGACCTTTTGTTATAGTGCAGAGAGACATTCCTGTGTCCAATGAACAATGAGATTGTAGGGCCCATTGTATTGTACAGTATGTTGTGTATATAAAGACCCCCATAGCCAGACCAGCCTCACTTCTCTCCATAAAGGTTTTCCCTGTGATGACTGAGAGCTGGTTTCCAGATTGCGCCTGCGAGTCATTCCCGCGTGTGTAAGTTCTCTGTGGCCATTTCGTTACTCTGTATGTATGCAATTGTTCTCTTTTAGCTAACCTATAAGTGTTTGCCATTTATTCCCTTTCTGTTTATTTGTATGTGCAATCGTTCGCTATTGTGGATATTTCTGTTTAGTTATTCTGTTAGTTATTAATGTTAGGACTGTAGTGTATAAGCTGTAATGGTTTCTTTTCCCTTTTACTTACTAAAATCATCTAGTAAAGGTGTTGGAACCTTAGCAAGGAGTGTGTGTTTTACTAGTTATTATATAGGGTTTCTGAGCATCATAATCGCTCCAACAGCTTTCATATGATAAGGGTTAATCAGCGTTACATTGTGGTAATATTACAGTAATAAGGTTTACAGCATAAACATACCCTTACAGTGTGTTGGTAACAAGGTTCTGTATGTAATTCAGTGAGCGTCTGCACCACTCGTATCCCGCTCTCGCGGTACAGCGTCTGCTACGCTAAGTGCGTACCATTACGGCAACTCGTGCGCCTATTGCGTACATTGTCTTTAATAGGTATATAGCTTAGGTTCAAGATAAATAATTAGCTTTATCACCTTTGAGCCTGGAAACTGCAGGGGAGAGCCTGGGGAGCTGTCTTCCAGCAGAGCTGTGAAGAGGAAATGGCGCCAGTGTGCTGAGGGAGATAGCCCTGCCCCTTTTTTGGCAGACTTCTCCCGCTCTTATATTTATATTATGGCAGGGGATTTTTGCACATATATAGCTTATTAGGCTATATTATGTGCCATTTGCCAATGTAAGGTACTCTAATTGCAGCCCAGGGCGCCCCCCCCAGCGCCCTGCACCCATCAGTGACCGGAGTATGTGGTGTGCATAGGGAGCAATGGCGCACAGCTGCAGTGCTGTGCGCTACCTTAACGAAGACCGAAGTCTTCAGCCGCCGATTTTCAGGATGTTCTTCTTGCTTCTGGCTCTGCAAGGGGGACGGTGGCGCGGCTCCGGGACCAGACGACCGAGGCTGGGCCTGTGTTCGATCCCTCTGGAGCTAATGGTGTCCAGTAGCCTAAGAAGCCCAAGCTAGCTGCAAGCAGGTAGGTTCGCGTCTTCTCCCCTTAGTCCCTCGTAGCAGTGATTCTGTTGCCAGCAGATCTCACTGAAAATAAAAAACCTAACAAATACTTTCTTTACTAGCTTAGGAGAGCCCCTAGTGTGCAACCAGCTCAGGCCGGGCACAGATTCTAACTGAGGTCTGGAGGAGGGGCATAGAGGGAGGAGCCAGTGCACACCAGATAGTACCTAATCTTTCTTTTAGAGTGCCCAGTCTCCTGCGGAGCCCGCTATTCCCCATGGTCCTTACGGAGTACCCAGCATCCACTAGGACGACAGAGAAATACAGTTTAATATATTTGAAATACTTCATTAAATAAAAAAATTCCAAAGATTTATGAGTGGCATTTGGGGAATAAACTCGTCTGTTGAGTGGTAATCTTATCGGTTACATCATAAACAGTAGGACGTCTCCTCCAGCACAGCACTTACTTGTAGCAGTACATATACAAAAAAGGGCAATCTGCTCCAATCAATGTATTACTACATTACAGGCGCTTACAAGAGAGGGGACAGTCCAGACAAGTAGAATATAACACAGAATTCCTCCAGGACTATCGATAGCATAGTTTCTAGCCATCGATGGTTCCAGCTGAAACACCCATTGATGGGTGTAATACCGATGGCCATCGCTAGTGTGTGGTGCACCTGCTGACGTTGCACTGGTATTTACTATTGGGGGCCCTCAGCATCCTTAATCCGGCCCTGTCCAGGCCCCCTGCATTACCCCTTTCACACCGCACAAATAACCCGGTATAAAGCAGTTATACCCGGGTTGAATACCGGGTCAGTGGCTGCGTAAACGGGCTCCTATGAGCCGTTTACTAGATAGGGAGAGGCGGTGCGTATATGAGCTCTTCTCCCAGTGCCCCCCCCCCTGCTGCCATGGCAACCCGCCCGGCATATTGCAGAGTCAGGAAAGCCTGCAGCAGCTGCCAATCCCACCCGGGAAGGAACCGTTTCCAATTCCTGGGTGGGATCCGGCATTAGCAGCGTGAAAGGGGTATAAGCAGGGCCGGATTAACAATGGGGCTGATGGAGCTGCAGCTCCAGGCCCACCAGCAAACTAGGCCCACAGTAACTGCATACCGTTTTTCTGCTGTAGACAAGAATTTTTTCCCCTGCTGCAGCAGCCAGCGAGTGAGCGACCAAGACCCGCCCCTAAGTTGAAGCACCCCCTTTCCCCACCATCAGCTGCGGAGCTGGTATATAAAATGTCGCCGTCGGGCTGGCGCACATGGTCTACCATTTACATTGCGGTGCGCACAGTGACTCCTCCGCGCCGTGTGACATTATTGCGTGTGATGTCACAATGGCACGGGCCGCGCAGTGGCGACCTGCCAGGAAAACGGGTCGATGTGTCCCCGCAGGGCCGGCTCAGAAGTGACTGACTATGATCAGGCTGGGAACGGGGGAGCAGCGTAAAAGTTCCCCTGGCCGCCCACAACCCGATCATCCGTGGCCTGCCGCAGATGAAAGCCGGAGCAAGCAGATTCCAGAGCGGTGACAGAGAAGGGCAATGCTGCTTTGCTGATTGGAGCAGAGCTGCAGCTGTGCTGCTGACATACAGCATACAGCCCTGTGAAGTGTGACTCCTCTTCTTTGCTACTGCTGACAGTGACAGACAGGCAGGTCTACTGTTTCAAGTGGCAAAGTGTTAAAAGTTTACAGTGCACTTTGCATCGCTAGTGCTGCTGCTGCTGCAGAGAAGACGCTGCATTGTATAGGACCAGCCCATCACTGAATGAGGAACAGGAGAAGAGAAACAGTTCATAATCGAGGTAGGGTCAAGAGGTCATGATATACAATTATACCAAATATACTAGGTTTCTGCAACCACTGATTTTGCAGCTGCAGGAGCACACAGGGTATGCTGGAACTTGTAGTCCAAAAAACAGCTGGCTGCATGTAAGAGTGCACATATACACAACTTGCATCATATTGATAATAAGGGATAGGGAATGAAATTCCATCAGTCAGGATGCCGGTGGTCACATGACCGACTGTGGCAACCCAACAGTGAGAATTCCGACACCGGATGGGGTTAAGTATTTTACCCCTCGCACCACTGCTATCTCTTGGGGTAGTTTGAGAGGCGTGTCACGTAGAGACGCACAGTCACTTACATGGGAGACCATAATCAGAGCAAGTTTTTATTGTACGACCAATGATGAGTCGATCTGGAGAGGCTTTCTCCCTGCTCTGCAACTATCAACTGTTTTTGTGCCTGTAAAGCAGAGCAGCAGCACCAAGACTTAACAAGAAGATTGTTTTTGCTTGATATACAGCCCACCGGCGCATCCCATAGCAAGATACGCTAGCAGATCAGCCTGCGGTTTGGAGTTATTAAGACAGAGCTCCTTGTTGATTTACGCACTGAGAACTGCACCATGGCCCTCATTCCGAGTTGTTCGCTCGCAAGCTGCTTTTAGCAGATTTGCTCACGCTAAGCCGCCGCCTACTGGGAGTGAATCTTAGCTTCTTAAAATTGCGAACGACGTATTCGCAATATTGCGATTACACCTCTCTTAGCAGTTTCTGAGTAGCTCCACACTTACTCGGCATCTGCGATCAGTTCAGTGCTTGTCGTTCCTGGTTTGACGTCACAAACACACCCATCGTTCGCCCAGACACTCCCCCGTTTCTCCAGCCACTCCCGCGTTTTTCCCAGAAACGGTAGCGTTTTTCCGCACACGCCCATAAAACGGCCAGTTTCCGCCCAGTAACACCCATTTCCTGTCAATCACATTACGATCACCAGAACTATGAAAAAGCCGTGAGTAAAATTCCTAACTGCATAGCAAATTTACTTGGCGCAGTCGCAGTGTGGACATTGCGCATGCGCATTAAGCGGAAAATCGCTGCGATGCGATAAAAAATACCGAGCGAACAACTCGGAATGAGGGCCCATGTACACAATTTACTGGCTGGCGTACCAGTAAATTAAGGCCCCACCTCCTTCCTTACCCTGGAGCCCACAGAAGTCTATCAGCGGCGGATCCAGCGCATCCCCCATGGGGATGTACAGAGCTCTCTTGCAGCGCCTAGGGTACATTGCTCTGCAGGGCAGGATTGATCGTCTGCAAATATTATAAGTTGCAACCCACAATCTTTCCGCGTTCAAGTATTTTATTCACAGTCCTGTCTAAAGTTTTGATACAGCATGAAAAGAAGTGCAATTTAAAAAGTTTGTTTTGTTTGCAATTTATTTGAATCGCTATGCATAAATAGGTGTGAAGCTAAAGTGCACTAAATAATTACAGCAAGTGTGTTCATAAAAACCACTGCCTGCACTGCTGCAGTGATAAGCACAGCGCAAGCAGTAGTTATAGGATTTGTCTGTGCCCCCATGACAGCTGTTGCCTGGTGGAGATCAATGCTTGCACTGGCATCGGGAGTTCCACCATATATGCGTATATGTATGTGGGAATGCAGTTAAAATACCGGCTGTCGGGATCCTGGCATTTAGGAAACCGACGCCGGAATCCCAACAGCCAGTGAAATACCGCCTGACTGAATCCCAACCTATACAGAGTATCCCACTCGGTTGGTGGGTCCATGCCACCAACCGAGTGTGAATATAACCTGTGTCGTGTGAAGCGAGCCACCAGGCCCAAAGCAGGGTGAATGTAGCGAGCGCGCAAGGGGACTCGCTGTTGGTATACTGACAGTCGTCATCACATCTGATGGTAAAACATACTTATTCCTGCATGTGTTATATACGTACTATACTTTCATCAAAAAAGCATTAATGTTGGTTTTTATGTAGCGCATTTACATAAAGTTACTAACTCTGAATCAGCCCACACGATACGCATTCTCTCCTGTTCTTTTTGTTGTACTGTGGAAATACATTCATATAAATTACACGAGCCCTAGTATATAATGATTTACACACATTTTCAGTTACATACTGCACTATTTGGCACATTGATTGGACTATAGAGGTTGATGGCCACCCTTTCTGAAAAAGGAGGTGTGTTCACATTTTGTTTTATATGATTTTAATTTTGGGACTTTTTCTATTTTCTCTGTATGTCTTTGTTTAAATAATTTATTTGTTGGAGCCGGAGGAGATATACGGGGTCATTCCGAGTTGTTCACTCATTGCCGATTTTCGCTATGCTGTGATTTGTTGCTAACTGCGCATGTACATGGTACGCAGAGCGAATGCGCTAAGTTATTTAACACAAAACTTAGTAGATTTGCTTGTGTTTGAGCAACGCTTTTCAGTCGCACTGCTGATCGGTGAATGATTGACAGGAAAGGGGCGTTTCTGGGTGGTAACTGAGCGTTTTCCGGGAGTGTGCTAAAAAACGCAGGCGTGTCAGGGAAAAACGTGGGAGTGTCTGGAGAAATGGGGGAGTGGTTGGCTGAACGCAGGGCGTGTTTGTGACATCAAACCAGGAACTAAACGGACTGAGCTGATTGCAATCTGTGAGTAGGTCCGGAGCTACTCAGAAACTGCAAGGAATTATTTAGTAGCAGTTTCGCTAATCTTTCGTTTGCTATTCTGCTAAGCTAAGATACACTCCCAGAGGATGGCGGCCTAGCGTGTGCAATGCTGCTAAAAGCAGCAAACGAGCGAACAACTCGGAATGAGGGCCATAATTGGGTAGTTAAGTGCTGACATTTTTCTATGTTTCAAACACACATACATACACACACACACATAAGTATATATACAAAACCGATCCCCCCCCCCCCCCCCCCATATCAGTAGCCACACCCCGGCCATGCTTTCACACCCCTTGCAACGGTACACAATAGGCCCTTCATAAATTTCAGCTCCAGGCCCGTGAGGACCTTAATCTGGCACTGGGTATAAGTCATACCCCTTTCACATCGCACAAATAATTGCCGTGTCGAACCGGGTCAGTGTGCGATGTGAAAGCACACTGGGTGATTTAGCGGGTCGCCTGACCCGGTAAATCAACCCGGTAAAAAAGAAGGGTTTTACCCGGGTTGATTACCGGGTCAGGTGCGGTGTGAATGGGAGCCGTGTCGATGCGACACGGTTCCCATTCACAAGATAGGGAGAGGCGGCGCTGGAGATGAGCTCATCTCTCGACGCCGCCTCCACCCCCGCCCCTGCTGCGGCCTCCGTTGTCATGGCAACCGACCCGGTATATTGCCGGGTCGGGAAGCCTGCAACGGAGCGCAAATGCCGGATCCCAACCGGTAAGTACACGTTTGTCTTACCGGGTAGGACCCGGCATTTGCGGTGTGAATGCAGCATCACATACAAGTGCCACCAGGGTAGCAAAGGAACCACCACCTCGGTCTGCACCATCCGCACGCCCTTAGCTGCTTGTCATCTTAAACCCTGAGTAAACCCATAGAGAAGGGCGCTGTGTGGCCACAGCTCTGTAAATAGCCCTTAGAGATGGCATAAACCGCATATGGGGCATCACAGGGGCTGACACCACACTAGGCCCGGGCACAGGTACCAGGCAGCAGGAGGAGGAGTGATGGAGAACACGCTGCTGGGCAGGAGATTGCTCTGTGAGGTAACAAAACCTCAAACAAACGGAATATATAAAACATTAAGGCGCTGTAAGGGCGGAAGTTCTCATCTGCCCTGTCGTGCTATCACTTCCTGGTCCTGACTCAGGAAGAGAAAGGATCACGGTACATCGGCGCCGCCATTACTGCTGTACAGTCACATGACCTGTCGTCGTCACGATGACAACCACGGGCGCGGCGAGAACCCAGCTCTTTGTTCTCAAGAGGGATGGGAGATGCGCAGCATCCCCCGTGTCCCCGCCCAACTCTCCTCCCCTATTCCCTCGTGTCCCCGCCCAGTGTAATCTCGCGGGCGCGCTCCACTGACTGACCACCCGGCGAGCGCTCGGTCACACAGCAGGAGAGCGGGAACGTGCGCGGTCACTGAGAGGCCGGCAGCGGCGTGCAGTGAGGTGGGCGCTGAGCGGGGCAGTATACTGTGTGCAGGGAAGGAGTAGAGTAACGGGCGGCCGCAGATGTGCCCCCTCATCCTGTGTGCTGCTAGTCGGGGGGCAGCTCCTCTCATTGCCTACACTGCTGTGTAATATCCTCCTCTCTCTATAATAGTATAGTGATTGCTGTGTATAAGGGATATATCCCTGCACCCATACACACTGGTAGACAGCAGGGCACATTACATCAGATCTGGTGACAGGTATATATCAGTATCCTGTGCTCTGTACTCACATTACAGGCGATGCCCCCAGTGTGTTACTCTGATGCGCATTTCGCTCATAGGTTATTCATGGATAAGCTACAGGAGAAATGCGCATCGGGGTAATGCGCTAGGGGCCCGTCAGTATCTCTCACTGGGCGGGATGCATCTGCCGCCGTTTCCCCATAGAACCCTATGGGCTTCTTTCTGCGCTGTGCGAGGGATCCCAGAGGGATGATGGCGCCGATTGACTTCCCTACTTGTACGTTAGCCTGTGTGAGGGTGTTAGGCTAAATCTGGCAGAGTGTGTAGCAGATTATACAGTATATGAGGATATAGAATAATCATTGCTCCTAATCCTTATTGCAATGACATGCTGTGTGATTACTATAAATGGAGGCAGAAATATAACATGGTTCTCCTATCCCCTCAGGTGTATGTGGAACACTGCGGCCTGTCAGATACGGGAGGATAAGGTAACTATCTTTTTATATTGGACATCGATCAATACTGCAGTAAATGACAGTTTCTCATACATCTTAAGGTGCATACACACGGAGCGATATAACTGAGCGATTTTGACTATATAGTCAAAATCGCTCAGAAAGTTAGTGCATATCGCTCTGTGTGTATACAGATAGCGATGTGCGTCCCCGTCCGGTCGCTATCGCTGCTAAAAATAGACTCTGCAGGCAAGTCAATTTTGGCTAGGTCGCTGGAAAAGAAAAAGCATCCCTTTGCTTGAATGAGTTAGCCAAAATTGTCAAAATCTCCTACAGCCAGTTCAAGGGAAATCACTCAGTCAAAATCTCTCATAGTCCTGGGCAGCATAAAATCTTAATTTTCAGGCTGGCAAAGGTGGTATATAGTACTTGGGCACAAAATCCGAACCCCCGCCAGTATATTATATTAAGAAATTAGCGGGCTGAAGCGCGCCATTAAGGGGGCGGGGCGTAGCCCTCACAACTCTCATCGCCGCCATTTTCTCTTCACAGAAGCTACAGAGACGCTGGTCCTCTCCTCCAAACACTGCTGTACAAGTAACAGTGTGCAAAACGGTAACAGGGTGCAAAGAGTTTCAGATCTGGGATTGAGCGCTGGGTTGTGAGCTGGCAAACTACCTCTGTGTTTCTCTGACCGGCTTTACTGTAGGTCTGTTCCCTATTTGCTCAGTGTGTCTCTGGGTGTTGGAGAGATTGGATAAATCTGAATCTCAGAACCAGGCATGGAAGAAATCTGTGGAGGATGTGTTCTCACAGGTCCAGACCCCCTCGGGTCACACAAACGTTCATTTGATCAGTTGGCAGATACAGGCACGGACACGGACTCCAGTGTCTACTATAGTGATGCCAGATTAGACCCAAAATTAGCAAAGAACATTCAGTACATTATTGTGGCAATAAAAGATGTGTTGCATATCACTGAGGACCCTGCTGTTCCTGATACTAGGATCTGTATGTTTAGGGGAAAGAAACCTGAGGTAACATTTCCGCCCTCTCATGAACTGAATACCTTATTTGAAAAAATGTGGGAAAATCCTGACACAAAGTTTCTGATTCCCAAAAGGATTCAGGTGGCATATCCGTTCCCCTCTGGGGATAGGATTAGTGGGAATCATCCCCCATTGTGGACAAGGCCCTATCACAGTTGTCTAAAAAGGTGGCTTTACCGTCTCCTGACATGGCAGCCCTTAAGTATCTTGTGGATCGTAGATAGTAGAATACATTAAAATCCATTTGTCACCACAGGTATGCTGCTCAGACCAACCATTGCATCGGCGTGGGTGAGTACTGCTATTAAAAAATGGGCAGATAACTTGTCATCTGATATAGATACCCTAGATAAGGACAGCATCCTGTTAACCATCCTGTTAACTCTGGGTTATATCAGGGACGCTGTGGCCTACCTAAAGAAGGCAGCAAGAGATATTGGCATTTTGGGATTGAGCCAATGCCTTGGCAATTTCAGCTAGACGAGCATTGTGGATTTATTAATGGAATGCTGATGCTGACTCCTAAGAAAGCTATGGAGTCTCTCCCATATAAAGGTAGTGTCTTGTTTGGTGAGGGTCTCACTGATTTGGTATCTACGGCTTTCGCGGGTAAGTCGTCATTTTTGCCTTATGTTCCTCCACAACAAAAGAAAGCTCACTACTTTCAGATAGTCTATTCAGCCAAATAAATACAAAAAAGGCTGAGGTTATTCCTTCCTTGCCAATAGAGGAAGGGGAAAAGGTAAAAGATCTCCGGCTGTGGCAGGTTCCCAGGAGCAGAGGTCTCCCTGGCTTCTGCCAAATCCACCGCATGACGCTGGGGCTCCTCTGCGGGAGTCCGCACCGGTGGGGGCATGTCTCAAGCTCTTCAGTCAATTCTGGGCTCGTTCGGCCCTGGACTCGTGGGTTTTAGAAATAGTGTCCCAGGGGTACAAACTGGAGTTTCAAGACGTTCTGCCTCACCGATTTTTCAAATCGGCCTTACCAGTTTATCTTCCGGACAGGAAGGTTGTATGTGATGCAATACAGAAGTTGTGTCTAAATAAAGTCATTATCAGGGTTCCCCCGTCACAACAGGGAGAAGGCTTTTATTCAAGCCTGTTTGTGGTCCCGAAACCGGACGGCTCGGTCAGATCAATTCTGAACCTAAAGTCCCTCAATATTTACCTATGAACATTCAATTTCAAGATGGAATCTTTCCGAGCAGTGATCTCCAGTCTGGAGGAAGGGGATTTCATGGTGTCGGTCGACATAAAGGATGCCTACTTACACGTCCCTATATATCCTCATCAGGCTTACCTGAGGTTTGCTATTCAGGATTGTCATTACCAATTTCAGACGTTGCCGTTTGGTCTGTTCACGGCTCTGAGGATTTTCACCAAGGTAATGGCGGAAATGATGGTTCTCCTTCGCAAACAAGGAGTCACAATTATCCCTTACTTGGACGATCTCCTGATAAAGGCGAGATCCAAAGACAAGCTGGAGCAGGACATTGCGCTCTCCCTGACAGTTCTGCAGCAACATGGTTGGCTCCTAACTCCTAAACTTGCCGAAGTCGCAGTTGATTCCGACGAAACGGCTGTCGTTTTTGGGAATGATTCTGGACACAAAATTACAGAGTTTTTCTTCCAGAAGAGAAGGCTCTGGATTTTCTGGGTTTGGGCAAACAAATTCTGAAACCAGCAAGAGTATCAGTCCATCAATGCACTCTATTCCTGAGGAAAATGGTGGCGGCCTACGAAGCCATTCAATTTGGCAGATTCCATGCCAGGGTGTTTCAGTGGGACCTATTGGACAAGTGGTCCAGATCCCATATGCACATGCACCGGAAAATAATCCTGTCCTCCAAGACCAGAATCTCACTCCTGTGGTGGCTGCACAGCTCTCACCTCCTAGAGGGACGCAGGTTTGGGATCCAGCACTGGATTCTAGTAACCACGGATGCGAGTCTCCGAGGCTGGGAAGAAGTCACACAGGGGGAAAGCTTCCAGGGAAGATGGTTAAGCCAGGAAATGTGTCTACACATAAACGTTCTAGAGTTAAGGGCCATTTACAATGGCCTTCTTCAAGCGGAACGTCTTCTTCGCAAACCTGCCCGTCCTAATACAATCGGACAACATAACAGCAGTAGCACACATAAACCGCCAGGGCGGAACGAAGAGCAGGGCGGCAATGGCAGAGGCCACAAAAGTTCTCTGCTGGGTGGAAAGACATACAAGCGCTCTGTCAGCAATCTTCATTCCAGGAGTGGACATCTGGGAAGCAGACTTCCTCAGCAGACACGATCTCCATCCAGGAGAGTGGGGTCTTCATCAAGAGGTATTCACAGAAGTGACAAGTCTTTGGGGAATTCCTCAAACAGACATGATGGCGTCTCGCCTCAACAAGAAACTTCAGAGATATTGTTCCAGGTCAAGGGACCCTCAAGCAATAGCAATGTACGCGCTGGTGACGCCATGGGTGTTTCAGTCGGTGTACGTGTTCCCTCCGCTTCCACTCATTCCAAAGGTGCTAAAGATCATAAGAAGAACAAAGTTCAGGCGATCCTCATTGTTCTGGACTGGCCAAGGAGGGCTTGGTATCCAGATCTTCAGTAATTACTCATAAGAGATCCCTGGCCTTTTCCTCTAGGAGAGGATCTGTTACAGCAGAGGCCGTGCGTATATCACGACTTACCGTGGCTACGTTTGACGGCTTGGCGGTTGAACGCCGGATCCTAGCCTGAAAGGGTATTCCCAGTAAAGTCAATTACCACACTTCTTCAGGCTAGAAAAGGAGTAACGTCTAACCATTATCACCGTATTTGGCGAAAATATGTGTCTTGGTGTGAATCCGATAAAGCTCCTACGGAAGAATTTCAGCTAGGGCATTTTCTCCATTTCCTGCAAGGTGACTCTATCTGCAGTTATTAGTTATTAATTATGTTTACACACAGGTTGTGTTTCTAAGATAAAAAGGTAGATCCAAAGTGCGCAATAAATGTTACAGTGGGCAACCGTCACACAGAAAAAGGGAACACCATATCCCTATGGTACAATGCAAACAAAAGGTTTATGTGTGCATAGGCGCCTTTGTAACAAAGATGAGAGAGTAGTGTAAAATAATTTTATTGACACAATATAAACATAAAAGCATAGACAGGGTCACAGAATGAACATATATATTGCACTAGTCCCAAAAAGGATTTCTCACCCTCTAATGAATTTGCGGTGGGCAGATGGCTTTCTCAGCAAAAAAGCGATCAATTCCCAGTGTGGTTTAGATGGCACCACCGCAAAAGGCTTTTGTCTTTAGAAGGCTGAGTAGGGAATCCAGTCAGTGCATTCACAATAGGGTATCCATATCGTCCAACCAAGGCGCCTATGCACACATAAACCTTTTGTTTACAGGTTGTGTTTCTGTTATAGTCAGCCTGTTGCTGACTATGACATGAAACATCCTCTGACGAAACCGCTTGCCTGTTAAGCGGAGAAACGCGCAAGGAAGGCATTCAACACTTGCTGCCCGGTGATATCCACTTTACTCTTTGCTGATTCTCTGCCTGCCGGTGAGCCACTTCAACAGGGTAATGGCTATTGCGAGACCGTGCCAAGGAGATCCGCACCCTGTATATTGGAAGCCGTTGCGGCCGCGAGTACACTGTGACGTTTATTGCGGCTGGACATATCAGAGGCTGGAGTATACCGCTGTGACCACCATCTAATACAGCGTACTCTCCCTGTCAGTACAACAATTCATCAAGCGGTTTTTAAACAGCAATTGTCAATATCTAGCCTGTCCCAAGAGACATCTAATGCGGTTAAGCAGAATTGGGGTCGTAGCATACCGCTGTGGACAGTGTTAAACACAGCGCTCTCCCCCTCCCAGCAATAAATAATTTCTCAAGTGGCTTCAATTAAGAGGCTGCAACTTTACATTCCGGCTAAAAGAGACGTGTGTCCAAATATAACAACTTGTTACTAATTGCGCAAGAGTAACCATACGGACATTTACTATTAGTGGATAAGAAGGGCAATTTTTAAAGGAGATATTGCATGTGGTTTTTTATAGATTGATTACAGCAATTTTGTTATATATATATATATATATATTTTCTCTGACGTCCTAGTGGATGCTGAGAACTCCGTAAGGACCATGGGGAATAGCGGCTCCGCAGGAGACTGGGCACATCTAAAGAAAGCTTTAGGACTACCTGGTGTGCACTGGCTCCTCCCACTATGACCCTCCTCCAGACCTCAGTTAGAATTCTGTGCCCGGCCTGAGAAGAAAGTATATTTTGGGGCGCCCTGAGGGCAATATTACACACCTTGGCTGGCAAATATACACCATATATAACCCCAGGGGCTATATAGGTGTAAAATAATACCCCTGCCAGAGTTTCAAAAACGCGGGAGAAGTCCGCCGAAAAAGGGGCGGGGCTATCTCCCTCAGCACACTGGCGCCATTTCTCCCTCACAGCTCCGCTGGAAGGAAGCTCCCTGGCTCTCCCCTACAGTCTACACTACAGAAGGGTAAAAAAGAGAGGGGGGGCACTAAATTTAGGCGCAATATACATATATAGCAGCTATAAGGGGATATAATTCAGTTAGTACCTGTATTATATAGCGCTCTGGTGTGTGCTGGCATACTCTCTCTCTGTCTCCCCAAAGGGCTTTGTGGGGTCCTGTCCTCAGTCAGAGCATTCCCTGTGTGTGTGCGGTGTGTCGGTACGGCTGTGTCGACATGTTTGATGAGGAGACTTATGTGGAGGCGGAGCAGATGCCTATAAATGTGATGTCACCCCCTGTGGGGCAGACACCTGAGTGGATGGATTTGTGGAAGGAATTACGTGAAAGTGTAGACTCCTTACATAAAATTTTTGTCGACATGCCAAATGCGGGACAGCCGGCTTCTCAGCTCGTGCCTGCCCAAGCGTCTCAAAGGCCTTCAGGGGCTCTAAAACGCTCGCTACCTCAGATGGCAGACACAGATGTCGACACGGATACTGATACCAGTGTCGACGACGAAGAGACTAATGTAATGTCCAGTAGGGCCACTCCGTTACATGATTGAGGCAATGAAAAATGTGTTACACATTTCTGATATTACCCCAGGTACCACAAAAAAGGGTATTATGTTTGGGGAGAAAAAACTACCGGTGGTTTTTCCCCCTTCTGAAGAATTAAATGAGGTGTGTGAGGTAGCATGGGCTTCCCCCGATAGAAAATTGGTGATTTCAAAAAGATTACTAATGGCGTACCCTTTCCCGCCAGAGGATAGGTCACGTTGGGAAACTCCACCGAGGGTGGATAAAGCGCTCACACGTTTGTCAAAAAAGGTGGCACTACCGTCTCCGGATACGGCCGCCCTAAAGGAGCCTGCTGATAGAAAGCAGGAGGCTCTCCTGAAGGCTATATATACACACACTGGTGTTATACTGAGACCAGCTATTGCTTCAGCCTGGATGTGCAGTGCTGCTGCTGCGTGGTCAGAATCCCTGTCAGAAAACATTGACACCCTAGACAGGGACACTATATTGCTTAACATAGAGCATATTAAAGACGCGGTCTTTTACATAAGAGATGCAGAGAGGGATATTTGCCGGCTGGCATCTCAAATCAGTGCGCTGTCCATTTCTGCCAGAAGAGGGTTATGGACCCGGCAGTGGACAGGAGATGCAGATTCTAAAAGGCACATGGAAGTTTTGCCTTACAAGGGTGAGGAGTTGTTTGGGGATGGTCTTTCGGACCTAGTGTCCACAGCAACGGCTGGGAAGTCGGCTTTCTTACCACATGTCCCCTCACAACCAAAGAAAGCACCGTATTATCAGGTGCAGTCCTTTCGTCCCCAGAAGAACAGGCGAGGTAGAGGCGCGTCCTTTCTGCCCAGAGGTAGAGGGAAAAAGCTGCAGCATTCAGCCAGTTCCCAGGAACACAAGTCCTCCCCCGCTTCATCAGCTAAGTCCACCGCATGACGCTGGGGCTCAACAGGCGGTGACAGGTACGGTGGGGGCCCGTCTCAAACATTTCAGCAATCAGTGGGCTCGCTCACAGGTGGACCCCTGGATCCTTCAAGTGGTATCTCAGGGGTACAAGCTGGAATTTGAGACATTACCCCCTCGCCGTTTCCTCAAATCTGCCTTACCAACGACTCCCGCAGACAGGGAGGCTGTGTTAGAGGCGATTCACAAGCTGTATTCCCAGCAGGTGATAGTCAAAGTGCCCCTACTTCAACAAGGACGGGGTTACTATTCCACAATGTTTGTGGTACCGAAACCGGACGGTTCGGTGAGACCCATTTTAAATTAAAAATCCTTGAACACATATCTAAAAAAATTTCAGGTTCAAGATGGAATCGCTCAGGGCGGTGATTGCAAGCCTGGAAGAGGGGGATAACATGATATCTCTGGACATCAAGGATGCTTACCTACATGTCCCCATTTGCAATCTTCACCAGGAGTACCTCAGATTTGTGGTACAGGATTGTCATTACCAATTCCAGACGTTGCCGTTCGGCCTGTCCACGGCACTGAGGGTATTTACCAAGGTAATGGCCGAAATTATGATACTCCTTCGAAAAAAGGGAGTTTCAATTATCCCATACTTGGACGATCTCCTGATAAAAGCGAAATCCAGAGAGCAGTTTTTAGTGGGCGTAGCACTATCTCAGGAGGTGCTACGCCAGCATGGTTGGATTCTGAATATTCCAAAGTCACAGCTGGTTCCTGCGACACGCCTACTGTTCCTGGGACTGATTCTGGACACAGTCCAGAAAAAAGTGTTTCTCCCAGAGGAAAAAGCCAAGGAGCTGTCATCTCTGGTCAGAGGCCTCCTAAAACCAAAACAGGTGTCGGTACATCACTGCACCCGAGTCCTGGGAAAGATGGTAGCTTCCTACGAAGCGATCCCATTCGGCAGGTTCCATGCCAGAATTTTTCAGTGGGACCTCTTGGACCAATGGTCCGGATCGCATCTTCAAATGCATCGGCTGATAACCCTGTCTCCAAGGACCAGGGTGTCTCTCTTGTGGTGGCTGCAGAGTGCTCATCTCGTGGAGGGCCGCAGATTCGGCATACAGGACTGGGTCCTGGTGACCACGGATGCCAGCCTTCGAGGCTGGGGGGCAGTCACATTGGGAAGAAACTTCCAAGGACTTTGGACAAGTCACGAGACTTCCTAACACATAAATGTTCTGGAATTGAGGGCCATTTACAATGCCCTGAGTCAGGCAAAGGCCCTGCTTCAAAACCAACCGGTTCTGATCCAGTCAGACAACATCACGGCGATCGCCCATGTAAACCGACAGGGCGGCACAAGAAGCAGGGCGGCGATGGCAGAAGCCACAAGGATTCTCCGATGGGCGGAAAATCACATGTTAGCACTGACAGCAGTGTTCATTCCGGGAAGTGGACAACTGGGAAGCAGACTTCCTCAGCAGGCACGACCTCCACCCGGGAGAGTGGGGACTTCATCCAGAAGTCTTCCAAATGCTGGTAAACCGTTGGGAAAGACCACAGGTGGACATGATGGCGTTCAGCCTCAACAAAAAACTAGAAAAATATTGCGCCAGGTCAAGGGACCCTCAGGCGATAGCGGTGGACGCTCTAGTGACACCGTGGGTGTACCGGTCAGTTTATGTGTTCCCTCCTCTTCCTCTCATACCCAAGGTGCTGAGGATAAAAAGGAAAAGAGGAGTAAGAACGATACTCGTTGTTCCGGATTGGCCAAGAAGGTCTTGGTACCCGGAACTTCAAGAGTTAATCTCAGAGGACCCATGGCCTCTGCCGCACAGACAGGACCTGCTGCAGCAGGGGCCCTGTCTGTTCCAAGACTTACCGCGGCTGCGTTTGACGGCATGTCGGTTGAACGCCGGATCCTAAAGGAAAACGGCATTCCGGGAGAAGTCATCCCTACGCTGATTAAAGCCAGGAAAGATGTAACTGCTAAGCATTATCACCGCATATGGCGAAAATATGTGGCTTGGTGTGAGGCCAGAAAGGCCCCAACAGAGGAATTTCAACTGGGTCGATTTCTACACTTCCTACAGGCAGGAGTGACTATGGGCCTAAAATTAGGCTCCATTAAGGTACAGATCTCGGCTCTGTCGATTTTCTTCCAGAAGGAACTAGCTTCACTACCTGAAGTTCAGACATTTGTAAAAGGAGTGCTGCATATTCAGCCCCCCTTTGTGCCTCCAGTGGCACCCTGGGATCTCAACGTGGTGTTGAGTTTCCTAAAATCACATTGGTTTGAACCACTGAAAACCGTGGATCTAAAATATCTCACGTGGAAAGTGGTCATGTTATTGGCCTTGGCTTCGGCCAGGCGTGTATCAGAGTTGGCGGCTTTGTCATGTAAAAGCCCTTATTTGATTTTCCATATGGATAGGGCAGAATTGAGGACTCGTCCTCAGTTTCTCCCTAAGGTGGTGTCAGCTTTTCACTTGAACCAACCTATTGTAGTGCCTGCGGCTACTAGGGACTTGGAGGATTCCAAGTTACTGGACGTAGTCAGGGCCCTGAAAATTTATGTTTCCAGGACAGCTGGAGTCAGGAAAACTGACTCGCTATTTATCCTGTATGCACCCAACAAGTTGGGTGCTCCTGCTTCAAAGCAGACTATTGCTCGCTGGATTTGTAGCACAATTCAGCTGGCACATTCTGCGGTGGGATTACCGCAGCCTAAATCTGTAAAAGCCCATTCCACAAGGAAGGTGGGCTCATCTTGGGCGGCTGCCCGAGGGGTCTCGGCTTTACAACTTTGCCGAGCTGCTACTTGGTCAGGGGCAAACACGTTTGTAAAATTCTACAAATTTGATACCCTGGCTGAGGAGGACCTGGAGTTCTCTCATTCGGTGCTGCAGAGTCATCCGCACTCTCCCGCCCGTTTGGGAGCTTTGGTATAATCCCCATGGTCCTTACGGAGTCCCCAGCATCCACTAGGACGTCAGAGAAAATAAGATTTTACTCACCGGTAAATCTATTTCTCGTAGTCCGTAGTGGATGCTGGGCGCCCGTCCCAAGTGCGGTATGTCTGCATTACTTGTATATAGTTATTGTTAACTAAAAGGGTTATTGTTGAGCCATCTGTTGAGAGGCTCTGTTATGTTCATACTGTTGACTGGGTATAATATCACGAGTTATACGGTGTGGCTGGTATGAGTCTTAACCGAGATTCAAAATCCTTCCCTATTGTGTCAGCTCTTCCGGGCACAGTATCCTAACTGAGGTCTGGAGGAGGGTCATAGGGGGAGGAGCCAGTGCACACCAGGTAGTCCTAAAGCTTTCTTAGATGTGCCCAGTCTCCTGCGGAGCTGCTATTCCCCATGGTCCTTACGGAGTCCCCAGCATCCAATACGGACTACGAGAAATAGATTTACAGGTGAGTAAAATCTTATTTTCTTATGTCGACCATAATGTTTCCTGATCAGATCCACAAAATCGGCTTTCAGTACCTGTTCATACCCATTGGAACGTATTAACGTCTCTAGGGACTCTGCTGTTCCTGACAAAAGGATATATGTATACGTATTTTTATATATATATATATATATATATATATATATATATATATATATATATATATATATATTATGATATATATATTATGATATATGTGTGTATAGGTGCACTTGAAAATATATATATAAATATTTATAATGAATGCTGAGGTAAAGTTATTGCTTCTCATGGATAGAAGAAAGTGAGTCACCCCTGTTCTGCACGGGGCTCTGTCACGAAGGATCGTATGCAGGAAGATATGTGATACTCTAATTATGTGTCGGCATGTACGTTGATTATACTAGCATTACATGCGCATGGGGGAGGAGTTGTATGCAGGGTACTCCTGAAGTTGAGTCATGTCTATATCATTGCAGCATACTGCCGTGCGACTACAAGGGATATAGGACTCTTGTTTTCGCGGGCCACTTCCATGGTGGTCTCGACTAGGAGGACGTTGTTGATTCACCAATGGAATGCTGAGGCTGACTCTGAGAAGTATTGGAGTATCTTCCCTATGAAGGTGAAACCTGGTTTGGGGATGGCTTTAAGTTGATCTCTGCAGATACCACTGGTAAGTCTACCTTCTTGACCTATGTTCCCTTACAACGGTTCGTGACGCATTTTTGTAGGATGTAGTCATTTCGACCGCATGGATACGGTTTTCCCTTTCTTTGCAGGTAGAGGAAGGTGAAAAGGTAAGAGGTCAGCAGCCTTTTCAAGTTTGCAGAAGCAGAAATCATCCTCTGTTTCTACCACATCCAGCACATGTCGCTGGGTCTATCTTGCAGTAGCCCACACCGGTGGGACCACGTCTAATACTCTTCAGTCAGTCCTGGAATGGACATGAACCAGTGTGTTTAAGAATAGAGTCCCAAGGGGGACATACTGGAGTTTCCAGACGATTCCCCTCACTGATTTTTCAAATAGACCTTACCGATTCTCCTCTGGATGGGGAGGTAGTATGCGACGCCATACAGGAGTTGGATCAGGTCATTGTCCTGCTGTCCCGGTCACACACAAAAAAAAAAAAGCTGCTGTTCAAGCTTTTTCGTGCTTCTGAGGCCGGACGGCTCGGTCAGAACAATCCCAAACATTTCTACTTAAGAACTACAATATGGAATCTCTCAAGGCAGGGATCTCCAATCTGTAAAAGAAGAAAGAGGGTACATTTTTTTCCGCATTAGGCTTACCTCGGTTTGCTATTCAGGATTGTCATTACCAATTCACAGCGAGGTAAAGAAACAAATGGTGCAAATGGTTCTCCCTGACAGTTCTTCAACAAAGTGGTTGGCTCCTGAACTTGCCAGAATCACTGTTGATCCCAACGACGCCATTGTTGGAGTTGGGAATAATGTTAGATACAGAACTGTTGAGTTTGTTTCTTTCAGTGGAAAGAGCTCTGAGGATCTAGAGTCGGATCAGATCTGCAACAGTGTCAATCCATCAATACGTTCCGTTGATGAGAAAGTTGGTGCGGCCTAAAAGGCCATTCAGTGAGCAGGTTAAATGCCAGAGTGGTTTTAGCGGGACCAGTTGGACATGTGGTCTGGGTCTCACCTGTACATGCACCGGAAAATAATTCTATCTTCCACGACCAGAATCTCTCCTGTGGTGGCTGCACAGTTCTCGCCTCGTAGAGGGATGAAGGTTCGGGATCCAGGATTGGATCCTGGTGTCCATGGATGCAAGTCTTCGAGGCTGGGGAGCAGTCGTTCAGGGGGAAGAATTTCCAGGGAAAGTGGTCAAGCCAGGAAGCTTGTCTGCAATAAACATTCTGGAATTGAGGGCTATTTACAATGGCCTTCTGCAAGCGGAACATCTTCTTCGCGATCTGCCCGTCTTAATTCAGTCGGACATCTTAACAGCAGTGGTGTACGTAAACCGCCAGGGTGGAACGAAGAGCAGAGTGGCAATAGCAGAAGCCACAAAAGTTTTCCGCTGGGCAGAAAGACATGTAAGCGCTCTATCAGCGGTCTTAATTCCGAGTGTAGACAACTGGGAAGCAGACTTCCTCAGCAGACACAATCTCCATCCAGGAGAGTGGGGTCTTCATCGAGGTCTTTGCAGAAGTGACAAGTCGTTGGGGAATTCCTCAAATAGACATGCTGGCATCTCGCCTCAACAAGGAACTTCAGAGATATTGTTCCAGGTCGAGGGACCCTCAAGCAATAGCGGTTGACGCCGTGGGTGTTTCAGTTGGTCTATGTGTTCCCTCCACTGCCACTCATTCCGAAGGTGATAAAGATCATAAGAAGAACAAAGGTTCAGGCGTTACTCATTGTTCCGGACTGGCCAAGGAGGGCTTGGTATCCAGATCTTCAAGTATTATTCATAGAAGATCCCTGGCCTCTTCCTCTGAGAGGACCTGTTACAGCAAGGACTGTGCGTGTATCAAGACTTACCGCGGCTGCGTTTGACGGCATGGCGGTAAAACGCCAAATCCTAGCCCAAAAGGGTATTCCCAGTGAAGTCATTCCCACACTGCTTCAGGCTAGAAAAGAAGTAACTGCGAAGCTTTACCACCGTTTTTGGAGATATGTGTCTTGGTGTGATTCCAAGAAGGCTCCTATGGAAGAATTTCAGCTGGGGCGTTGGCTGTGGATGCGGGCCTAAAATTAGGCTCCATTAAAGTACAAATTTCGGCCTTATCTATTTTCTTTCAGAAAGAATTGGCCTCCCTTTCAGAAGTTCAGACCTTCGTGAAGGGCGTGCTGCACATCCAACCCCCCTTTGTGCCCTCTGTGGCACCATGGGATCTTAATGTGGTGTTGCAGTTCCTGCAATCTCATTGGTTTGAATCTTTGCGTAAGGTTGAGTTGAAAATTCCTTACTTGGAAAGTGGTCATGCTATTGGCCTTGGCATCCGCAAGGCGGGTATCTAAATTGGCGGCTTTGTCTCACAAAAGCCCTATTTAATCTTCCATGCAGATAGAGCGGAGTTTAGAACTCGTCAGCAATTTCTGCCAAAAGTGGCTTCATCATTTCACGTAAACCAGCCTATTGTGGTGCCAGTGGCTGCTGACGCCTTGGCGGAATCGAAGTCTCTCGATGTGGTCAGAGCTTTGAAAATCTATGTCGCCAGAACGGCTCAGATTAGGAAAACAGAGGCTCTGTTTGTCCGGTGGGCTCCCAACAAGATTGGGGCTTCTGCTTCCAAGCAGATTATAGCACGCTGGATCTGTAATACGATTCAGCAGGCTCATTCTATGGCAGGATTGCCATTACCGAAATCGGTGAAGGCCCATTCTACCAGAAAGGTGGGCTCATCCTGGGCGGCTGGCCGAGGGTTCTTGGCATTGCAGCTTTGCTGAGCTGCTACTTGGTCGAGATCCATCACCGTTGCAAAGTTTTACAAGTTTGATACCCTGGCTGAGGAGGACCTCTTGTTTGGTCAATCGGTGCTGCAGAGTCATCCGCACTCTCCCGCCCGTTCTAGAGCTTTGGTATAAACTCCATGGTTCTTGAAGCATCTCCAGCATCCTCTAGGACGTATGAGAAAATAGGATTTTAATACCTACTGGTAAATCCTTTTCTCTTAGTCCGTAGAGGATGCTGGGCGCCCGTCCCTGTGCGTACTGTATCTGCAGTTATTGGGTATGTTTACACACATGGTGTGTTGCGTTTAAGTCAGCCTATTGCTGACGATATTCATGCCATGGCATGCGTTAAGCTGTTATTGGTTGTGTTATACACACAGGTTGTGTTACGCTTTGTCAGCGTATTGCTGCATATTCTTCATGCCGTCGGCTGGTTTTCTATTGAATGCCACGTTCTGCGGCATACTGGAGGTGTGAGCTGGTAAAATGCTCACCGTAGTTTATCAAATTCTTTCCTCTAAATGTCTGTCTCCCTGGGCACAGTTCCTATAACTGGAGTCTGGAGGAGGGGCATAGAGGGAGGAGCCAGTTCACACCCATTCAAAGTCTTAAAGTGCCCATGTCTCCTGCGGATCCCGTCTATACCCCATGGTTCTTGAAGCATCCCCAGTATCCTCTACGGACTAAGAGAAAAGGATTCACGGGTAGGTATTAAAATCCTATTATTAGCATCTACGCAATTAGCATCCGATGGTGGTGATATTCAGTAATTGTCTACTTTTGTATTAAAACCTGGAGCTTTGTAAATTATTCACACAGAATGCTCAGAAAAGTATGTAGCTATGTTTATTCTCTACAACAATTGTTGGGAATTTAAAAATATTACAATAAGATAACTGCAATCACTTGTGACACTTAGAGATTCCTGATACAGTATCACAGTGCCGTAACTAGTAATTTTAGCGCTGTGTGCAAGAAACGGCATTGCCCCCCCCACATACAAGACAGGGGCAGTGCAAAAAATATATAGGGGCATTGATAAAGCCTAATATTTATCTTATTTAAAACCCTCTAAAAGGTCGAAGAACACAGTACGCAATTGGCGTATGGAATACCGTAAGAGTACGCACGTTGCGTAACAAACGCTTAGCCGTGGTCGAGACGCACGAGCGGCACGTTACGCTCACGGCTTAAAGCGTACAGGCAAGCACACTATAGGCTGCCGACTAGCGTAATGATACGCTATCAGCGTAACGGACGCTCGAGACCACAAAGAGATCACAAGCGGCGCTGACGCTCAGAGTTAAACCTTTATAACTATACCATTTACAATGTACTTATAAAGTAAACCTTTGTGTAGTGATAAGGTGTAAATGCAACACAGTGTAACCTTGTTAGTTTAAAGCTCGTATGAGCGTCTATGACGCTCTGAGAATACTTAGAAATATAATGAATACACAGATACCGGTCTTAGGTTCTAACACCTTAAATGAACGTTCTATTTCAAAAGAATACACAGTACAAGTTATACACTACCAAACTAACACAGAATACCTAACCGAATAACTACACATAAAACACAATAGCAGTACAATTACATTTAAGAGGAAAGAGAGAGAGGAGAAGAGAGAAGATGGCTCACAATAACAATAAAGACAATATGGCTGCGGAGAAACTTACGCACAAAGGGAACAATCGCATGCGCCTTTCCGGATATCCAGCTCCCGATTATCAGTGATGAGAACCGTTGAAGAGAGTAGAATGGGAGCTGAATCAGATCGGCTTGTCTATATATACACTACACACAATACAATACAATGGTCCCTACAATCTCATTGTTCATTGGACACAGGAATTCGTCTCTGCATTATAACAAAAGGTCATAGGTTGGTTCATACAGGTGGGCTGTGACTATTTCAAACTGCTCAGGTGGGTGGGAAACTGGGTTTCCCGCCGCATGGGTAATAAAGTGCAAATACAGTAAATGTCCGTAAACTTCTTATGTCCATAACTATTCGCACGAGCGATTAATCCGCTCCAAACCAACACCGGAATATTGCTAATTAAATACTCTTCCGATGGATACTAAACACCACTGTGTAACCCCTGTCTGACCCTTCGTATCAAACAAAGAGGGATCTCTCTGTCTATGAACATGCTACATTAACTAAACTTTCAGATTCTATCAAAGGGACCATAATCTACAAAATACATTATATGGTTAAAATATGTTACGATTGAGTCGCACACAAACTCTACCGTAAATGCGCATACCGTGCGCCCGCGGGTGCACGCAATGGCGAGTATGCGCACGTACGGCAGGGCTCATGCACGTGTAGCAGGCACTCGCATGAGGTGCAAATATGGCAATGTGCATCACGATATTTTTCTGACTTTGACAGTCCACCCTTTGGCAGTCACCAAAAATTGCCACTTCCTAAAACATTTCAAAAAGAGAAACATATGTCATGTGTAATACATTTCTATGGTCGGGTAGGGGAGGAGAGAAGAAGGTGTGAAAAGGGTATGACCTAGTGAGATAGCAGAAGCATGTGTGTATGAATCCATGTTTGGGGGGTCATGTATCATCGTGCCGTACGTGTTTTAAATCAAGCTTCGAGGTATTGCGAAGTATACATTTGAATTCCTTCTTATCCCGTATTAAGGGTCTGTGGATGGGCTGTCAAACTTTACCGAGCTCTTTTCGGCTTTTGGTTGCAACAAAATGGGGGAGTACATTTTAGTTGATGATACCTGAATGGGGGAATATGTGATTGCTGATATCTGTGCCTGTATTCCCTATCGACTATGTGTGTCATTACCTGAAGGTTGTAGAGATGAAGATAAGAAACAATTATGGTAAATGCAGTGATATTCTATGTGAGGTTAATAAACATTTTTTGATTGAAGTCTTGTCTGGTGTCTTGTCTCGATGTACATGTTGACTGTAGTCTCCTTTAGGCTTTTGCTATCAACATTATGCAAAAAGTTTTTTCAATGTCCATAGACTTACAAAAAATGTTGGGCTAGCGTAAGTTAAAATTACTAGGGAAATGGGGGTCTATGGCATAGTCCATCAGTTGTCTGTGTAAAAGGTTGTCAAATTCTTCTTCCAAGCGGATGTCTTTTTACCTTGGAGGAAAACAAAGGAGAAACGGGTGAAAGAAACGGACCGTGGAATCACATTTTCATCACAACATTGTCTCTATTGCTGGGTCATAAATCAAATCCATTGGAGTTACAATGTCCTCACTCCTTAGACTCATTACCCTAGTACTTCGTTTACACTTCGTTAAAGCCTGAACGCATCTAAATATCAAACCAATCAATATGACAACACCCAAGATACACAGAAGAAATTTCCCTACATCCATTATAACTCCTTGAGCCCATTCTCCTAAACCGGAGAACCAATTTCGTGGGTTCAACCATGACACCCAACCGGTCAGCTCATTACCCACGGCAGCAAGGGTGAGATTGTGTCTCCTGCGGAATTCCCACTTTAATCGGAGAATGTCGTCCATCTTTTGGTCTATGACCTCGACCGGGTCCTCTGTGCTATTCGAAATATAAGTGCAGCATGTCACGCCGTACTGTGTTGCCAGTGTGACACAATATCCACCTGTCACTGCCGTGAGATAATTAAGAACCATCCTATGCTGAACCAGTTCTGTTTTATAAGCTATATTTATAGTTCAACACTTCTCTGGCGGTGCGAGTGAAGTCTAACGCGAGTAGAACCTGAATCCCGGTGGATTCATGGATCAGGTCAGAGGCCGGATGCTCTGTCCTTTCTGTCAGTTGCCTTTTAACTACGTGCTCGTAATGAGTGTGAGTATAAGGAGCTTGGGCACCACGGTGAATATCTTTCATTTTGGCATGTGATACAGTCATTACCTCAGGCAGTACTTTTCCAATATAACACAATCCTTCTGAGTTTGGGGCAAGCCACTTATACGCCTTCCTCCCGCATATGAAATATGCATCATCGGGGAGAACATATGGGACGGAGTAGGACATAACCATATTACACATTTTCCATATGAAATCTCCTAACCCTAATTCTTCCATCTGTTTAGTACACGTATCTGTTTGTATGATATGTGCACAGTATCCTGGTGATACCTCTCCAACTCTCATGATCCTACTTCCTAGGGTATACCTATATCGGAAAGATTTTCCACTACCGGCTATGTGGCGTATAAGTTCTGTATCTGTGGGCATTCTATCTGCTCTATATGAAAAGGTCATGGTTTGGTTATTCCATGACACTTCCCAATTTCCCGGCTTTCGGGGATTGGAAATGTTAAAACATATTAGGGATCTATCCACATGATATTGGTGGAGCTTCAAACTAGGAGGACTGGAGATATTAAACCTCCTGTCCACCGGCCTCCCACCCCTTAGCTCAAGTACCTGCCCTACCATTAAAGGGAATGGAACTAATCCTGATTTGCTATGGTCTTGAGGTACTTGAGAGCATACCCAACAGTCTGTCTGATTTAACACATTACCCACTAAGGAGTGATAGTCACTCAATGGATGCCGGTCCATGTGAATATTAAAACTGGACTGACATTTCTTGATGCGCCCATCCTCAACTACATTGTCACAGAGTCTACAGATACAGTTCTCTTCAGCTAACAATCCTTCACAATTCCTTCTATTGTCAATGCTATCTGATCGTTTTCTGATACTCGCCTTTGCTTGTTGATTATGTTGTATTTGGAAATCTACGCCTCCATCTTTGTCATCAGAACCCATTCCAGAACCTCTCTCGACCTCCATGGTACTCTCGCCGGAACAGACTGCTCTGGTCAACATCATGGTCAACAGGAAAATCCGGATCACAGTGTCTTGGGGCAAGTCCATCTTATAGGAGGAAATGGAGAAGAATGAGAAGGGGGAAAGAAATAATTGAGGGAGATGGGATGGGAAGTGGAGAAAAACAATAAAAGGGAACAGGGAATCGACAACTGCCTCCAATCTTATTATTTTCAATGCTCAGGTGCCGCCTCAGTCCTCCTGAAACAGACACTCCAGTGATACAACTTCCTCTACCGTCTGTTCTTTATCACGGGACCTCTCTGGATCAGCAACCTTCTTACAATGGGACGAATGAACCCAAGTCTCTCTCTCGGCAACCTTCAATGCTGTCGTGCTAATCAATAAGACTTGGTACGGTCCTTCCCATCTGTCAATAAGGCAACCTGAGCGTAGAAAATTCCGTATCATTACATAATCCCCAGGTTCAATGTCATGACAATTACTATCTGGCAGATCAGGAATCACCAACTTCAAATTATCATTTTGATTCCTTAGCTGTTTACTCATGTTAACCAGGTATTTTACAGTCACTTCATTGTTGCACTTCAAATCATCCTGACGGTTAATCATATCATGCGGTTGTCGACCATACAAGATTTCAAAGGGGGACAGATTAAGAGGGGACCTGGGAGTGGTTCTGATAGTGAGTATTACTTTGTATTGCTAGTCCAGTGCAGTTTTATGGTGTATAATTTCTGCATGGTATGTGTGACTATATATGTGTGTGTGTGTGTGCATGTAGCTGCTGCGTGGCTGCCATCTCGGGTATTTCACTCAGCTTGCTACTCCTATATATTGTAACCTGTGGGTGCTAAGTGCGTCAGGTTTATAAACTGATACAGGCTTTTCACAAGATATACTTGCTGTGTATATTTCTTTTGATTTATAGTCACCATATATCTCTTGGATTCCCGGTTTGTGCTGTCATAAGTTACACATCTCTGGGAGTTCTTGCTAAGGTATATCGCTGCGAAGATTGTACCAGGTTGCCTGATATTGTGCTTCTCCTTATGTCCGCTAAATGAGGCAACGGAACTGGGGCTTCTCCCACATTGCAGCTGAGAGTTCAGGTTCAGGGGGTTCCTTACACCCCAGTGGGTCTGTAGCACCGGGGGCAACTAATGACGCACCTTGGGCTACCTTCTCCACATTGTTGAATACACTAGTAACTAAACTTACGCCCCTGTGAGACCTCCTATGCCACTGCAGCAATTTATTGTCCCTGCTGTCAATCCGCCATCGGCGGATCAAATCTCAACACCGTTACAGCACTTGAACCATTCACCGACTAAACATAAGTCTCACTCTCGCCCACCTAAGACTAAGTCGTCTTCTAAACGGGCTGCTACATCCTCACAATCCACTGCTGTCCCGGACACATCCTCTGAGGAGGATGGTGCGTATACTGATCCCACAGACACTGACTCTGATGTTTCTGATGGGGAGGGCAAGTCACTGGTGGATGTCCCTGATTTGATTGAGGCTATCAGGCTCGTTCTTCAGGTCTCTGATGATCCTGAGCCTGCGGCTTTCTCTAAAAATCGGGACAGATTTAAACGTAAGAAAGTGGTTAAACAAGTTTTATCTAATTCTCAACACCTGACTGACATACGTCAGGAATCCTGGGAAAATCCAGGTACGAAATTCACACAGCATAACAGACTGTTGGCTCGCTATCCTCTCTCTGTAGAGCTATGTAAAAATTGGGAAACTCCTCCGCCTGTAGAGTCTCATGTGGCTCGCATGGTAGTTTCCTCAGCTCTGCCAGTAACTACCATCACCTCTCTGACGGAACCGACGGATAGACGTGTGGAGGGTTGTCTAAAAGCGATTTATACCCTAACGGGGGTAGTGCATAGGCAACCATTGCAGCAACTTGGGCTGCTGAAGCTGTTGAGCATGGGTTCAGGAGCTGGAGGCGGAGCTGCCTTCCGACATTTTTGATCATGCTAGACAGTGTCTCTCATATATTGCCACGGCTTCTGATGCTGGCGGCCAAGGCTGCTACTATGTCCATCTTTGCTCGCCGTATCCTGTGGTTGAGATCCTGGTCGGTGGATATGGATTCTAATAAAACCCTGGAGGTGCTTCCTTTTAAAGGAGACATTATTTTTGGTGAAGACCTGAATAAGATTGTGGCTGATCTGCCTACTGCTAAAACAGCTTGCCTACCTAGTACGGCTCCTTCCACACAGAAGGCTAAAAGTACTTTCAGCCCTTTCGTCGTCCAGGTAAAGCAAAAGTAAGGTGTACCCGAAGCAGACTCATGCTTCCAAACCTGCCAAGCCCAGACCGAAGTGGGCCTGGCCTGCCCGTTAGCCTGCTTCCAAAACTGACAAGCCTGCCGCATGACGGGGCGGGCCTCCCTCTGGGGGATCCCAGGGTGGAGGGCCGACTAATAGGTTTTGCCCAGGAATGATTAAAGACCACTTCAGATACCTGGGTGGGGGAAGTCGTCACTCGAGGTTACGCCGTACCCTTCAAGAACCGTCCCTCTCACCGATTTTGCCTGACAAATGTCCCTTTGGATCCGATGAAGGCAAACACTCTCCATTCGGTGGTACAATCCCTCCTGACCACAGGAGTGGTGGTATGGGTGCCTCTGGCTCAGCGAAGCAAAGGGTTCTGTTCACCGCTGTTTCTAGTCCCGAAACCGAACGGGTCCTCGCGACCCATTCTCAATCTCAAGTCCTTGAACAAGCACGTGAGGATCTCCAAGTTTCGTATGGTAACTCTGCGCTCTATTGTTCTGGCCTTGGAGCCTGGGGACTATATGGTCTCCCTGGACATACAGGATGCCTACCTGCATATTCCTATTGCAGTTTCTCATCAGCAGTACCTGAGGTCTGCGGTGGGCAACCTTCACTACCAATTTTGGGTGTTACCCTTTGGTTTGACAACGGCTCCCCCAGTTTCACCAAAGTGATGGCAGTCATGACGGCTACACTCCGCCGTCAAGGGGTCAGGATCCTGCCGTACCTGGACGATTTTGTTGATCCTGGCAAATTCCCCAGAAATTCTCCTCCTGTGTCCTCTAGATCTGACTATCCAGGTCATGACAGCCCACAGGTGGCTTGTCAACTGGAAGAAATCATCCCTGGTTCCTGCCGGAGCATGGTACACCTGGGAGCGTTATTGGACACCCACAACCAGCGGTTGTTCTTGTCTCAGGAGAAAGTCCTGAAATTTCAGGACAGGATTCGATGCTTCCTATATCGTCCACAAGTGTCAATACATTCGGAGATGCACGTGCTAGGTGTTATGGTGTCTGCTTTCGACATGGTGGAGTACGCTCAATTCCATTCCTGCCCTCTACAGAAATTGATTCTTGCCAGGTGGGACGTCCTGCCTCACCGGATCAGATCTCACATGATCTCCTTGTCTCCAGAGGTCCACCTGTCACTGAGCTGGTGGCTTCAGGACCATCGATTGAGCAGGGACCGTCCCTTCTGGATATCCAACTGTGTCCTGCTGACGACGGATGCCAGTCTGAGAGGTTGGGGCGCGGTGTTGGAACAGCACTCTCTTCAGGGTCGATGGACCGAGGAGGAGTCTCTACTCCCGATAAACATTCTGGAGCTGCGGGCAGTGTTCAATGCGTTGACAATGGTCCAGCATCTGCTACAGAACAGACCTGTTCAAGTACAATCTGACAACGCCACCATGGTGGCGTACATCAGTCATCAAGGCGGCACTCGAAGCCGCATGGCAATGAGGGAAGTATCAAGGATTCTTCAGTGGGCAGAACGCCATCTGCCGGCCATATCCGTAGTGTTCATTCCAGGGGGTCCTAAACTGGGAAGCGGACTTTCTCAGTCGTCAGGACGTACATGCCGGAGAATGGAGCCTCCATCCAGAGGGTTTCAACTTCTTATGGATCAGTGGGGCTTTCCAGATGTGGACCTGATGGCGTCTCGACACAATCACAAGGACAAGGGATCCTCAAGCAGCGTTTGTGGAGGCTCTGGCAATTCCATGGAACTTTCGGCTGCTGTATGTGTTTCCTCCGGTGTCACTCCTGCCCAGAGTAATACGGAAGTTCAAGCAAGAAGAAGGAAACCTACTTCTGGTCGCTCCAGCGTGGCCCAGGCGGCTCTGGTTCTCTGATCTACAGGGCCTTTTTCGTTTGATCGTCCCCTTCTACTTCCACAATGATCAGACCATCTCGTTCAGGGCCCTTGTGTTTACCAGGACTTGGCCCGTCTAGCTTTGACGGTGTGGCTCTTGAAGCTTCCGTCCTGAGGGCCAAGGGTTTTTCTGAGGCGGTCGTTCAAACTATGTTGAAGGCCCGTAAGCCGGCTTCTGCTCGGATTTACCATAGGGTCTGGAATGATTACTTTACATGGTGTGCGTCTCACAATCATGAAGTTTTCAAGTTTAGCACGGCCACACTGTTGGCCTTCCTACAACAGGGCCTGGACTTAGGTCTTCGTCTGGCTTCCCTCAAGGTTCACATTTCTGCCTTGTCGGTTTGGTTTCAGAGAAATATTGCTGCCCTACCTGATGTTCATATGTTCACTCAGGACGTGTTGCGGATTCAGCCTCCTTATGTGCCACCTGTTGCCGTTGCCCCTTTGGGATCTGTCGGTGGTTTGGAGGCCTTGCAAGAGTCTCCGTTTGAGCCTCTTGCCTCTGCTGACCTTAAGTGGCTTTCCTTTTAAGGTGCTATTTTTGCTGGCTATTGCTTCAGCTAGAAGGGTTATCGGACTTATCCTGTAAGTCGTCCCCATTTGATTTTTCACCATGACTGGGCGTTTCTTAGAACGCGGCTGGGTTATTTACCCAAGGTGGTGTCTTCCTTCCACCTTAATCAGGAGATTGTGGTTCCTGCCTTTAATTCTCCTGAGTTGTCTTCCAAAGAGCGGTCTTTGGATGTGGTACGGGCTCTCATATCTATGTGAAGAGAACCTCCTCCATTAGGAAATCTAATTTCTCTTTTTGTACTGTTTGGTTTCACAAACGTGGCTGGCCTGCTTCCAAGCAGACCCTGGCCAAATGGATTAGAATGGTGATTGCACATGCTTATGTACAGGCTGGTCGTCCAGCTCTTGCTACAATTAAAGCCCATTCTACTCTGTTGGTTGGACCTCTTGGGCGGCCCACCATGGTGCGACCCTTGAACAATTGTGCAAGGCGGCTACGTGGTCCTCAGGGAACACGTTTATTAGGTTCTATGCCTTCGATACTTCTTGGGCCCGCTACAGTGCGTCCCCTCCCATAAGGAACTTCTTAAGGACATCCCAGATGTTAATCCTTGTAGAGCCCAGTGTACCCCGCAGCAGAAAACGAGATTTATAGTAAGAACTTGCTGTTAAATCTTTCTGCGAGGTACACTGGGCTCCACAAGGCGCCCACCCTGAAGCACTTAGCTTTTTTGGGTTGGTGTGGCATATCCGCTGACACCCTCTCCTGAGGTGAGTGTGTGGTGTAATTGGCTATGAGCGATTGTCGTCTCTAGTACCTGCTACTGCATTGGGCTTGTTAATGAAACTGAGCTGCTGTGCACGGAGGCGGGGTTATAGAGAAGGCGACGCTGTGCATCTTGGGAACAGTCAAAGCTTTGGGCCTGTTGATGCCTCGGATCAAGATCCAAGTCTACACCCCGATGTTAATCCTTGTGGAGCCCAGTGTACCTCGCAGAAAGAAATATAACAACGGTAAGTTCTTACCATAAATCTTGTTTTCCCTATAGATTGTAAGCTTGCGAGCAGGGCCTTCCTACCTCTGAGTGTTAGTTTATTACCCAGTTTTTTGTGTATTATTGTGTCAATTGTAAAGCGCAACGGAATTTGCTGCGCTATCTAAGAAATGGTTAATAAATACTGCTGCAGTATCTCAGGCAATGATTGTGTATCATGCAATGCACAGTGTTCCTCTTCTCCAGGGGGCTCACTAGTGTGTACTCAGTGTAGTATTCCTTTTCAGGCTAGTGGGGTGGAGCCAGCATGGCTAAACTCCATTAGGGGATGATTTCCACCATCTCTACTAAATGAGTTTATGCAAAAGGACTCAGTACTCAGACCAGCATCTCAGTCCTCTACCATTTGTCCCCAAAAGCGTACTTTGGCCCATATCCTGCATTCTGACTGAAAATGATGGGACAGAAATGGAGGAAGGTGAAATGGACATAGAGGTAGGGGAGGGTACTCTGTCGCAAGGTATTGAGGCTCTCATAGTCTCTAACAGGGAAGTCCTAAATATTCCTGATGAGGTGTGTGAGGAATCTTACTTTAATGTAAAGAAAAAATCCTCAGCCACTTTTCCTGTGTCAAAGGAATTAAATACCCTGTTTGAAGAACCCTGGGTTAATCCAGATAAGAAATTCCAAATACCTAGGTGGTTATTGTCATCTTTTTCTTTTCCTCCTGAGGATGGAAAAAAATGGGAAAACCCACCGATAGTGGATACTTCAGTCTCCAGGCTCTCACATAAAATAGTATTATCTGTTCCTGGTGCAGCGTCCTTAAAGGATACAGCTGATCGTACGATTGAGACTACCCTCAAATCTTTGTATTCTGCTGCAGGGGTGGCTCAGAGACCTACTATAGCATGCGGGTGGATTACATGATCCATTGCAAAATGGTCTGGTAATTTAATTGAGGGTTTAAACACCTTACCTCAAGATGAAATAGTTTTATTCCTGCAACACATACAAGATTCTGCAAACTTTATGGTTGAAGCCATTAAGGAAATAGGTTTGCTTAATGCACGCACCACAGCTATGGCAGTGTCGGCATGCAGGGGATTATGGCTACGTCAGTGGACTGCTGACACGGACTCAAAGGTGTGGAATGCTTCGCTTATTTGGCGATGAGCTTGATGGGTGGATTCTCAGCAGTAGCCTTTGAAATCCAACTTTCTACCTTCTGCAGCTCTGCCAGTTAGGAAGACATACTCAGGACCCAAATTGTATTCCTTTTGCGTGGCAAAGTTTTGGGGCAGGGCCAGAGATTCCTCTACCACCGCCAGAGGTGCTAGAGGTAAACCACGCAAACCAGCGGCTGTTGGTTCTCAGGATCAGAACTCCAGCTCTGTCGCCTCAAAGCCTTTCCGCATGACGGGCTGCGATGCCTGGGAGACAGGCAGGTGGGAGCCCAGCTAAAATTCTTCAGTCACGCCTGGATAAGATCTTGCCAGGATCCCTGGGTCATAGACCTTATATCCCAGGGCTACAGGATGAGTTCCAGGATCTCCCACCTCACAGATTCTTCAAATGAGGCTTACCAGTTTCACAAGAAGCAAGAGTAACCTTAAAAGTGTCACAACTGAGGGCCTGAGCTGACGGGAGGCAGCCTCAGTTGTAGGGGCTGAGATGTACCGGAACCTGGGAGGTTGTATCAGACCCCTGGACATGTAAGTAACATGAATAATAACTGCCCGAAGGCGTGACCACAACAACTTGGATAAAAGTCAATGATGTTTATTATGACAACTCCGCAACACAGCAGCAGTAAAAGAAAACGTAAAAGTCAGCAAAGAATAAATACAGTTCCTGGGTACTACAGGATGGCAGGAGCCACAGGGCACTGGTAGTGTGAGATAGTTCTTATGATCTTCTAGATGGAAAGTCCTTACCAGGCCCGACTGTAGCAATGGAGATAACCCAGGATTGTGCCAGCTGGTGTTCCAGGAAAAGCTGGGTTGCTGAAGATAAAACAGCTGCTGTGGATACTGGCTGGAACCAGACTGTTGTTAGCACGGAGTGGATACTGGCTGGAACCAGTTAAATAATAAATGAACTTGGGAGCGATGAAATATGAACTGAAATGTAGAACTTGAGAGCGGAGAAATAATAATACCGGTGGAGAGTGGTAAAGTGTAGAAAGGACACCGGCCCTTTAAGGGAAGCTGTACTCTGCTGGAAGCTGAGCTGGAAGCAGGTAATGTTGTAGCTGGAAACAGATGAATCCACAATGGATTGGAGAGTCAGGCTACACCGCAGGTGGAATGCTGGTGCGGGTCTCTATGGTGGAAGTCTTGAGACAGGAGCTGGAACCTGGAAGACAATCACAGGAGAGAGACAAACAGGAACTAGGTTTGACAACCAAAGCACTGACGCCTTCCTTGCTCAGGCACAGTGTATTTATACCTGCAGCAAGGAAGGGATTGGCTAGGCAATTATGCAGATTATCAATACTGAGAACAGATTGGTGGAAATGATCAGCTGACAGAATCCAAGATGGCTGCGCCCATGCAGACACTTGGAGGGAAGTTTGGTTTGTAATCCATGTGGTAATGAAAACAGTAATGGCGGCGCCGGCCACCGGAGACAGGAGGCGCCAGGCTGACAGATGCACATCCAACCACGCGGAGGCCGCGGCTGACGTAATCGCCACTCAGACACTCTGCATGCAGAAGTTCAGGGACGGCGGCGGAGGCCGCGGGAGACGCCATGCCAGGTGTAATATGGCGTTTACTGTGACAGCGTCCCAGAGTGACAGGAGAGGATACAGGAATGTACACATCAGGATAACAGATGGAATCCGGTCCTGGAGCGCTGAGCCAGCCTTAGGAGGCATCTGATGGGTAAGAAATGGCGTCCAGATACCCGGATCGTGACAGCACCCCCCCTTTAGGAGTGGCCCCAGGACACTTCTTTGGCTTTTGAGGAAACTTGGAATGGAATCTCCGGACCAAGGCAGGAGCATGGACATCAGAAGCATTGGTCCATGAACGTTCCTCAGGACCATAACCTTTCCAGTCAATAAGATATTGTAGTTGACCGTAACGGTGACGTGAGTCCAGGATCTTGGCCACTTCATACTCAACGCCTCGTTGAGTTTGGACTTTCGGAGTTGGAGGAAGTGAGGAATGAAACCGATTCAAGATCAGCGGTTTCAACAGGGAAACATGGAATGTCCTGGGTATTTTTAAGAAGGGAGGCAACTGGAGTCTGTAAGCAACAGGATTGATGACTTGTTCAATCTTGAAAGGACCGATATAGCGAGGTGCAAACTTCATACTGGGAACTCTTAACCTCAAATTCTTCGTGGATAACCATACCCGATCACCCACCTTGAGAGCAGGAACTGCTCGACGCTTCTTATCCGCAAACTTCTTGTACCTGAACGATGCCTTGAGCAGAGCTGATCGTACGCTCTTCCAGATATTGGCAAACTGATGCAAGGTGATATCCACTGCGGGGACAGAAGTTGCTGGAAGCGGTTGGAACTCAGGGACTTTAGGGTGGAATCCAAAGTTAGTGAAGAATGGTGTTGAAGCAGATGAAGAATGATACTGGTTGTTATGACAGAACTCGGCCCAGGGAAGTAATTGAACCCAGTCATCTTGAGAGGAGGACACATAGATGCGGAGGAAGGCCTCCAAGTCCTGATTCACCCTCTCGGTTTGACCATTGGTCTGAGGATGGTAAGCCGTGGAAAACTTTAGCTTGACTTGGAGGACTTGACATAAACTTCGCCAGAATTTGGCTGTGAATTGAACTCCTCGATCTGAGATAATTTCTTCAGGAAGACCGTGGAGTCGGAAGATCTCTTGTATGAATACTTGAGCCAACTTGGAAGCTGACGGAAGACCGGTGAGAGGAATGAAGTGTGCCATCTTGGTGAACCGGTCAACTACCACCCAGATGGTATTGAACTTGTTGCACATGGGTAAGTCTGTAATGAAATCCATCGACAAGTGGGTCCATGGTCGACGGGGAACGGATAGTGGAACCAGTTGCCCCGCAGGCGACTGGCGGGATACTTTATGTTGGGCACACTTTGGGCAAGATGCAATAAACTCCAAGACGTCCTTTTTCAGAGTTGGCCACCAATAGGACCTAGAGATAAACTCCAGGGTTTTTTGGATACCTGTATGTCCGGCAAAACGGGAAGCATGGGCCCAATGCATGAGCTTCTTCCTTAGCATCGGCTTCACAAAACTTTTCCCTGATGGGGGCGTAGAGTCCATCCCTACCGTGGAGAATGCCAACGGATTTATAATAGGATGCTTGTCTGAAGACTCTGACTCATTTTCTTGCTCCCATGAGCGGGAAAGGGCATCGGCCTTGCGATTCTGAGAGCCCGGACAGAACTGGAGTTTAAAGTCGAACCTGGAAAAGAAAAGTGCCCATCTGGCCTGACGAGGGTTGAGACATTGTGCGCCCTTCAGGTTTAAAAGGTTCTTGTGGTCTGTAAGTATGGTGATTGAATGAGAAGCTCCCTCCAACAGATACCTCCACTCTACTAGAGCGAGCTTGATGGCTAGCAACTCCTGGTCGCCAATGGCATAGTTGCGCTCAGCTGGGGAGAACTTCCGGGAGAAGAAACTGCAAGGGTGTAAATGGCCATCTTTAGCCCTCTGAGATAACACCGCTCCTACTCCAACGGAGGAGGCATCCACCTCTAAGATGAAAGGAGAGTCGATGTCAGGCTGTTTCAGAACAGGCGCAGAGATGAACCTTTGTTTTAAAAGATGAAATGCTTGCATGGCTTCTTCAGACCACTTGGACGGGTTAGCACCCTTCTTAGTGAAAGCAGTAATAGGCGCCACAATGGTGGAAAAGTCTCGTATAAACTTTCGGTAATAGTTGGCGAACCCTAAGAACCTCTGGACCCCTTTGAGGGTTAAGGGTACCGGCCAATTTTGGATTGCTTGTAGTTTCTCAGGATCCATCTCTAGTCCGGAACCGGACACAATGTACCCTAGAAACGGAATGGACTTGACTTCAAAGACGCATTTTTCTAATTTGCAATAGAGATGATTGACACGGAGACGGGACAGAACCTCTTTAACCCAAAAACGATGTTCCTCTAAATCGTTGGCAAAAATGAGGATATCGTCTAGATAGACCACGACATGACGGTATAGAATGTCTCTGAAGATCTCATTGACAAAATGCTGGAAGACAGCTGGAGCATTGCTCAATCCGAAGGGCATGACGAGGTACTCATAATGTCCGTCACGGGTGTTAAAGGCGGTCTTCCACTCGTCACCCTCACGGATCCGGATGAGATTGTATGCACCTCGCAAGTCCAGCTTTGTAAAGATGGTAGCTCCGCTAACTCTGTCAAAGAGCTCAGTAATCAGGGGTAAAGGATAACGGTTCTTGATGGTAATGTCGTTCAAACCTCTGTAGTCGATGCACGGCCGCAGACCACCATCTTTCTTTTTTACAAAAAAGAAGCCTGCGCCGGCTGGAGAAGAAGGTCGAATGAACCCCTTTGCTAGGTTCTCTTTAATATATTCCTCCATAGAATGCGTCTCAGGCAGAGACAACGGATAAGTTCGGCCTCGAGGTGGAACCTTCCCTGGAACGAGATCAATCGGACAGTCCCATTCTCTATGAGGAGGAAGGATATCAGCAGAAGCTTTACTGAACACATCTGTGAAATCTTGATATGGAGGAGGTGGAACATCAGACGACCTGGGGGAGGAAGAACAGACAGGCAATACTTTAAACAAACATGTCTCAGCACAGGAGGAACCCCATGCCAGGATTTGCGTAGTCGTCCAATCAATTGTAGGATTGTGAAGACTGAGCCATGGAAGGCCCAGGACCACAGGATGTGTGGCTCTTGGAATCACTAAAAAAGAAATAAGTTCGGAATGAAGAACTCCCACTCTCAGACGAACTGGTAGAGTCCTTAAAGAAATAACTGCATCAAAAATTTTGCTGCCATCCACGGCAGTTAAAGAAATGGACGAAGGAAGTCTCTCGGTGGGTAGGGACCACCGTTTAACATAGGCTTCGGTAATAAAGTTCCCAGCTGCTCCGGAATCAAGGAGGGCAATGACGTTCCGATAACGTTGAGCAACTTGAAGCGAGACTGGGAGATTACAATCTTGAGGAGATGGAGAGGAGATCATTACTCCTAGCCGGCCCTCTCCTTGGCGAGCTAGGATTTGGAGTTTCCCGGACGTTTGGGACAGGCATTAATGGTGTGAGACGGAGCTGCACAATAGAGACAGAGAAACTCGGAGAGACGTCTTCGGCGCTCAGCAGGAGTTAAACGGGAACGGCCAAGTTGCATGGGCTCATCTTTAGATGGTGACAGTTGACGAGGAGGAGGAGCAGAAGATTTTGGAGCAGATGATCTTCCACGCTCAGTTGCTCTCTCTCTGAAACGTAAATCAACTTTCGTGCAGAGTGAGATTAGCTCATCTAACTTAGAAGGTAAGTCTCTGGTAGCTAACTCATCTTTAATACGCTCAGATAAGCCATGCCAGAATGCAGCATACAGGGCCTCGTCGTTCCATGCCAGTTCGGATGCCAGGATCTGGAACTGTATCAGATATTGTCCTACAGTACGTGACCCCTGGCGTAAACGGAGAATCTCGGGTGAAGCTGAGGTTACCCGGCCTAGCTCGTCGAAGATGCGCCTGAATGTTGACACGAAGGCAGTGTAGGAAGATAGCAGGGTGTCGGACCTCTCCCATAACGTGATGCCCAATCAAGGGCTGAGCCACTGAGAAGAGAAATAATGTAGGCAATTTTTGTACGGTCACTGGGAAAATTGCCAGGTTGTAGCTCAAACTGAATCTCACACTGGTTGAGAAATCCCCTGCAGAATCTTGGAGATCCGTCAAATTTTGCTGGCGTTGGAAGATGAAGACGTGGAGCAGAAATGGGTAAGGTGGGTGGGGTTATAGCTGGAGTCACTGTGGTTGACGCACCAGACGCGCCTGATCCACGGAGAGTTGTCTGAATCCCATCCAGCCGAGTAGAGAGATCCTGGAGACAGCGGATGATGTGGCCCTGTGCAGCCTCCTGATGTTCTAGTCGGGCTGCCAGTTCTTGCATCGGCCTGGCCGCTTGATCCTGGTCTCCGGCTGGATTCATTAGGTCAGTGCTTACTGTCACAACTGAGGGCCTGAGCTGACGGGAGGCAGCCTCAGTTGTAGGGGCTGAGATGTACCGGAACCTGGGAGGTTGTATCAGACCCCTGGACATGTAAGTAACATGAATAATAACTGCCCGAAGGCGTGACCACAACAACTTGGATAAAAGTCAATGATGTTTATTATGACAACTCCGCAACACAGCAGCAGTAAAAGAAAACGTAAAAGTCAGCAAAGAATAAATACAGTTCCTGGGTACTACAGGATGGCAGGAGCCACAGGGCACTGGTAGTGTGAGATAGTTCTTATGATCTTCTAGATGGAAAGTCCTTACCAGGCCCGACTGTAGCAATGGAGATAACCCAGGATTGTGCCAGCTGGTGTTCCAGGAAAAGCTGGGTTGCTGAAGATAAAACAGCTGCTGTGGATACTGGCTGGAACCAGACTGTTGTTAGCACGGAGTGGATACTGGCTGGAACCAGTTAAATAATAAATGAACTTGGGAGCGATGAAATATGAACTGAAATGTAGAACTTGAGAGCGGAGAAATAATAATACCGGTGGAGAGTGGTAAAGTGTAGAAAGGACACCGGCCCTTTAAGGGAAGCTGTACTCTGCTGGAAGCTGAGCTGGAAGCAGGTAATGTTGTAGCTGGAAACAGATGAATCCACAATGGATTGGAGAGTCAGGCTACACCGCAGGTGGAATGCTGGTGCGGGTCTCTATGGTGGAAGTCTTGAGACAGGAGCTGGAACCTGGAAGACAATCACAGGAGAGAGACAAACAGGAACTAGGTTTGACAACCAAAGCACTGACGCCTTCCTTGCTCAGGCACAGTGTATTTATACCTGCAGCAAGGAAGGGATTGGCTAGGCAATTATGCAGATTATCAATACTGAGAACAGATTGGTGGAAATGATCAGCTGACAGAATCCAAGATGGCTGCGCCCATGCAGACACTTGGAGGGAAGTTTGGTTTGTAATCCATGTGGTAATGAAAACAGTAATGGCGGCGCCGGCCACCGGAGACAGGAGGCGCCAGGCTGACAGATGCACATCCAACCACGCGGACACAGCGGAGGCCGCGGCTGACGTAATCGCCACTCAGACACTCTGCATGCAGAAGTTCAGGGACGGCGGCGGAGGCCGCGGGAGACGCCATGCCAGGTGTAATATGGCGTTTACTGTGACAGCGTCCCAGAGTGACAGGAGAGGATACAGGAATGTACACATCAGGATAACAGATGGAATCCGGTCCTGGAGCGCTGAGCCAGCCTTAGGAGGCATCTGATGGGTAAGAAATGGCGTCCAGATACCCGGATCGTGACAAAAAGAAGCCATTCAAAAACTGTTACAGATCCAGGTCATTGTTCCAGTTCCACCTCATCTACAAAACAGGGGATACTATTCCAGCTTGTTTATAGTTCTGAAACCGGACGACTTCGTAAGACTGATCCTAAATCTCAAGTCATTGAACCCATATTTACGGTTGTTCAAGTTCAGGATGGAGTCTCTGAGAGCTGTGATCTCAGGTCTGGAAGAGGGTGGATTCTATTGTCTGCATATCAAGGATGCGTACCTTCACATTCCAATCTGGCTGCCTCATCAGGCTAATCTACGATTTGCACTGCAGGACTGTCGCTACGGGTTTCAGGCCCTGCCATTTGGTCTCACCACGGCACCGAGGGTGTTTACCAAAGTGATGGCAGAGATGATGCTACTCCGCAAACAGGGAGTGATCATAATCCCTTACCTGAACGATCTTCCGATAAAGGCTTCGTCCAGGGAGGTCTCACAACCAGATTACTCCAGGATCATGGGTGGATAATGAACCTGCCAAAATCTCACCTTGAACCAACGCTTAAGCTTCATTTCCTGTGAATGATACTGGACACAGTCTCAAAGTGTTCCTTCCCTTGGAAAAGGAAATGGTAATCCAGTCTGGTTCGGGCTGTCTTGAAGCCGACCCGAATCTCAGTACATCTGTGCATCCACCTTCTGGGGGAAATGGTGACCTACTACAAGGCAATTTAGTATGGAAGGTTTCATGTGAGGCCCTTCCAGCTGGATCGGTTAGACAAATAGTCTGGACCGCATCTATACATGTGTCAGACGATTCACCTGTCACCAAAAGCCAGGATTTCCTTCCTGTGGTGGTTACAAACTTCTCACCTGGTGAAGGGTCAAGGGTTCGGGAATCAGAATTGGATTTTGTTGACCACAGACGCAAGCCTCAGTCAACAGGGGGTGCAGTTCCAAGGAAGATGGTCAAATCAAGTTCTTCCAATAAACATCCTGGAACTGAGGGCAATCTGCAATGCCCTCCTGCAGGCCTGATTCCTTCTTCAGAATCAGGCCATTCAGGTTCAGTGGGACAATGTGAAGGCAGTGACAACATAAACCGACAAGGCGGAACGAAAAGCAGTGCCGCAATGCCAGAGGTGTCAAGAATTCTCCTCTGGACGTAAAACACGCTGTCACGTCGACAATCTGCATTTCGGGAGTAGACAACTAGGAAGCAGATTTCCTCAGCAGACACAACCTGCACCCGGGGGAATGGGGCCTCCACCTGAAGGTGTTCCAGCGGCTGACACTTCTGTGGGGTTGTCCACAAATTGACATGATGGCCCCTCGACTCAACAAGAAGCTCAAGCGGTATTGTTCCAGGTCAAGGGACCCACAGCGACGCCATGAGAACTCCGTGGGTCTACCAGCTGGTATACTTGTTTCCTCCAATTCCTCTGATACCAAGAGTTCTCAAAAGAGTAAAAAAGGAAAGAGTTCTTGACCAGTCCAGAGCAATCAGGATTGACTGAAGTGCCTCGTATGCAGATCTTCTCGAGATGCTCATCGAAGATCCGTGGCCTCTACCTCTTCGAGAGGAACTTCTGAAACAGGGCCCGTTCGTTTATCAAGACTAACCACGGCTACGTTTGATGGCATGGAAGTTGAGTGGCTGATTCTAGCCGAGAAAGGGATTCCTGACAAGGTCATCCCGACTATGATCCAAGCTAGGAAGGGGGTAAAGTCGAAACATTAACATCGTATCTGGAAGAAATATGTCTCTTGTTGTGAGAGCAAACAATAGTCTACAGTGGAATTTCATCTGGAAGTTTCCTGTAGTCGGGGGTGGATGTGGGCCTATGCCTAGGCTCCATTAAAGTTCATATTTTGGCTTTGTCTATTTTCTTTCAGAAACAATTGGCTTCTTTGCCTGAAGTACAGATGTTCTTAAAAGGCGTCCTACATATCCAACCTCCCTTTGTGCCTCCCACTACACCCAGGGATCTGAAGTTGGTTATACGATTTCTCCAATAAGACTGGTTTGAACCGTTACTGGAGGTAGATGTCAAGTATCTTACACGGGAGACCGCCACACTGTTGGCTTCGGCAAGACGCGTATCGGAACCGGGGGTAGCCCCTACTTGATTTTCCATGAGGACAGTGCTGAGCTCAGTACTCGACAGCAATTCCTTCCTAAGGTGGTGTCGGCGTTTCATATCAACCAGTTGATTGTGGTTCTGGTTGTTTCGGTCACCTCTACTGTTTCAAAGTCCTTGGATGTGGTACAGGCTTTGAAGATGTATGTAAAGAGAACGGCTCGTACCAGGAAATAGGACTTGCTGTTCGTTCTCTATGATGCCAACAAGATTGGGTGTCCTACTTCAAAGCAGTCGAGCCTGGATCAGGCTCACCATACAACATGCTTATTCCATGGCAGGTTTGCCGATTCCGAAATGTGCTCAGGCCCAGTCTACTAGGTCGGTGGGTTCCTCCTGGGTGGCTGCCGGGATACGGTCATTAGGTCGACCACCATTGGTCGACATGTATTAGGTCGACAGGGTCACTATGTTGACATGGTTATTAGGTCGACAGGTCAAAAGGTCGACATAAGATTTTATTTTATTACTATTTCATACTTTACGATCCACGTGGACTACGATTGGGAGCCATGCGAGGGGACACGGTGCACTAATTGGGGTTCCCCGTCACTTTACGAAGATGACACTTAAAAAACTTAAACTCATGTCGACCTAGTACATGTCGACCAATGGTGGTCGACCTAATGACCCATACCCGCTGCTGCCTGGGAGGTCTCGTCATTACAGCTTTGCCGAGCAGCGACTTGGTCGGGTTCGAACACGTTTGCAAAGTTTTACAAGTTCGATATCTTGGCTTCTGAAGACCTTCAATTTGGTCAGTCGGTTCTGCAGGAACCACAGCGCACTCCCACCCGGTTTGGGAGCTTTGGTACTTCCCCATGAATCCAAATGGATACCCAGTATCCCCAAGGACGTAAGAGAAAATAGGATTTTAATTATCTACTGGTAAATCCTTTTCTCGTAGTCCGTGGGGGATGCTGGGCCCCTGCCCGGTGCTTCGTTCTTCCTGCACGGTTGTTTGTTTAGCTGTTTGGTTCAGCTGTTGCGGTCTCTGTTTTTGAAGTTATGGTTAGCATGGCTATCCTCTTATGGGTGTGCTGGTTTGAAATCTCACCACTTTCCTTGTCTATTTTCTTTCTCTCAAAGTATGTCCGTCTCCTCGGGCACAGTTTCCTATACGGAGTCTGGTAGTTGGGGAATAGGAGGAGGAGCCAGCACTTGTAATCAAACTTCTATAGTGCCCATGGCTCCAAGTGGACCCATCTATAACCCATGGTACTAAATGGATTCCCAGTATCCGCTACGGACTGCGAGAAAAGGATTTACCGGTAGGTAATTAAATTCCTATTTTATCTTTTCTGATCTCTCCTGCTCCCAAGCACCAAACCCACCCCCATCTCATACATAGCAATGTGTAACAGTGACCTGTAATTCCTCTGTACACATCACACTGAGCGGAGTGACTGTGAGATTATCACATTGTCCCCATTCCCGTGGTGTGTGCAGAGAGAATGGCGACTTACTGGTGACAGTACATGTGACCTTATCCGTAGCATGTGTTATCCGCCTATGGTCAGTGCAGGAGATGAGTAATGTGTGTGGTCAGATGCTGAGGGTTATACAATTCTGGAAACATTAATAGACCATATATATAAGTATTGGTACCTGCTGCGGGAGGGTAGAGGTCTCAATTGGACAACATACATAAATATAACACAATGGTCAGTGACTGATATTTGTTATTGTATATAAATATATATCTTCACTTTTGTTATAAAAGAATTACCTGGTAACCTTTCTGCTCTAACAGATTAACTTTCTTACAGGACAAGTAAGGAGCAGGATTCATATTAAGAATATTACAAGAAGTTGGGGGAAATGGACATTGCGATCTGATGAAGCCAACTAAAGACGTCATTTCTACCTCTGATGGAGTTGCAGAATCTTCTCATTCTGGATAAACAAAACTTTCAATAAGTTAATTTACATCTCATTTCCTATATGATGAGTCTACCAGGAGAGAGATATCAGTGCTCCGAGTGTGACAAACGTTGCAGATGGAAATCAGAGCTTCTCAAACATCAGAGGAGTCACACAGGAGAGAGACCGTATAAATGTTCAGAATGCAGCAAATGTTTTTCCGGGAAGTCGGCGCTTGTTATACATGAGAGGAGTCACACAGGAGAGAAACCATTTAAATGCTCTGAATGCAGCAAATGTTTTTCTTCCAAGGGACAACTTGTTATACATGAGAGGAGTCACACAGGAGAGAAACCATATAAATGCTCTGAATGTAGCAAGTGTTTTACCTCCAAGGTAAACCTTGTTACTCATCAGAGGAGTCACACAGGAGAGAAACCATTTCATTGCTCTGAATGTAGCAAGTGTTTTCCCAATAAGTCACATCTTCTCAGTCATCAGTGGATTCACACAGGAGAGAAGCCATTTAAATGCTCTGAATGTAGCAAGTGTTTTACCTCCAGGCTAATGCTCATTACACATCAGAGGAGTCACACCGGAGAGAAGCCATTTCAATGCTCTGAATGTAGTAAATATTTTTGTTCAAAGCAACAACTTGTTACACATCAGAAGATTCACACAGGAGAGAAACCATTTCAGTGCCCTGATTGTAGCAAGTATTTTTCTTCCAAGCGACAACTTGTTATGCATCAGAGGAGTCACACAGGAGAGAAACCATTTAAATGCTCTGAATGTAGCAAATCTTTTACCTCCAAGCAAAAACTTGTTATGCATCAGAGAATTCACACAGGAGAGAAACCATTTCAATGCTCTGAATGTAGCAAGTGTTTTACCTGCAAACCTCATCTTGTCATACATCAGAGGATTCACACAGGAGAGAAACCATTTAAATGCTCTGAATGTAGCAAGTGTTTTACCTCCAAACCTCATCTTGTCAGACATCAGAGGATTCACACCGGAGAGAAACCATTTAAATGCTCTGAATGTAGCAAGTGTTTTACCTTCAAGATAAACCTTGTTATGCATCAGAGGATTCACACAGGAGAGAAACCATTTAAATGCTCTGAATGTAGCAAGTGTTTTACCTTCAAGATAAACCTTGTTATGCATCAGAGGATTCGCACAGGAGAGAAACCATTTAAATGCTCTGAATGTAGCAAGTGTTTTACTTCCAAGCAAACACTTGTTATGCATCACAGGATTCACACAGGAGAGAAACTATAAATATAGAGATGTAGAAAAAGTAATGTTCTCACTTTGTCCTTGGATTGTCCAACAATAGATGGTAATAAGTTTCCTTTTTTCTCTTACGTCCTAGAGAATGCTGGGGTCCGTATTAGTACCATAGGGTATAAGTGGGTCCACCAGCAGCCATTTGCACTTCAAGAGTTTAATAGTGTTGGCTGGCTCCTCCCTCTATGCCCCTCCTACCAGACTCAGTATAGAAAATGTGCCCGGACGAGCGGTCACAGCTAGGGGAGCTCTACAGAGTTCACTTAGAAAGTTTTTTTTAAGAGTTTATTTTACAGGGAGGCTGCTGGCGACAGCCTCCCTGCAGCGAGGGACTGAGGGGGGTAGCAGTGTCCGCCCTGCGGGGTCTTGAACCACTGCCTCTGCTGACTGGACATTGAGCTCCGGAGGGGTCAGATCGCGCCCCGCCACAGGGGAACGCTCGACCCCGGCAGCCAACCGCCACCCCCTTAGGGAGCTGAAGTGTGGCAAGTGAGTCACTGTCCCCCCTTGCAAGCGGGGGTCAATGTGAAGAGGGCGGCTAGAGGGTTGGAGCACGGTATTAACCGCGCTCCTGGAAGGCTCAGCGGTACGGTGGTGAGGGGCAACCTGGGCCATCTCCGGACCCTACACAGACCAAAACAAGCCTGTTGGGGTATGTGGATCTAGGCCAGCACAAAATCTTCCGGCCAGTATAATCTTCAATGAGCAGGAAGACAGCGCCATTAGGGGGACGGAGCTTCTCAGAGCGGACCCAGCAGCGTTCAGCACCATTTTCCTGCCTGCAGCACACTGCCAGTGGAAGAACAGGTCCCTCCAGAGCACCTATAGCTGTCTGTACGATACCAGGGGCTTGTAGAAGGGTGGGGAAGCTGTGTATAGACTGTGTCACCTATTAAGGGACATTGTCAGTGCGGGTTTAGGGTCTCCCTATACTCTAATAGCTGTGTGTGGGTTGGCTCCAATCTCTGTGTCTCTCTGCCATTTTTTGGGGGGAAACTGTTTACCCAGTACCCTGTGTGTTTGTGGGGTGTTTGGTTTGTATTCCAACATGTCTAGGGACACTGTCATATGCTGCAGAGGATTTATCTTCCCAGGAAGACTCCATACCATGTAATCAGGATTGCACTGTTTTAGCACAGATCCCTGTTAGAGAGCTAGAATGGTTACTCTCTGAGGGGGACTATTTCTCAAATTTCTGATAGTTGCTAGGACGGAGCTTGCCACTCAGGTCCTCCAGTCCTCTATGGTTGTATGATACTGCCCCCTCTGGGTCCCCTGCGGTACATTTTCACAAACGTGCACTTGCAATTATGCAGGATGACACGGACACCGACGCTGCAGAGGGTGACGGGGATGTGTTGAGGGGGTCAGCATCACTTGCCAAGGGGGTGCAGTTGATGATTGAGGCTGTTAGGGATGTTTTACACATTTCGGGCACAGCTCCGGAACAGGTGGAGGAGGCCTTCTTCACAGATGATAAGAAACCCTCCTCACCTTCCTGGCATCCAAAGAATGAAAAGCTATCTTTGAAAAGGCCTGGGAAACCCCGGAATAGACATTTCGGATCCCTAATAGAGTCTTGGTTGCTTTTCCCTTCCCAGAGGAAGGTAGAAATGGGAGTCCCCGCCGATAGTTGACGCCGCTGTCCAAACAGGTGGTGTTGCCAGTCCCGGGATCTACTGCGTTGAAGGACCTGGCAGATCGCAAGGTGGATGCTACGCTAAAATCCATTTACATGGCTTCAGGGGCTATATTGCGGCCTACTATAGCCTGTGCTTGGATTGCAAAAACTATTGCCATGTGGTCCATCACTCTACAGGAGGAATCGACTATGCTGGATAAAGGTGATGTTGATTTGTTTTTACGTAATATTCATGATTCTGCAGGGTTCCTGCTGGATTCCATGAAGGACTTGGGTTCCATGGCTGCGGGATCTCCTCCATGTCTGTCTCGGCTCGCAGGGGTCTCTGGCTGCGCCACTGGTCTGCGGACACGGAATCCAGGAAGAGTGTGGAGGGGCCTACCTTATAAGTGTCAGGCTCTCTTTGTGGAGGCGCTGGATGCGTGGATTGCCACGGCTACCGCGGGTAAGTCTCCTTTTCTCCCTTAAGCTGCTCAGGCTACGAAGAAGCCTTTTTCATCAGCCACGTCAGTCTTTTCGGCCCGTGAGGTCTAGAAAGAATAAGCCTTCGAACACCACCTTCAGAGGTGGTCGTGCCAAAGGAAAGAAACCTGCTCCCGCAGGTTCCCATACCCAGAAGCCCGCTTCTGATACCCTTAAGTCCTCCGCATGGCGGTGGACAGGTAGGCCTGGAGGAGGGTGAGGTGGGGGCAAGACTCTGGCAGTTCAGCCACGTCTGGGTGTCGTCCAGTCTGGACCCCTGGGTCCTGGATATAGTGTCCAGGGGGTACAGACTGGAGTTGCAAGATCCCCCGCCTCACCGTTTCTTTAAGTCAGGCGTGCCAGCTCTGCTGGCGGACAGAACAATTCTTCTGGAGGCCATAAGAAAGTTGGTGGGTCAGAGGTCATTGTTCCAGTTCCGCCTCATCAGCGGAACAAAGGTTATTATTCGAACCTTTCTGTGGTACCAAAGCCGGATGGTTCAGTACGACCTATCCTGAACTTAAAGTCTTTGAACTCTTATCTCAGGGAGTTCAAATTCAAGATGGAATCTCTGAGACCTGTCATCTCAGGACTGGTGTCTCTGGACATCAAGGCATATCTCAGGTTAGCACTGTTGGGCACTCACTATCAGTTCCAGGCGCTGCCGTTTGGCCCCTCCACAGCACAGAGTATCTTCCATCTTGGTGATGGTGGAGATGATGTTTCTCCTCCGCAAGCAGTGGGTGAACATAATTCCATATCTGGATGATCTCCTGATCTAGGCGTCGTCCAGGGTAATGTTGTTGCAGTCCATCTCGCTGACGACGCAGCTGCTCAGGAAGCACGGTTGGATCCTGAACCTTCCAAAGTCTCATCTGGAGCCGACAAGGCGGCTGTCTTTCCTGGGGATGATCCTTGACACAGAAGTGCAGAATGTATTTCTCCCGGTGTAGAAAGCGTTGGTGATTCAAACTATGGTCCGGGATGTCCTAAGGCCTAACCGGGTATCTGTTCATCAATGCAAACGTCTTCTGGGGAAGATGGGTTGCCACATACGAGGCTATGCAGTACGGCAGGTTTCATGCTCAACCTTTTCAGCTGGACCTCTTGGACCAGTGGTCGGGCTCTCACATGCACAAGAGGGTACGCCTGTCTCTGAAAGCCAGGATTTCACTCCTGGTGGCTACAACTTCTACATCTTCTGGAAGGGCGAAGGTTTGGAATTGAGGACTGGATTCTTCTAACCACAGATGCAAGTCTAAGAGGTTGGGGAGCTGTCGCTCTGGGGAATCTTTTCAAGGACGATGGTCGGATCAAGAGTCACTTCTCCCAATAAACATCCTGGAACTCAGGGCCGTGTACAACGCCCTCCTACAAGCAGCACACCTTCTACAGGATCGACCTGTTCAGGTGCAGTCGGACAACGTGACCACAGTGGCCTACATAAACCGACAAGGCGGAACGAATCGCAGGGCTGCCATCTCATAGGTGTCAAAAATCCTCATCTGGGCAGAAAGGCACACGGTAGCGATGTCGGCAATCTTCATTCCGGCCGTAGACAACTGGGAAGCAGATTTCCTCAGCAGACACGATCTCCATCCAGGAGAGTGGGGCTTCCATCCGGAGGTGTTCAAGGAGGTAACCGGTTGGTGGGGGGTTCCTCACATAGGCATGATAGCCTCCCGCCTCAACAAGAAGCTACGGAGGTACTGTTCCAGGTCGAGGGACCCACAGGCGGTGGACACACTGATAACTCCGTGGGTGTTCAAGTCAGTGTATGTGTTCCCTCCACTTCCTCTGATACCAAAGGTACTTCAACTCGTGAGAAGAACAAAGGTTCTGGCAATCCTCATTGCTCCGGACTGGCCAAGGAGGGCTTGGTACGCGGATCTTCTGCTGGAAGATCCATGGCCTTTACCTCTTCGGGAGGACCTGCACCTGCAGGGGCCGTTCTCTTATCAAGACTTACCGCGGCTACGTTTGACGCCATGCCGGTTGAATGCCAGATCTTAACTTGGAAAGGTATCCCGAGTGAGGTCATTCCTACCCTGATACAGGCTAGGAAAGGGGTAACGTCTAAACATTACCATCGCATTTGGAAGAAATATGTTTCTTGGTGTGAGGCCAAGAAGTTTCCTGTGGTGGAGTTTCAGCTTGGATGTTTTCTCCTTTTCCTGCAAGCAGGGGTGGATATGGGACTGAGATTGGGCTCCATCAAGGTCCAGATCTCTGTATTGTCCATTTTCTTCCAAACACAATTGGCTGTTCTTGCTGATCTTTTTGAAAGGGGTTCTGCACATCCAGCCTCCCTTTGTGGCGCCTATGGCACCATGGGATCTTGATGTGGTGTTGCCGTTCCTGCAATCTGCTTGGTTTGAGCCTCTACAGCAGGGCTGGCCAAACCAGTCCTCGAGATCTACCAACAGTACACATTTTCCAGATCACCTAGCTGGTGCACAGGTGTAGTCATCACTAATTAAGATGTGCTGCATTCATTCCTAACTGACAATTCTACAGATCTCCAGGAGGCCTGGAAAACGTGAACTGTTGGTAGATCTCGAGGACCGGTTTGGCCAGCCCTGCTCTACAGGATGCTGATCTCAAGTTTATCACGTGGAAGGCGGTCACCATGTTGGCCTTGGCTTCTGCACGACGCGTATCAGAATTGGGGGCTTTATCTTGTAAAAGTCCCTATCTGATCTTCCATGAAGACAAGGCGGAACTTAGGACTCGTCCACATTCCATATCAACCAACCTATTGTGCCAGTGGTTACTGACTCCTCAATTACTTCAAAGGCCTTGGATGTAGTGAGGACTTTGAAGATTTACGTGAAGAGGACGGCTCATCATCGGAAAAGTGACTTTGTTTGTCCTCTATGATCCCAAGAAAATTGGATGTCCTGCTTCTAAGCAGTCGATTTCATGCTGGATCAGGTTCACTATCCAGCATGCTTATTCCACGGCAGGTTTGCCGTGTCCGAAATCTGTAAAGGCCCACTCTACTCATAAAGTGGTCTCTTCCTGGGCGGCTGCCCGGGGTGTCTCTGCTATACAACTCTGCCGAGCCCTACTTGGTCTGGGTCGAACACGTTTGCCAAGGTTTACAATTTCGATACTTTGGCCTCTGATGACCTCAAGTTTGGTCAAGCAGTGTTGCAGGAGCCTCCGCGCTCTCCCTTTTGTCCTGGGAGCTTTGGTACACCCCCATGGTACTAATAAGGACCCCAACATCCTTTAGAACGTAAGAGAAAATAGGATTTTGGTTACCTACTGGTAAATCCTTTTCTCGTTGTCCGTAGAGGATTCTGGGCGCCGGCCCGCCCAGTGCTCAGTTTCCTGCTTTGCTTTTATAGTTCAGTCCTGCCTGGTTCCTAGGTAAGTTCTGTTATTTACTTTTTCAGCGGTTGCTGAGTTTTTCCGGCATGTTGGCCGGTTTTGCATGTTGTGTGAGCTGGTATGAATCTCGCCACTATCTGTGTAAGTCCTTCTCTCGAAGTATGTAGTCTCCTCGGGCACAGTTTCTAGACTGAGTCTGGTAGGAGTGGCATAGAGGGAGGAGCCAGCCCACACTATTAAACTCTTAAAGTGCCAATGGCTCCTGGTGGACCCGTCTATACCCCATGGTACTAATATGGACCCCAGAATCCTCTACGGACTACGAGAAAATGATTTACCGGTAGGTAACCAAAATCTTATTATTTCCCATGAAATCGTCCATGTATGTAAATAGAAGAAACAAAACGGTTTAATAGTGTAATATTGCCAAAAACTTTCGACACCGCCCGTGAATGTCTGAAAGAAAATTGAGGAAACTGTCCTGTCTAAGAGGTAAAGGTTCACAGATTCTGTTCTAAGCAGGGTTATTCCATGTCAGTTCAACATGCGTGTCCACCACCCATCTCAGATTTGTATAAAAATTTTGTAGTTAAAGAGAGGATGTCAACAAAAGTATTTCTGCCAAATATCTCAACTGTCTGACAATTCGTTTATTATATGTTGATTTTTCAATTTTACATTATTTACTAATCGTGGCTTCTTTATCCATTTTTTTTTAAAGTATTGCTTGTGTTTATTAAGGAATCACCGCAAAATTTGCACTCTCAAAGTAACTCTTCCTCCTGAATAAATAAAAACAAACCAAATCACTTTATCTGCCTTACGTTTCGAGTTACGGCAAAAACGCACGTTTTTCGAAAGTACTTAAACACTAGGTTCAATCAACATTGGATATCCCAATTTTTTTAGGTCCTTAACAAAGGTATACATTGCTACCACACCAAAAATCAGCATGGTACTCTGTTTCATAGTGGAGAAAAAAAAATCATGAAGTAGACGTTCAATTACTGTTGTACCGCATACATAATTAACACAAGAAATCATGAAATTTAAAAACTTAAACATAACTTGAGTCCATAGCTTAAGTTGATTTCAACAATCACATTATATTTCCATTGTTTGGAACGGTCTGTAATTTTCCTTAATGTCAGCAGACAGTGCCTTCCAGTCCTTCCTTGGATAGTGGTGTGAATTTCCATTATTTCAAATAACCATTTAAATACCAGCGTTAATACATACTGCGGACGCAAGGTGCATCTTATTGCCATATATGGAATTAGTGCGCTAAATGTCGCAGCACTATGTCCCTTAAGAGAAAGCAAGTAGCTGCACTTATGGTATACTGAGGTCCAATGCTCAGAGATAAATATATGTATTTGATATTGAAAGGTATGCATACAAAATAACATATGGACAGTATATCATTCACTATAACATGTATAAACCTAGGTAAGTGGTACAGAATTAGTTACAAAATAAAAAGTTACAGCCAGTAATACGTCACCATATCCCATATGACCTTCCTCCATGTCTTCCTCTCAGCAAGCAAGCAACTAACGAACTATGCCTTAGAAAACTGCATATATCAAACAGTGGGAGTTAACAGTTTGTTGGTTCCGGTCTCTTTCCATTGGCCCAGGAGAGGGAGGTTTCTCATTCATTGTGTGTTATTGGCCAGTTCATATGTAATCAATGTCCAGTTTGAAGATGCAGATACAGGGATTAACCAGTGGGATTCTGCCCACATGTTTTCTCAGGAAGTCCTTTTTTCTCATAGAATGTGACTTTATATTTCATACAATGTGCTACAGTTTACCCATAGCTATTGAATTAATCTACACGTTCGCCTGACCATTTTGACACTAAGCTTGATATCATTTACTTGTTCCGTCCCAATAATACATATATATCTGATTTTAGACTTTATTATGCAAATACAATATAATACAAGTTTGGTGTTTGACATGTTTTGTCTAGGTGTAATTTATGTTGTATGAAATGTGTGTATGTGTCTTTTGCGCCTCTTACTGTATATACACCCACCACGCTGCAACACGCACGCCGTGCAACTCTATGCATGATGTACGGTAAAGAAGCATGGTGCATTACTATACGTCAATTGCGTCCTTACGCTACCACCGACTTCGACAGTGGGCACTTCCGTTACACAGGGGACGTGAATAAAAGGAACAAAACACTGAAGGCCAGGACAGCACATTTGTTGATTGGTTTTGCTTCATGAAGTGTGCAAGCACATCTTGTTCCTCATTACATTGAATAATATACCCAATGTGCCAGGTGTTATGGTACACTGCTGCTATGTATGTTCCAGGTTGCAGATCACTTTTGTCTACATTTGTTATGACTCTGGTCATAGTGACACTAAAGGGGTTATACAATTAGCCAAAGTAAATTAACAAGGCTAATTGTCCCACCAGGGGATATCAAAGTATTTTTTGTTTCACCTGCCTGAGGCAGTTGAATCCAAATCCACGGAAACGGGGCTGTTTTGACCAAAACCTGTGTTTTCTTGGGAGATAATGTATTTTCTCATATGTCCTAGAGGATGTTGGAGTCCACTTCATGATCATGGGGTAGAGATGGTTCTGCAGGAGCCATGGGCACTTTAAGACTTTTCAATGGGTGAGAACTGGCTCCCTCTATGCCCCTCCTCCAGACCTCAGTTTTAGAAATGTGCCCAGGCAGACTGGATGCACTCAAGAGGAGCTCTACTGAGTTTCTCTGAAAAGACTTATGTTAGGTTTTTTATTTTCAGGGAGAACTGTTGGCAACAGTCTCCCTGCTTCATGGGACTGAGGGGGCAGAAGTAGGAGCCAACTTCCTGAAGAGTTTCATGGCTCTGCTTCTGGCTGACAGAACACCATTAGCTCCTGAAGGGAACTGAACGCTAGCCGTGTCTAGATGCTCACTCCCACAGCACGCTGTCACCCCCATCATAGAGCCAGAAGTCAGAAGACAGGTGAGTATGAGAAGAATGATCTTCTATCAAGTAAAGTGACTCCTGAGGTACAGCGCGGCTTACAGGAGCGCAGTGCGCCATTGCTGCCCACACAGGCACTGCAGGGCACTGTGGGGCGCCCTGGGCAGCAAATAACCTCGTAGACTGGATAAAAGGGGGCATTAGATGCCAAGGCACAGCCCTACCCCTGCCAGTATAAATATGTGAAAAATCTCTAAGGAGATACGCGCCATTGCGGGGACGGAGCTTCCTCAGGCAGCCAGCACACTGTTCAGCGCCATTTTTCTCTCATTCACAGACTGCAGAGAAGATACTGGTCCTCCACTTCTGAACAAGTATCAGGGTGAAAAAGGGGGGACCTGGGTGCTACATCATATTGTTCATAATATAATAGCGCTTAAAGGTTTCTTTGTGCGGAGTACGCGACACAGGGATTTTGCCTCTGTGTACGAAGTACGTGGCACAGGGATTTTTTCTTTGGCGCTGGATTGGGAACTGGCTGCTCCTAAACTGTGTCCCTCTGACATATTTTACTGTGGGTCTGTCCCCTGTAAGTCCCAGTGTGTCTGTGAGAGTGTGTTGTACACGTGGGTGACATGTCTGAGGCAGGGACTTCCTCCCCAGAGGAAGGCATTTTAGGGACACAGTTGTAATGTGGTGGCGCTGCTGGCACACCAAGAGCCTGCATGGGTGAAAGAAATATGTGATAGTATGCATCATATCAATAGGAGATTAGATAATTCTGAATCTCATGCTGAATGCTGGAGAAAATCTGTGCAAGATGTGATTTTTCAGGGCTCTGTTCTTCCATCCGCAGGCGACCCCTCTGGGTCACATAAGAGACCATTTGCTAATATTGTGAATACTGATACCGACACGGACACTGATTCTTGTGTCGACGATAGTGACTCCAGAGAAATAGACGGAAGCCACCCCTGTACCTCAGGAGAAGGCTTATTTCTATAAAAAAAGAAATCCAAGGTCACCTTCCCTCCCTCCCCATCAGATAGCTTATCCTTTCCCGGTGGAGGACAGGAAAAAATGGGAATCACCCCCTGTGTTAGACAGTGCTCTGTCCAGGTTGACAAAGAAGGTAATTCTCCCTGCACCTGGTACGGCTTCACTAAAAGAGCCGGCAGACCGAAAGATGGAAACTACATTGAAATCCATTTATGTTGGCAATGGTACGCTGCTCAGGCCCACTATTGCTTGCACGTGGGTGAGTCTCGCTATTGAAAAATGGTCAGAAAGCTTGTCATCAGAAATTGACACGTTTGATAAAGATGAGATACTCCTTGAGTTAGGAAATATCAAAGATGCTGCCGCATACATGCTAGAAGCTATGAAAGATATTGGACTCTTGAGTTCACAAGCCGCTACCATGGCAGTATCTGCTCGGCGGGAGTTGTGGATTCCACAATGGAACGCGGATGCAGATTCCAAAAGAAATATGGAGGCTCTCCCATATAAAGGTGAGGCCTTAGTTGGAGATGGACTGGATGCGTTAGTCTCGGCGGCTACCGCAGGTAAGTCGACATTTTTGCCGTCTTCACCTGCACCGGCAAAAAAGACATATCACCCACACATGCAGTCCTTTCGGCCCAATAAATACAAAAAAGCAAGATTCCCCCTTTGCAGGAAGGGGAAAGGTTCCCAGGAGCAGAAGTCTACCCCTACTTCTGCCAAATCTTCAGCATGATGCTGGGGCTCCTTTGTGAGAGGCCGCTCGGGTGGGGGCACATCTCAAACTGTTCAGCCAAGGTTGGATTCTGTCTGGCCTGGCTCCCTGGGTGTTGCAAATAGTGTCCGAGGGATGGAGACGTTTCCCCATGCCGATTTTTCAAATCGACCTTGCCAGCTTCTCTTCCAGAAAGGGAAGCAGTAACAGCTGCAATCCGAAAATTATGTCAGGATCAGGTCACAGGTCCTGGTACCTTTGTCACAACAAGGAGAGAGGTTTTTATTCAAGCCTTTTTGTAGTTCTGAAGCCGGACGGCTCGGTCAGACCGATCCTAAACCTAAAAAATCTGAATCTCTACTTGAAACGATTCAAGTTCAAAATGGAATCACTGAGGGCAGTGATTTCCAGTATGGAGGAGGGGGACTACATGATGTCTGTAGACATAAAGGAAGGGACGCAGGTTCGGGATTCAGGACTGGCTCCTGGTAACTACGGATGCAAGTCTCCGAGGCTGAGGAGCTGTCATTTAGGGAGAAAGCTTCCAGGGAAAATGGTCAAGTCAGGAAGCTTTCCTTCACATAAACATGCTGGAATAGAGAGCCATTTACAACGGCCTTCAACAAGCGGTACATCTTCAAGATCATCCCGTGCAGATCCAGTCGGACAATATAACAGTAGTCGCGTACATAAACAGGCAGAGCTTCGATGGCAGAGGTGACAAAGATCCTCCTCTGAGTAGACATACATGAAACGGCTCTGTCGGAAATTTTCATTCTGGGAGTAGACAACTGGGAAGCAGACTTCCACAGCCGACATGATCTCCATCCAGGAGAGTGGGGCCTCCACCAAGCAGTCTTCAGAGGTGACAAGTCTTTGGGGAGTTCCTCAAGTAGACATGATGGCATCTCGTCTCAACAAGAAGCTTCAGAAATATTGTTCCAGGTCGAGAGACCCGCAAGCAATAACAGTGGATACACTGGTGGCCCAGTGGGTGTTCCGTTCGGTGTATGTCTTCCCTCTACTTCCGCTGATCCCAAAAGTTCTCAGGATCATAAGAAGACCAAGAGTTCGAGCAATCTTCATTGCACAGACGGGCCAAGGAAGGCTTGGTAACCAGATCTTCAGGAGTTGCTCATTAAAGATCCTCGGCCTCTTCCTCTTCGCGAGGACCTGCTGCAGCAGGGGCCATGCGTGTATTAAGATTTACCGCGGCTACGTTTGACGGCATGGCTGTTGAGCGCCGGATCCTAGCCCGAAAGGGTATTCCCAAGGAAGTCATCCCCACCCTTATTCAGGCCAGGAAAGGAGTAAAGTCGAAACATTACCACCATATTTGGAGAAAATATGTGTCTTGGGGTGAATCCAAGAAGGCTCCCACGGAGGAGTTTGAGTTGGGAAATTTTCTCCATTTTCTGCAGGCTGGTGTGGAGGCGGGCCTCTGATTGGGATCAATCAAGGTCCAGATTTCGGCCTTGTCAGTGTTCTTCCAAAAACAATTGGCCTCTCTTCCAGAGGTTTAGACCTTCGTGTGAGGGGTTCTGCACATCCAGCCTCCATTGTGCCTCCAGTGGCACCATGGGACCTTAACGTGGTGTTGCAGTTCCTTCAATCAGATTGGTTTGAGCCTCTACAAGAGATAGAGTTGAAGTTTCTCACTTGGAAAATGGTGATGCTTTTGGCATACGCGCGGCGGGTGTCTGAATTGGGGGCCTTGTCTCACAAGAGCCCTTACCTGATCTTCCATGAAAATAGGGCAGAGTTGAGTACTCGTCAACATTTTCTTCCGAAGGTGGTTTCATCTTTCCACATAAACCAACCTATTGTGCCAGTAATTACTGACACGTTCACTGAGTCAAAGTCTCTAGATGTGGTTAGGGATTTGAAATTTATGTCGCTAGAACAGCTCGAATACGGAAAACAGTCTTTTGTTTGTCCTGTTTGCTCCCAACAAGATTGGGTGTCCTGCTTCCAAGCAGACTATTGCGCGTTGGATCAGAAGTACGATTCAGCACGCTCACACTACGGCTGGATTGCCGTTACTGACGTCGGTGAAGGCCCACTAGGAAGGTGGGCTCATCCTGGGCTGCTGACTGTGGGGTCTCGGCATTGCAACTGCCGAGCAGCTACTTGGTCGGGTTCAAACACATTTGCAAAATTCTACAAGTTTGACACCTTGGCCGATGAAGACCTCTAGTTCGGTCAATCGATGCTGCAGGGTCATCCGCACTCTCCCGCCCGTACTGGAGCTTTGGTATAAACCCTATGGTCAAGAAGTGGACCCCAGCATCCTCTAGGATGTATGAGAAAACAGGATTTTTGATACCTACCGGTAAATGCTTTTCTCCTAGTCTGTAGAGGATGCTGGGCGCCCGTCCCAGTGCCTACTTTACCTGCAGTTTTGTTATTAGACTACACAAGTAGTGTTATATTAGTTTCATCATGTTGCTGTAATTATTTAATGCCGGTTGGCATGTGTAATGTTGAATGCCATGTTGTGCGGCATGGTTGAGGTGCGAGCTGGTATGTATCTCACCGCTAGTTTAAAGTAAATCCTTTCCTCGAAATGTCCGTCTCCCTGGGCACAGTTCCTATAACTGAGGTCTGGAGGAGGGGCATAGAGGGAGGAGCCAGTCCACACCCATTGAAAAGTCTTAAGAGTGCCCATGGCTCCTGCGGAACAGTCTATAATATAAATATATATATATATATATATATATATGGGTGAAACATTGGGAAAAATCGCACGATGTATCGTCACCTGTAATTTGATAACCCCCCTCAAGCTGTGGTTCCTGCTGTCTTCATGTCCTCTGATGAGAATTGGAATATGTGTAGTCATAGGCCAAAATTGGTGATGAGCAAGTGTTCCTACCACAGTCTTTGCTGTTTCTAGATGGTTTTGCAGTCTTGTATTTCATTTTGTGACGAGTAGAAAAACTTAATGCCATGTACTGTATCTTTTCAGCCCAGCTACTGTATACAGGTCCAAAAGTGTCAAGATGTGATGAGTTTCCACTGCTTGCAGACTGGTGCGTGTGGCTAGATGTTTACCAGCACCATCACTACAGTGGTGAACATACTCCAGTTTTAGTAATAGTTCCACTAAGTGTTCCATAACAACTGTAATGAAGGCATGCACAGTTATGGCTACATGGTCACGGGTATCGCTTATAACACACAGACTCACACAGTTTAAAGTGTCGCACAATCATCTTGCCTAAAAAAATCAGATGTAGTCACGCTAATCGTTGCATCGGGGCCAGTGTACCCGCCAATGAAAGCCTATAGAGCGAACGTCGGCTGCGATCAGTCGCAAAACGGCGCATTCGTACTATGCTGTGATGCATATGCCGTGTGCACCAGGGATGTGCGGTGAGCTAACTAGCTCAGGAGGCACTGGGTAACACCAGAGCCAGATTTACATGCAATATATGAGCCAAAGGGTACATCTGGGCATTATACACAGGTGCAGCAATATATTTCCAACATATTATTCGGACTTTTCATATACTTTATACAGTCAAAACTCTGGCACAAACGTTAACATGACAGGAAAGACTCTGCCTCACCCCACCGCATGTTCATCATCGTCGTAAAACTGCTGTACCTGATGAACCATTTATAGTGGAAGGGCTTTCCCTCTTTTTTTCAGGTTCTGCCAGTATACCATGGGTCTCGTTAAGTTTTCTTGATTGTTTTACTATGTATTCTGTGACATTAAATAAGTTAGGAACTCAAGTTATGTTTTAAGTTTTTATATTTCATGCTTTCTTGTGTTAATTATGTATTCGGTACAACAGTAGTGATATTTTTTTTTTCTCCAATATGAAACCAGAGTACCATGCTGATTTTTTGTGTGGTAATAATGTATACCTTTGTTAAGAACATAAAAAAAATTGGGATATCTATTGTTGATTGAACCTAGCGTTAAGTATTTTGGAAAACGTGCGTTTTTATCGTAACTCAAAACCTAAAGCAGAAAAAGTAATTTGCTTTGGATTTTTGGAGTCAGGAGGAAGAGTTACCTTAGGGGTCCAAATTTCATGGTGATTCCTTAATAAACACCTGTGATACTTCAAATAAACTAGATAAAGAAGCTGCGATTTATTAAATAATTTAATAAATTGAAAAATTATTACCGTATATACTCGAGTATAAGTCGACCCGAATATAAGCCGAGGCACCTAATTTTACCATAAAAACTTGGGAAAACTCATTGACTCGAGTAAAAGCCTAGGGTGGGAAATGCAGCTCTAGCCGTACACAGCCCTCATAGTGCCAGATATACCCCTCAGTGCCAGATATGCCCTCATGCCGCCAGATATGCCCTTATGCCGCCAGATATGCCCCACAGCGCCAGATATGCCCTCATGCCGCCAGATATGCTCCACAGTGCCAGATATGCCCTCATGCTGCCAGATATGCCCCACAGTGCCAGTTACGGTACTTACGCTCCATCGCTCCCGCGTTGTCTTCTTAAGGAGGGACACGGAGGGCACAGCGCGCTCCTCTCCTGTGTCCCTCCTGCGTCGGCGGCGTGTGTGTTAAATGAAGTGCCGGTTCGTGAGCCAATCAGAGCTCACGAACGGGCACTTCATTTAACACACACACGCCACCGGAGACGCAGGAGGGACACAGGAGAACTGCGCGCTGTGCCCTCCTTCCACTGACTCGAGTATAAGCCGAGGGGGCTTTTTCAGCACACACAAAAACGTGCTGAAAAAGTCGGCTTATACTCTAGTATATAGGGTATTTAATAAACGAATTGTCAGACAGTCGAGATTTGGTAGAAATAGCTGTTTTGACATCCTCTCAACTAAAAAAAAATCGTAAAAATCTGAGATGGGTGGAGGACATTTCATTTTCTTAGTTTTTTTTTTTTCGTTTGAGCTTGAATGACCCAGCACCAAAAGCGTGGTGGATTATTGATACCGTGCAGACTCTTACATTGTATGCTTACTTCAGCAAAGTTGGTGCTATGCACATAAAGGTTTCTTTTTAACTTTGTTCTGTACCCATAGATTGTAGGATTGATGACTATTGTCCATCTCATGTACATGTAATATAGTAAGAGACTCGACTGTAGTAAAAAGATGTTGAGACAAAATGTATTTATAAAAAAGAGTTTAGATAGCCGTAGCCTATAGATAGAAAAATTAGTCACTGACGATGGAATCGTCAGTGATTGTCATTTTTCCATCTATATGGTACGGCTACCTACACGCTATGTTTTTATAGATAAATTGTGCCTCTTGACCTCTTACTACAGTTGGGTCTCTTATATTACATGTAAATGAGACGGACGATACTCTGGAATCCTATCTATGGCTACAGAATGAAGTTATAAAGAAACCCTTATGTGCTTGGCACCATCCTTGCTCAAGTAAACAATCTAGGAATCTTGACCTCTTGGACAGAATGGTTTCCACCATTTTCCTTCAGTCACGTGTGGAGTTCAGCATTTTCAGGCAATACTACACTATAATATTGCTTTGTTTTTTCATTTACAGATTTAATTGGAAATAAGGGAAAATCTTATTACCATCTGTTGTTCGACAATCCGAAGCGCAAGTGAGTTACTTTTTCTGCATCTGTATATTTATATAAGTTTGGTGACTTATTGTCTGTAAGGTCTTTGCTGCTTTGGAGGGCAGCACCATAGGTGGGATTTTTTTTATTGATTTAAAAAGTGCTGTGAATGCAGGTAGAGTTAGATGTTTGAGGAGTCACTCTGAGGGCCTGAATGCAGCGTGCGTTTCATAAGTAAGGTAACTTGTATCACTACTCATTGCATTCAATTGATACTACTTCTGTTTTCTGAATGTGACAAGAGTTTTATATAAATCAGTCCTGATAAAGACAGGAGAGATCGGACAAGAGGACTTGTGCCACTTACCCCCTGGTATAACTACAGACAATGGCGATGGTGCTGCCATTACTGAGCTCTAATTTACAGCTGTTCTAATGCAGGTGCTGGGACTAGTAGAGGAAAGAGCTTTCTATCCAGTAGAAGGGTGTGCTGTAAATCACACGATAAAAAAAAAAAAAAAAATCAAGGTTTTTAATGTGTTGTTAAAATGAACTTTGAAAATTTACATTTTTGACAGTTGTGTTTCAAGAATTCAATATATTTTACCATGGATGTAGAGCCAGAATCTACATCCATGTTTTGAACAATCTTTACTGGTAATTGGCATAGGCATACTGTGCAATATGGACCATAGTCCTTTGATTAGCTGGTCTACTAATAAAAGGGCTGTATGGCCATTGCTTTTCTGACCTAATTTAATTATGACCAGCAGTGGATTTTGCCTATGGGCTGCTGCCAGATGTAGCCTGTGAGACTACACTGGTTTCTTTGTGACTGGCAGTGACTTCCTGTTGGAACTCCTACCTGTCAGTCATAGACACTACAGGCAGTCCCATTGGGAGATGTTTCCTCCCTCTGGGACTGCCAGACTGGGCTGTGATAAGCAGATAGCTGGCTTCCTGTAGGAAGCCACTCCTTGCCTCGTAAGCCCTATCTGGCTTTTATGGACTGCAGGCAATGCAGTCCATAGAAGCCGGGGTTTTGTGCATGCGCAGTACAGTCACCAATGCTGCACATGTGCCAGGTTCTGGTATCTGTGAACTACATTGTACAGATGCTGGGACCTAGCCAGTGGTGGGGACAAAGGACCCGGCGGATGAGAAAAGGGAGGAGGGACCCAGCAGTGCGGTCTGCGGCAGCCCCCCATCTCCACTAAGGCAGGAGCTACTGCTGATTATGAATCATTTGATACAAAGAGACACAGGCAACAGACAAGAAATAAATAATTCCAGAATCCACTGGATTATTTGACCACGATGTCAACAGTGGCAGCAATAGATTGGTGGAAAACGCACATTGCTTCAGAAACTGTAGCTGGTAATGGAAACATCATGGTAGCAGTAGAGCATCTGCTTCAGAGGAAAGAATATTTCCCTCATTTGGTTAGGGGCAGTCAAAATGAAGAAACCGCTTGGGCACTGACAAAGCTGCAAAACTTGTTTCTTGTGAAGGCGTTCAATAAACCTAACGTATAGGCTTATTCAGATTTACAAATCAGACAAGGCATTTGCCAACTATTGTAACCATTTAACATCATTGCTGTTTCTTTCCTTTTCCAATTTTAGATTTGTGTATAGTTTGCTGTGCTATGCCATGATTCATGGTGACACTCAAGTCATTTAAATTAAATATATTAAAGTTACAGTATTAAAAAACTTTTTTTTTTTGTTTACTTGGTCATCTTTATAAAAATCCAATTAAAATCAAAGAAAGTAAGAGTGATGGTAGTCTTACCATGGAAGTGTGTAAAGATGGATCTGGATCCAGGCACCAACAGGTAAAGCTTTAGCTTTACAAAGGTACATTGGGTCCCTCCTTTATAACCCCACTTCCAGGCACTGTGAGCTCAGTTTTGTTAACCAGTCCAATGCAGGAAGCAGGGAAGAGAGAAGTAAGATGTTAGGCACACAAGAACACATTCTCACGACTAGAGGCCAATGCCATACAAACAAAAAAAGCTAGGTGCGTCAGGGTGACCTGTGGTACCTATGTACATCACAGAAAGGGAGTTAACAATGGTAAGTCTACCATAAGTTTCTGCAGAAGGGTATATAGGTTTCTACAGGGAAACATCAGGGATGTCCTAAAGCAGTACCTCAAGGGAGGGGACACGCCTGAGTGGATATGAGAATCCGGCGTCCAAAGGAACCATCCTGGAAGGCGAATGTATCAAAGGCATAGAACCTAAGAAACGCGTTCACTGAGGATGACATGGCTGACTTGGACAATTCAGCACATGTCCCACGGCGTGCCGCACAAAAAGGTCTTACAGACAGAGTGGAATGGACGTTTATCGAAGCTGGAACTGGAAGACCAGTTCGAGTATAAGCTTGTGCAATGACCATTGTATTCTATCTGGCCAGCGTTGTCTTATTAGCAGGCCAGCTACACTAGTGAAATTGAAAACGACAAAGAGGGCACCTGACCGTCAAATGGAAGCGGTACGGTCCACATAGACCGCAGAGCCCTAACCACATCCAAAGAACAATCTTTAGCCGACAAGTCTGGAGAAAGAAAAACCAGAACAACAATCTCTTGGTTAAGGTGGAGAGATGACACCACCTTAGGTAGGTAACCAGGCCTAGTTCGGAGAACAGCCTTGTTACAGTGGAATATCAGAAAGGGTGGATGACATGATAATGCAGCTAAGACCGAAAACCTCACAGAGGCAATAGCCAGCATGAAAAGGACCTTTGGTCGTGAGTCATTTGAGGTCCATAGATTCCAGATGCTCGAACGAGGCTTCTTATATAATAGACAGATCCCATGGAGCCACTGGAGGGACATAGGGAGGCTGAATACATATAAAACTTCGAATGAACGTGTATACAGCAGGGATGGAGGCAATTTTGTGTTGGAACTATACAGACAAGGCAGAAATATGTACCTTGAGAGGCAAGACCGAGGCCCAAGTCCAAACCTCTTTGGAGAAAGGCCATAATTCTGGAGGGTCTGAATTTTGAGGCATCATAATTCTTATCAGCACACCAAGTAAAGTAAGCATGCCATGCTCTGATATATTTGGACAGAAGCTGGTTTCTGTGCCTTTACCATGGTTTGAATAACATGCTCGGAGAACCCTTTGGCCTTAAGGAGTGAAGCTTCAAGAGCCACGCCGTCAAAGCCAGTCTGGCCAGGTGTAGATAAAGACAAGGGCCCTGCTGCAGAAGGTCCCGTCGCTGAGGAAGTAGAAGGGGTTGCTCCGCTGAGAGTCCCTGGAGATCTGAGAACCAGTTATGTCTGGGCCATGCTGGAGCGACCCGAATGAGATTTCCTCCTTGTTGAACCTCCGAAGAACCCTGGGCAGAAGTGACACTGGAGGGAGTATGTAAGGCAGGCAAAAGTTCCACAGGACCCTGGGTTGTGATCTGAAGACCTGAACCTTGTTATTGTGTCAAGACACCATGAGATCCACATCCGGTAGACCTCATCTGTCTACCAGGAGCAGAATGACCTTGGGTTGAAGGGCCCACTCTCCGGAGTGAACATCCTGATGACTGAGGAAGTCTGCTACCCAGTTGAGAATGCCCGGAATGAACACTGCCGATATGGCTGGTAGATGACGTTCTGTCCATTGGAGAATTTTGGACACTTACATCATTGCCATGTGGCTGTGCATGCCGCCCTGATGGTTGATATAAGCCACCGTGGAGACATTGTCTGATTTATATATAAACATGCCTGTTCTGTAGTATAGGACGAGGCAGAGACAGTGTATTGAACACTGCTCTCAACTCCAGTATATTGATTAGAAGCAGAGATTCTTCCCTGGTCCAACTTCCCTGAAATGAGTGTTGCTCTGTCACTGCTACCCAACCTGAAGAATGGCATCTGTTGTCAGCAAGACCTAGTTGAAGATCCATAATGGACAACCCATGCTCAATTGCTAGTTCTGTAGCCACCAGCTTAGTGACATGCAAACCTCCGGTGTCAAAAAGATCATCTGAGGTCTGATCCGATAAGGTAGGGCAGTTCCATTTGGAGAGACTGAATCTTTGCAGAGGGAGGGAATGAAGTGGAGTATACTATATCATGTCGAAAGATGACACCATCAGACCAAGTATTTGCAGCACCATGTGTGTCGACACCCCCCGAGGTCATTCTGCTCCTGGTAGACAGATGAGGTCTACCGGATGTGGATCTCATGGCGTCTCACAATCACAAGGTTCAGGTCTTCCTGTATTTTCATGACTTTGGGAAAAGAAAGTCTCAGACAGTGAGTGTCCAGAAGTGCCCCTAGGTGTACGATGCTTTGCGATGGAACCAAGGAGGACTTTTTCCAAATTATCAGCCAACCGTGGGACTGAAGGAAGGTTACAGTCAATTGAAGATGACTGGGGAGAACTTCCTGTGAATTTACCAGAATCAGAAGAACATCCAGGTACGGCAGAATTCTTATTCCCTGGTGAGGCATGTAAGCCGTCATAATAGCCATTACCTTGGTAAAGACAGGAACTGTAACCAGTCCAAACGCAGAGCCTGGAATTTGTAATGAAGGTTGCCAATAGCAAAACGCATGAACTGCTAATGGGACTTGGCAATGGGAATATGCAGATATGCATCTTCTATATCCAGGGATACCATATAGTTTACAGGTGCGAAATAGATACTCTTACAAACTTGTGCAATGATTTGAGGTTTGAGAATAGGCCAGTGTGACCCATTGGGCTTCGGAACTAGAAACAGGGTCGAGTAATAACTTCTGCCCCTTTTGGGACTGAGGATCCGCCACAATCACTCCCGTAAGAAGGCGGGAATTGACTACTGTTTGCAAAGTTTCTGCCTTTATCAGGTCTGATGGAAGGCCTGTGGTGAAGTACTGGCGAGGGGGGTACGTTCTTTGAACAAAACAGCTTACCCACGAGAGACTTCTAGCACCCAAGTGTCCAAAGTGGTCGTGTGCCAAGCCTTGGTGAAGTGCAGAATTCTGCCTCCCACCCTGGGGTCCCCAAGGAGTCTTGTCAGGCTGCAGGCTATTCAGATTTAGTGGGTAGGCTGACGAGCTGCCCAGGACTTTTTTTGGCTTAGAGGATTTGGAATTGTGAGACTGTCTAGGGTATGCCTGACCTTTTGCTTTTCCTTGAGGTCCAAAAGTGGAGTTATTAGCCTTCTGAGAAGGATTAGTGAGAGGTAGAAAGGCTGTCTTGGCAGCCGCCAATGCAGATAACTATCATATTCCGTTTTTCCCCTAACAGAATATTCCCAGTGAAGGGGAGGACTTCTAAGGTTTTCTCAGAATCCAGGTCTACTTCCCACAACCACAGAATTCGATTCACCAGAATGGACACAGCAGACCCCATGGCAGCCAATACTCCAGCCTCAGACGATGCTTCCTGAATGTAAGAAGTAGTTTCATTATGAGACAGATATGGTCTGCCTTCCTCAGGTAGCTCACCCTCTAGTGCTGGAACCCAAACCTCAATTGCCTTTGCCGCCCAAGAAGCAGCAATAGCAGGTCTATGGACGACCCCTGTATGGTAGTAAATGGGTGTGGGTATGCAAGGTGGACCACACTTAGGGTTGACAGTGTCTAGGTTGACCACTATTGGTTGACAGTAAGTAGTTCAACATAGTTTCTTGGTCGACAGGGACTCTAGGTCGACATTTACTAGTTCAACATGACAAGGTCGACATGAGTTTTTGCACTTTTTCGGGTGTAGTTTTCTCTGTACGGTGATCGGGATCCCCAATTAGTGCACAGTGTTAGCTCGCCATGCTTCGGGCAAGGTTCCTCGCTCCGCTGCGCTCGGCACAGGTTACCGTTCCCAATTGTAGTTCACGTGGATCGTAAAGTATGAAAAAGTAAAAAAAAATTTGAAAAACTCATATTGACTTAGAAACAATGTTGACATACTGTCAACCAATAGTGGTCGACCTAGACAGTGTCGACCTAGAGATCAGATACCGGAGTAAATAAACGTATTGAGGGTTGCCTGATAGCTATTAACTCCGGTATCCGGTCTCTAGGTCGATGATACTTACGTCAACACTGTCTAGGTCGGCCACTGCTGGTCGACACTAAGTAGGTTGACATGACAGAGGTCAACTTAAGGGTCTGCACTTTTTTGGTGTAGTTTTCTTTGTACAGTGATCGGGATCCCCATTTAGTGCACCGCGTCCCCTTCGCTCGCCATGCTTCGGGCCCTGTCAATCTAGAAATCATGTTGACCGCCTTACTGTCGACCAATAGTGGTCAACCTAGACAGTGTCGACCAAAGTATTGTCGACCTAGAGACCGGATACTGGAGTAAGTAGATTTCAGGCAATCCTCAATACGTTTATCTGTCTGTTACCTCACAGAGGTGACAGTAGTAACGGGCAGAGTGGAGGACACCACGAGGCAGGTGACAGAGTCCACCAGTAGCGGATTTTTCCCATTTGTTACAAATCTCTGCAGGAAGAGGATAACGAGCCAATGCCCTTTTAGAGACAGGTATCTTCTTGCCTGGAGCAGTCCAGGGTTCCCATCGGATGTACAATAAATAATCAGAATGGGATAATTCAGTTTTAACCACCTTCTGCTTTTTAAACGTATCCATATTCTTTGGCATTGTAGTGGATTCCTCCTCTGAGGAGAGTTGGAGAATTTGATTAATTGCCTCTATCAGGGCAGAGACATCTACTAACATAGGAACTACTTCATCTGCAGTGCAGTCTGTATCAGCTGTATGTTCCCCCTCTTCTTCATATATCTGAGAGGATTGTGAGGAAGAAGTAACCCGCTTAGACTAGCTACACGTTTGTGTCCTGAGGAAGCCGTATGTCCAGCCAAAGACTGATTTAGCTGTTGCAGTTGATTAGACATCCACCAACGGTGGATTCACCATAGGGACCATTTGAGGAGGTAGTGCCACAGGCGGACCCATAGGGGGTGCAATGCGTTCTGCTAGGATACCCAATAATGATGAGAATGCTGCCCAAGGGGGCTCCTGAGCTGAGGCAGGAGCAACAGACTAGCTGGGAGGTGAATAAAGGACAGCACAGAGACTGTCATGTAACATGTTCTCCTCAGACAAACCGGCTGAGCGCACACTGCATGACATTAGTACAGGGGCATCAGCCTGTTTGTGGCCCTTTTTGTTAGACATTATAGTAATGAAAACAAAGTGGACTTACACAGTACGATAAGTGCAAATAAACAGGACAGGGTATGATGTGACCGCAACACAGATGTAATATACTTATATATGCATATAGATAAAATCTGTGTCAGCTGTAATTCTAACCCAAGTGCACCGCAGCCCAGGGTATAGAACAGGCCTGGCCAACCTGTGGCTCTCCAGCTGTTGAGAAACTACACATCCCAGCATGACCTGCTACAGTATTACTTTTAGGTAATGCTAGAACTATGGCAGGGCATGCTGGGATGTGTAGTACACTACTTCTGGAGAGCCACAGGTTGGCCAGGCCTGGTATAGAATATCAGGGAGAGATATCTGAGATAATAATGATAATAATTTTATTTATATAGCGCTCTTTCTCCAATAGGACTCAAGGCGCTTAACAGATACACTAAAAGTGAAACTAGACAGCAGATAAAGGAACCTCAATCACACACAATGCAGATAATATAATAACATTAATGCTGTAAAGGACCCTTATATCACTTTACAGGCCTGAGGCTGGAGGATAATACAAAAAACTCGTACAAATTAACGGCAGGGAACACATCCGCTAACACTGTCTACTGAAGCAGGTATGATTCTCTAGTGAATTGAATAAAGCCGTCCTGTTCAGGCTTTTACAGGGAGACCTTGCCCAGCAATCCTGGAGACCTGCTGCTGATTTGCTGTAAGATGGCTGCCCGGTCTCTTGTGAGGGAAGAGGGAGAGCAGCTCAATGGTGGGAAGTCTGCTGTAGGTGTAGGCCGGGGGAGGGGCAACATGTCAAGCGCCACCTCCCCTATGCTGGTCTTCCCCCCCCAGAGGAAACGGAGCATTATTTAAATAGGCGTTAATACACCTAGACCTGTGCTCCTATAGCCCTGGTGGTCTAGTGGGGTTCCTGCTCGGTGACAGTGTCCACGCCAGCACTGCGGTCTATCTCCCAAGACCGCGGCAGATTGCGATTTGAATAGTGGGTCCTGCTAGGAGACCCTCTTCCCTGTCTCCTGGTGACGGCCACGAGATCCCAGGAAGCGTCTTACAGAAGTGCCTCATCGCTATGGATGTCACCACTGCAAGTACCTGGGCTAGCCAGCGGAAGTATGCGGTGCCGAGTGGAGGGGTGGTGGAGCTGCAGCGCTGAAGTCACCCTGACTTACAGCGCTGCAATCTCTGGAAAAAAAAGTACATTTCAGTCAAAACTAAAAAGCTTTCAGGGCTGCCTGCGCTCTCAGGTCTCAGGGGAGCACATTGTGTACCAGGCTAATAATAAAATCCTTCATAATACACTAGTACCACAGTAAAAGTATACACGTTACTATGACCTAGTACATAGTGATATAACTCAGATCTGTCCTGCATGTAGACTGAAGGGCCGTGTTCTAACAAGATCTGTACTAACCATTTCTGTTACCAGTAGCTGTCCCCATAACACTTGTTGAATAGAAGTTCATCTGGAGAAATATGATTCTGTTTTTGATTTGTACAACTATTTTATTAACTTTAATATTTTGTACATTATTCTACATTTTAGAGATACTAGTGGGTATATTTTCTAAGGTCCCTATTTTGCTGAGTTTGTTTTTCTTTCCTAAGTGTCCTCTCGGGAATTTACTAAACACAAATCTCGCCAGTGTTGGGGTTATTTGTATTGTTTTTCCAGATAGAGGTCACAAATATAAATGACTAGACATGGGGTTCTCAAACTCGGTCCTCAGGACCCCACACAGTGCATGTTTTGCAGGTAACCCAGCAGGTTCACAGGTGTATTAATTACTCACTGACACATTTTAAGAAGGTCCACAGGTGGAGCTAATTATTTCACTTGTGATTCTGTGAGGAGACCTGCAAAACATGCACTGAGGATTGAGTTTGAGAACCTGTGGACTAGACCATCGGTCAAACGCGGCTGTTATTTGATAAAACTCTGTAATTTACTAAGAATTCGGATTCTCAATCACTGCCGGGAAGGCATAGAATTCGTGGGGAAAAAAAGGAGCTTTCAAATAGACCTGCTTTTTGCTGGCGTGTTCAGATATTCATGCACGGATCAGTTAAAAAAGAGTGGGGACCCCACACAAAAAATGCGTGGGGTCCCCACTCTTGTGGCTGACCCCAATTAACTTTGGGGTTAACCGCAGACCGCAAAGTTCTCATCATAGGCTAGAATGAAGGAGTGCGAACCTCCATTCTAGCTGGTGTGCTACTCCTGATTGGCTCTGTGCTACTAGCCTGTCAATCAGGAGAGCGCCATGACGTGGCGCTCTCTGATTGGCTGCTGGGATCTCCAGTGACAGGAGTCACGGGGGGTCCCGGCATTCGGGGAAAGGGGTTCCATGACACATGGAACTCCTTTAGTGGCGTGGATCGTACTTTTATTTTTTTAGTTTAGTCAAGGCCGTGGATTACTTCTGGAATGAAGAGGACCGATCATTGATGGATAATGGGTGAGTATATTGGATTTTTGGATTTACAGGTAAACGTTTGGGTTCTACATGGAGAAGGGGACGTGATTGGGATGTAGGTAAGTATGTAATAGTGTGTAAGTGTGTTTTAATAAATTTGTACTATCACTGTGTTTGTCTTGTTTTTATTTGGGTATTTCTTTTGTTGTAGAACTACAGGTACCTGTGGGCTCGTTATTTCCCCGCATGCTGGTACTTGTGGTTCTCCAAGTACCAGCAAGCGGAGGAGGCTTGCTGGGACTTGTAGTTCTACAAAAAAAGACATTCTTTTTTACACACAAAAAGGCTCCCCATCTACCGCCCAGGGATGGGGGGGGGGACAGCCTCGGGCTTCACCCCTGGCCCTTGGGTGCCTGGAGGGGGGGTCCCCTTGCTTTAAGGGGTCCCCACTCCTCCAGGGTACCCTGGCCAGGGGTGACGAGTTGGGGTAATGCAGCGGCCGCAGGGACCTACATAAAAGTGTCCCCCTGCTTTGGTATTATCCTCTCGGCTAGTGGAGTCCAGTGCTGGTTTTAAGAATATGGGGGACTCCTATGTCTTTTGTCCCCCGTATTTTTGGAACCAGGGCTGGCCCAAGAGCCCGGTGCTGGTTGTCTAAATACGGGGGACCCCAGTCAATTTTTACCCGGTGTTTAAGCAACCCGAACCGGCTCGAAGAGCTTGAGGCTGGTTGTGCTTAGGAGGGGGGACCCCATGCTTTTTAAAAAAACACTTTTAACTGTTTTAACTCTTTTCATACTGTACACAGTGAAGCCCTGCACGGATCTTACTGATGTACTAATCACTCCCGTAAAACAGTGCCCAACAATACGAATAACATCGACATCGGAAAATACGAAAAACCTAAACTCTGCATCTTAGTAAATTCCCCAAAATTATTTCAAAAAGTTGCCGAAAAATACGTCCGATAAAATTTGAGTTTATACTCCCACCAATTCATCTGAAACACGAATCTCAGTAAATATATCCCTAGGTGGTGGTCATGCAAACAATAATAAAAAAACGGAATAATTTCGTATTATTAGCATTCAGAAAATAGATTATTTATGTCTTCATAGCTGCTGAAATATACCCCCAGGGTCTTCCTGCCAATCAGGGATTGCTCAGTACAAGGAGAGATACACAGTATTCCTGTTTGCTGCTGTCCTTACTGGTCTCCTGTCCTCCAGAGGCAAAACTCAGACTAGAGCAATCGTCATGCCACAAACAGCTTGGCCAGTTTGTCATTGTTCCTAATCTGATGTCTCAGTGAGAGATGAGTATTACTGCCGCCCTTGTGGACAGCACAGGAACTGCAGTATAGAGATGAATGTATTTCTTTGCGATCCCATTTCCCTGTTGCAGTAACAGCTTGAGAAACTGCTTATTTGGATGAGTCTAATCCGCACATAATATGTAGCGCCCAGTACTAACATATTCCTCCAGCTTATTCTACCCACCATGGTCATATCCTCCCACTATCTTGTAGGGAAAGAGAACCTTTCCTATGTATCTGTCCCATCTCTTATATAGTTCTTATCACCATCCATCACCTAGAGCACTGTATTGTGCTACCACTGCACACGTAAAGCCTTCTCCCTCCATTCTCCCCACACACAAGAAGCAATGTTCATTATATAAATAAGGATTCAAAATGGTTCTATGGAGGTGGTGAGATTCATCTTCCACACCGCCCCTCTCATTTGGCATATCAGCTCAAAGATGGTGTCTTACCACTGACATAGGCGCAGCTAGAAGCTGTAGGGACTGAGAGAGTATGAAAAACATTTTAGTTTTTTTTTAACACTTCTCCCACCAGCTGAGTTTTTTTTTTCTTCTATGGGGTCCCTCCAAACAAGTCTTTGTAAATTGTGTCAGGATTTGTGTGCTTTTTATTCTGGACTCGTAAGAGCGTCAAAGGTGTAAATACAGCAGGAGAACACTAGGCGGTCTGGACAAGTTCCTATTCAAAGAAAATAATCTTCTTGCAGCATAAATGGTATAATCCAGGGGTTCTCAAACTCTGTCCTCAGGACCCCACACAGTGCATGTTTTGCAGGTAACCCAGCAAGTGCACAAGTGTATTAATTACTCACAGACACATTTTAAAAGGTCCACAGGTGGAGCTAATTATTTCACTTGTGATTCTGTGTGGACACCTGCAAAACATGCACTTTGTGCGCCCCTGAGGACCGAGTTTGAGAACCCCTGGTATAGTCTAATCGGCACAACAGGAAAAAGCCGGAATGCATACAATACCGCAGACAGGTAAGTTAGCAGCAACAGGTGGTGCAAACTTGAGACTTGGGGGTTTATTTACTAAATGTTGATTTCCATTGATCTTAATAAATGTGTTTCCAGGGCTAAAAAAAAACCATTTACTAACATTTTAAAATTAATATTAAAAAACATTTGTTAATAAATGTGGGTTTTAGCTCTGGAAGCCCAAGATAAATTAAAATCGATTTTTGATTTATTAGAAATAGATGGAAATTAATTGAAATCAACTCTTCGTAAATATACACCTTGTATTGTACAGAACAGATACGACAGGTGCAGCCCCTCAGGTATTACTTTGCTTAATTCTTGAGGAAGAGGTCTGAGCGTGGTGGACTGGCTTTCGTGGAGTCTAAGTTCCAGGATCACCTTGGTTAATGCTGGAAGGAGGAAAAGATAATTCAAATCCCATAAATTTTAAGTAAAAACACATTTAAAAGGAAAACACTGTCTTTCTTTAGTAGAGCGTGGCACGTGTGAGAGAATTAAGTATCTGCCCCACCTGCAGTGCAGGTGGGGCAGATATAACGTGCAGAGAGAATTAGATTTGGGTGGGGTGTGTTTAAACTGAAATCTAAATTGCAGCCAGATTAAAGCAGCCAGTTTATTTACCCTGCACAGAAACAATATAACCCACCCAAATCTAACTCTCTCTGCACGTTATATCTGTTCCCCCTGCAGTGCACATGGTTTTGCCCATTTGCTAACAAATTTGCTACTGCAAACAGGCCCGAATTATGGCCCTCATTCCGAGTTGTTCGCTCGCTAGCCACTTTTCGCAGCATTGCACACGCTAAGCCGCCGCCCTTTGGGAGTGAATCTTAGCTTAGCAGAATTGCGAACGAAAGATTCGCAAAATTGCGAATAGACATTTCTTAGCAGTTTCTGAGTAGCTCGAGACTTACTCTGCCACTGCGATCAGTTCAGTCAGTTTCGTTCCTGGTATGACGTCACAAACACACCCAGCGTTCGCCCAGACACTCCCCCGTTTCTCCAGCCACTCCCGCGTTTTTCCCAGAAACGGCAGGGTTTTTTCACACACACCCATAAAACGTCCAGTTTCCGCCCAGAAACACCCACTTCCTGTCAATCACACTCCGATCACTAGAACAAAGAAAAAAACGCCATGAGTAAAATACCAAACTTCTTAGCAAATTTACTTGACGCAGCCGCAGTGCGAACATTGCGCATGCGCAGTTAGCGGAAAATCGCACCGATGCAAAGGAAAATAACGAGCGAACAACTCGGAATGAGGGCCTATGCCCCAAGTGCAGGATGTCTTGTAACTACACATAGGAGTAGTAGATGACTGGGAATGCAGAAGGTGTAGAAACTGCATGCAGGAATGGCTGAAGCAGGCAGACATGTCTAAAGGAGTGCTTGAATACTGAAAACTAGCAGCAGAACTTGCTGCAATGGGAGGTTACTTGCAGCAAGCTTTAGCTGCTGAGACTGATCAGTAACACACAAGGCTTTATAAGAATCAGCAGGACTTGCTGAATGGAGTTTGCACAGTAATAGTATAGGCTACTGTATCAGGAATGATAAAAAAATAAGTTACACTATTTTAAATCTCATGCTTTCAGGTGTATTTACAGAGCCGGCCATAGGCATAGGTAAACTAGGCAATTGCCTAGGGCATTTGATATGCCTAGGGGCATCAGCAGCTTCTGCTGATTAAAATGATATGCGGCATGCCTATATTCTGTGTGTAGCATTTCATATGCAGATACAGCCACAGTCTCACACAGTATGTAGGCATGCTGCATATCATTTTAATCAGCAGAAGCTGCTTGTGCATCCTAGCTACATAGCAATGCAAATAAGATGCATTTTCATTAAAAAAAGTGCCCGACGTTAGCATTGAGGCAAGATTTATGAGGACACATCTGTATCCAAGCAGAGGCAGAGGTCACAGTGTTAGTGGCAGTGTGAGTACTGTGTGCATGTGAGTGGGTTGGTTGTGCAGTAGTGTTCGGAAAATGTGTAAGGAGCATTATGTGTGTCATGTAAAAATGCATTAATAATGTGCAACATATGTGTAAGGTGCACTATGTGTCATTATGTGTATAAGGGCATTAATAATGTGCGGCATATGTGTAACAGGGTACTACAGTATGTGTGTCATTATGTGTATAGGGGCACTAATGTGCAGCAAATGTGTAGGGGGCACTATGTGTGTCATTATGTGTATAAGGGCATTAATAATGTGCAGCATATGTGTAAGGGACATTATGTGTAAAAGGGCATTAATAAAGGTTGTCATAATGTGTAAGGCGCATTATGTTTATAAGGACATTAATAATGTGTCTCATGTGTAAGGGGCAATCAAAAACAAACACCAGGCCGGTGCTCAACATTAGACGACACAGTAGTGCCCATTCTATACGCAATGCGACATAGTAGAGCACCTTATACACATGCCACACAGTAATGCCCCTCTCATCACAGGCGGGCTGATTGCTGGCAACTGGTTACAGACAGCTTGATTTTATTATAAGCTGGTTTTCAAAGTACTTTGCCTCTTGAGGAAGCCACCTGGGGTGCGGAGAAACGCGTTGAGGGTACAGAGAGGACGGGTCACTGAGATTACTACTGAGACTACCAAGTGCTCACAGGAGAAATATACCAGCTTATAATAAAATCAAGCTGTCTGTAACCAGTTGCCGGCAATCAGCCCGCCTGTGATGAGACCTGACTGCTCATTCCTTCTACATCTATAATACCACAATCCTGCTCTGCTGAGCACAGTTACTTCCAAGCCAGGGATGATGCACGGCAGCTCAGCACACTAACACTGCGCCGTACTAAAGAGAACCGCTTCTACCTGAGCGTGCCGCCGACGGATGTCTCACCCGTGCAAAGGGTGATAGAGAGCGGCCTTTTATCATCCACCTTGTGCCAGAAAGCAAGTACAGTGACTCAGTGAGTAATTGAAACCGTGCGGTTTTTGTCAGACTCGGGTTTGTCTGTGTCCCCGGAGGGGGCGCTAGTGGGTCAGTGGAGGTGGAAGGGAGAAAGCGAGGAGGCTGGATTAATTTTCTGCGCATGGGCGCAATGATGTTTATTGTACAGCAGGTTCACAACGGCAGTAAAAATAAACAGTAATAAATGCAAATGTCAATAGTGCAGCATGGAAGCTGAGAGTCTATGGCAACGGAAATATGGCAGATGGATGAATGGTAACTGATGAATAATAACTGATGATAATAATAACAGGTGAAAGTATACTGATGAAATAATAACTTGGCAGGAGATAAACTGGTATGGGAACCAGAGCAGTTTAAAACGTGGAGCCAGCAGAGATGGTAATGAATGGCAAACCTGGTAGCAGAGGCAGGAAACTGACAATGTCCACAGTGCAGGTGATGAAGCACTGGCAGCAAGCAAGCTGTATCACAGGTGGAGAGATGGAACACACCTGGAGTCAGTCTCTACTGCTAGGCTGAAGCACACAGAGTTGGTGATTGGTGTGAAGCCTGTAACAGAAGCAGGTGTTGCTGAGGCTTGTAGTTCCACGGAGCTGTGAGAGGTAAACAGGAGCACGGAGTCTCAGGTAGATAACCAGGAACACGGAACAACAGGTAGGTATCCAGGAACAGGAACCAGATCCAGACACATGGGTCGCAGGAGTGACACAAAGTTCAGGATGCCTGCAGACTGATCCTGCAGCTCTATATATACCCCCTGTTGCACAGTCATTGGTGGGAGTGAGGAAAGTGGGTGCGGCCAAGCACCGGATTGGCCGCCGTACTCTGACTGCTGGAGGCTGTCATGGCGGCGCCCATGCCGCGGCCTAGCGGGAACGCGGCGTGCTACACGCCCGCTGTCACAGGAGCGCTCCCAGGCCCAGGATGACGTCTGATGGCAGAGGTGCGGATGACAGTGGAACGCAGGGACCCAGGACGGAGTCCGCACCGGCGGACAGATGTGACCGTGGTGAGTCGATTCCTGACAGTACCCCCCCTTTAAGGGTGGGCACTGAACACCCACGTGGCTTGGCAGGATGAGTGTTATGGAAGACACGGACCAACCTTGGTCTGCAGGAGAGAAGTTGGGTGAATTTGTCAGATGTCCATGCTGGACATCTGACGAATTCACCCAACTTCTCTCCTCCGGACCATAACCGGACCAATCGATAAGGTATTGTAGACGACCATACCGGTAACGGGAATCCAGAATCTTCTCTATTTCGAACTCCACGCCCCGCTGAGTTCGAACTTTGGGGCCGACTAGAAGAGCTCTTTGGAAGCGATTCAAGATTAATGGTCTGAGGAGAGAAACATGAAAGGCATTAGGTATTCGCAGAGAAGGTGGTAACTTCAGCTTGTAGGCCACAGGGCTGATGACTCTTTCAACAGGAAAAGGACCGATGAAACGTGGTGCAAATTTCATCGACGGGACCCTAAGACGGAGGTTCCGGGTAGAAAGCCAAACCTTGTCCCCAGGTTTCAGGCTAGGAACTGCGCGTCTTTTGCGATCAGCAAAGTATTTATACCGGCTGGAGGCCTTCTTGAGAGAAGTGTGAATCTTCCTCCAGGTTGAAGAGAACTGACTCAGGGCAGTAGTGGCAGCAGGGACATTCATGTGAGGGAGTTCTTGGAAGTCTGGAACACGAGGATGTTGCCCATATACTGCAAAGAATGGAGTTGTCTCAGTAGCAGTGTGATAGCGGAAGTTGTGGGCAAATTCGGCCCACGGGAGCAGATCCAACCAGTCATCCTGAGAAGATGAAACATACAATCTTAAAAATGTCTCTAATTCCTTATTTACCCTCTCTGTCTGCCCATTCGTCTGAGGGTGGTAAGATGACGAGAACTTCAGTTTAACCTGCATGGCAGAACAGAGAGCCCTCCAAAACCTCGCTACAAACTGTACACCTCGGTCGGATATTATTTCTGAGGGTAGACCATGTAGCCGGAAAATCTCCCGTAGGAAGATTTGAGCGAGTTTTGGGGCAGAAGGGAGACCCTGGAGAGGAACAAAATGGGCCATCTTGGTAAATCTGTCCACTACAACCCAGATGGTATTGAATCCTTGAGAAGGAGGGAGGTCGGAGATAAAAATCCATGGACAGGTGTGACCAGGGGCGGCTAGGAACAGACAATGGTTGTAACTGACCTGCTGGAGACTGACGAGGAATCTTGTGCTGCGCACACTTAGGACAGGATGCCACGAAATCCTTGATGTCAGCTTTCATCTTTGGCCACCAGTATGTCTCAGAGAGGAACTTGAAGGTTTTCAGAACACCGGGATGTCCAGTGAACTTGGATTGATGGGCCCAAGACAGCAACTTGGGACGGAGTTCTGGGGAAACAAAAGTCTTACCAGGAGGAGGAGCTGGGGAGACTTGAGATGCAGCAAATACCACTGGACTCAGGATGGAATGTGGAACTGAGTCAGACGTTTCCTCTTCGGACTCCATAGATCGGGATAAGGAGTCAGCTTTAACATTCTGCGAACCTGGGCGGAAATGAAGCTTAAAGTTAAAACGAGAGAAAAACATAGCCCACCGGGACTGGCGAGGATTAAGGCACTGGGCTGCCTTTAAATATAGCAGATTTTTATGATCCGTATAGATGTTGAACGGATGTTTTGCCCCTTCCAGGAGATACCTCCATTCCTCGAGGGCCAGCTTGATCGCCAGTAGTTCTTGATCTCCAACGGAATAGTTAGCTTCGCAAGGGAGGAATTTACGAGAATAAAATCCACAGGGGTGGATCTTCCCATCAGTTCCCTTCTGGGAGAGAACAGCTCCAACTCCAACTGTAGAGGCATCCACCTCCAACTCGAACGGCTTGTTTACATCTGGTTGAGACAGAACTGGAGCAGACATAAAGGCCAGCTTGATCTTCTGGAAGGCCGCTAAAGCCTCTTCTGACCAGTTGGAATGATCTGCCCCTTTCCGAGTTAAGTTGGTAATAGGAGCGATGAGAGTGGAGAATCCCCGAATAAATTTCCTATAGTAGTTGGCGAATCCCAGGAATCGCTGAATAGACTTGAGAGAATTTGGAATGGACCAATTGGCAATGGCATCCAACTTTGTCGGGTCCATCTGGAGATCCGATCCGGAAATTATATACCCCAGGAAGGGTATAGAGGAAACTTCAAAGGTACACTTGGACAATTTACCGTAGAGCCGGTTCTCACGAAGACGTCGGAGGACTTCACGGACTTGTAGACGATGAGAGGGAAGATTTTGGGAGAAGATAAGGATATCATCCAGATAAACTACAAGGTATTTGTACAGAACGTCCCGGAAGATTTCGTTCACAAAGTGCTGGAACACTGCTGGGGCATTACTCAACCCGAATGGCATTACCAGGTACTCGTAATGACCATCTCGAGTATTAAAAGCTGTCTTCCATTCATCACCACTTCGAATTCTAATGAGGTTGTAAGCACCGCGGAGGTCTAACTTGGTGAAGATGCGGGCTCCCTTAACTCTGTCAAATAATTCGGTGATGAGTGGTAATGGATAACTATTTTTGATGGTAATGTCATTGAGACCCCGGTAGTCAATGCATGGACGCAGTCCTCCATCCTTTTTCTTAACAAAGAAGAAGCCTGCACCAGCGGGTGATGACGAGGGACGGATGAATCCCTTCTGTAAATTCTCCCTGATGTAGTCGCTCATCGCCTCAGTTTCAGGAACAGATAACGGGTAGGTACGCCCCTTAGGTGGTTTCTTGCCGGGAAGGAGGTCGATGGGGCAATCCCATTCTCTATGGGGCGGCAGGACATCAGAGGCTTTTTCACTGAAGACGTCAGAGAAATCTTGGTAAGCCGCAGGAAGACTTGACTGGGTTTTTACTTCAGTAGACTTGAGAGGACAAACTTGAGCTAAACAGGACTGGTGGCAATGTGAACCCCAAGAAGTAAGTTGTAACGTTGACCAATCAAACTGTGGATTGTGTAGCTGGAGCCAGGGCATGCCCAAAACGATCTCCTGGGTGGCCTTAGGAATGACTAAGAACTTTATTAATTCTGAGTGCAGGAACCCAACTCCCAAAACCACTGGTGCGGTTTGGTGAGAGATATTCCCCTTGGAGATTCGGCTACCATCCACAGCGGTAATGTAGACTGGGTAAGAAAGTTCACATACAGGCAAACAAAACTTATTTACCGCAGCTTGAGTGATGAAGTTTCCTGCGGCTCCACAGTCCACTAACGCAGATGCAGAATGAAGCCCAACTGAAGTCTCTAAAGTCACGGGAAGAATAAGGTCTTGATTAGAAGGAGCTTGTCTAGAAGATCCCAACTTGACTCCTCCTTTACAAGTCAGGATCTGGCGTTTCCCGAACGCACTGTACAAGAATTAATCTGGTGACCTGCAGCCGCACAATAAAGACACAGTCTCTCACGAAGTCTTCTTGACCGCTCCTCAGGAGTTAGGCAGGACCTATTTATTTGCATAGGCTCATCAGAAGGTGGAGACTGGAACTGTACAGAAGGTACCATCCTTGACCTGCGTGGCTCACTACGAGCACGTTCATTGTTGCGTTCGCGGATGCGAGAGTCCAACTTGATGCACAAGGAAATTAAATCGCCCAATTGCTCAGGAAGGTCGCGGGTTGCCAGTTCGTCCTTGATCCGATCAGAGAGTCCATGCCAGAAAGCTGCTACCAGGGCTTGATTGTTCCACTGAATCTCTGCGGCCAACGTCTGGAACTGGATGACATATTGTCCCATACTACGGGTACCTTGACGAAGTTGGATTAGGTCTGCAGAAGCTGATGTTGCACGACCTGGCTCGTCAAAGATCCGTCTGAAGGTTGACACGAATTCTGCGTAGTTGTTCATCAGAGGGTCAGCACGTTCCCACAGAGGAGACACCCAACTCAAGGCAGATCCAGAGAGTAGAGAGATGATGTAAGCAACCTTGGATCTTGGCGTGGGGAAATTGTGTGACAATAATTCAAACTGGATTTCACATTGGTTAAGAAACCCGCAACATAACTTTGGGCTGCCATCATACTTGCTAGGCACGGGCAGGTGCAAACGTGACACTGGAGCTGATGCAGCCGGCATAGAAGAACTCACAGTACTTGCAGGTGCTGGAGTAACAGGAACTGTAGAAGTGAGTACACTAGGCAGGGTTTGCTGTAGTGTATCAATCCGGGAGGACATCCCTTGCAGGAACTGGAACATCTGCTGCTGCGCAGCCTCTTGACCATCCAAACGAGAGACCAGATTTTGCAAGGCCTCTGACCCCACACTCCGACCACCGTCCGAGTCCATCGATCCTGAACTTACTGTCAGACTCGGGTTTGTCTGTGTCCCCGGAGGGGGCGCTAGTGGGTCAGTGGAGGTGGAAGGGAGAAAGCGAGGAGGCTGGATTAAGTTTCTGCGCATGGGCGCAATGATGTTTATTGTACAGCAGGTTCACAACGGCAGTAAAAATAAACAGTAATAAATGCAAATGTCAATAGTGCAGCATGGAAGCTGAGAGTCTATGGCAACGGAAATATGGCAGATGGATGAATGGTAACTGATGAATAATAACTGATGATAATAATAACAGGTGAAAGTATACTGATGAAATAATAACTTGGCAGGAGATAAACTGGTATGGGAACCAGAGCAGTTTAAAACGTGGAGCCAGCAGAGATGGTAATGAATGGCAAACCTGGTAGCAGAGGCAGGAAACTGACAATGTCCACAGTGCAGGTGATGAAGCACTGGCAGCAAGCAAGCTGTATCACAGGTGGAGAGATGGAACACACCTGGAGTCAGTCTCTACTGCTAGGCTGAAGCACACAGAGTTGGTGATTGGTGTGAAGCCTGTAACAGAAGCAGGTGTTGCTGAGGCTTGTAGTTCCACGGAGCTGTGAGAGGTAAACAGGAGCACGGAGTCTCAGGTAGATAACCAGGAACACGGAACAACAGGTAGGTATCCAGGAACAGGAACCAGATTCAGACACATGGGTCGCAGGAGTGACACAAAGTTCAGGATGCCTGCAGACTGATCCTGCAGCTCTATATATACCCCCTGTTGCACAGTCATTGGTGGGAGTGAGGAAAGTGGGTGCGGCCAAGCACCGGATTGGCCGCCGTACTCTGACTGCTGGAGGCTGTCATGGCGGCGCCCATGCCGCGGCCTAGCGGGAACGCGGCGTGCTACACGCCCGCTGTCACAGGAGCGCTCCCAGGCCCAGGATGACGTCTGATGGCAGAGGTGCGGATGACAGTGGAACGCAGGGACCCAGGACGGAGTCCGCACCGGCGGACAGATGTGACCGTGGTGAGTCGATTCCTGACAGTACCCCCCCCCTTTAAGGGTGGGCACTGAACACCCACGTGGCATGGCAGGATGAGTGTTATGGAAGACACGGACCAACCTTGGAGCATGGACATCTGACGAATTCACCCAACTTCTCTCCTCCGGACCATAACCGGACCAATCGATAAGGTATTGTAGACGACCATACCGGTAACGGGAATCCAGAATCTTCTCTATTTCGAACTCCACGCCCCGCTGAGTTCGAACTTTGGGGCCGACTGGAAGAGCTCTTTGGAAGCGATTCAGGATTAATGGTCTGAGGAGAGAAACATGAAAGGCATTAGGTATTCGCAGAGAAGGTGGTAACTTCAGCTTGTAGGCCACAGGGCTGATGACTCTTTCAACAGGAAAAGGACCGATGAAACGTGGTGCAAATTTCATCGACGGGACCTTAAGACGGAGGTTCCGGGTAGAAAGTCAAACCTTGTCCCTAGGTTTCAGGCTAGGAACTGCGCGTCTTTTGCGATCAGCAAAGTATTTATACCGGCTGGAGGCCTTCTTGAGAGAAGTGTGAATCTTCCTCCAGGTTGAAGAGAACTGACTCAGGGCAGTAGTGGCAGCAGGGACATTCATGTGAGGGAGTTCTTGGAAGTCTGGAACACGAGGATGTTGCACATATACTGCAAAGAATGGAGTTGTCTCAGTAGCAGTGTGATAGCGGAAGTTGTGGGCAAATTCGGCCCACAAGAGCAGATCCAACCAGTCATCCTGAGAAGATGAAACATACAATCTTAAAAATGTCTCTAATTCCTGATTTACCCTCTCTGTCTGCCCATTCGTCTGAGGGTGGTAAGATGACGAGAACTTCAGTTTAACCTGCATGGCAGAACAGAGAGCCCTCCAAAACCTCGCTACAAACTGTACACCTTGGTCGGATATTATTTCTGAGGGTAGACCATGTAGCCGGAAAATCTCCCGTAGGAAGATTTGAGCGAGTTTTGGGGCAGAAGGGAGACCCTGGAGAGGAACAAAATGGGCCATCTTGGTAAATCTGTCCACTACAACCCAGATGGTATTGAATCCTTGAGAAGGAGGGAGGTCGGAGATAAAATCCATGGACAGGTGTGACCAGGGGCGGCTAGGAACAGACAATGGTTGTAACTGACCTGCTGGAGACTGACGAGGAATCTTGTGCTGCGCACACTTAGGACAGGATGCCACGAAATCCTTGATGTCAGCTTTCATCTTTGGCCACCAGTATGTCTCAGAGAGGAACTTGAAGGTTTTCAGAACACCGGGATGTCCAGTGAACTTGGATTGATGGGCCCAAGACAGCAACTTGGGACGGAGTTCTGGGGAAACAAAAGTCTTACCAGGAGGAGGAGCTGGGGAGACTTGAGATGCAGCAAATACCACTGGACTCAGGATGGAATGTGGAACTGAGTCAGACGTTTCCTCTTCGGACTCCATAGATCGGGATAAGGAGTCAGCTTTAACATTCTGCGAACCTGGGCGGAAATGAAGCTTAAAGTTAAAACGAGAGAAAAACATAGCCCACCGGGACTGGCGAGGATTAAGGCACTGGGCTGCCTTTAAATATAGCAGATTTTTATGATCCCTATAGATGTTGAACGGATGTTTTGCCCCTTCCAGGAGATACCTCCATTCCTCGAGGGCCAGCTTGATCGCCAGTAGTTCTTGATCTCCAACGGAATAGTTAGCTTCTGCAGGGAGGAATTTACGAGAATAAAATCCACAGGGGTGGATCTTCCCATCAGTTCCCTTCTGGGAGAGAACAGCTCCAACTCCAACTGTAGAGGCATCCACCTCCAACTCGAACGGCTTGTTTACATCTGGTTGAGACAGAACTGGAGCAGACATAAAGGCCAGCTTGATCTTCTGGAAGGCCGCTAAAGCCTCTTCTGACCAGTTGGAATGATCTGCCCCTTTCCGAGTTAAGTTGGTAATAGGAGCGATGAGAGTGGAGAATCCCCGAATAAATTTCCTATAGTAGTTGGCGAATCCCAGGAATCGCTGAATAGACTTGAGAGAATTTGGAATGGACCAATTGGCAATGGCATCCAACTTTGTCGGGTCCATCTGGAGATCCGATCCGGAAATTATATACCCCAGGAAGGGTATAGAGGAAACTTCAAAGGTACACTTGGACAATTTACCGTAGAGCCGGTTCTCACGAAGACGTCGGAGGACTTCACGGACTTGTAGACGATGAGAGGGAAGATCTTGGGAGAAGATAAGGATATCATCCAGATAAACTACAAGGTATTTGTACAGAACGTCCCGGAAGATTTCGTTCACAAAGTGCTGGAACACTGCTGGGGCATTACTCAACCCGAATGGCATTACCAGGTACTCGTAATGACCATCTCGAGTATTAAAAGCTGTCTTCCATTCATCACCACTTCGAATTCTAATGAGGTTGTAAGCACCGCGGAGGTCTAACTTGGTGAAGATGCGGGCTCCCTTAACTCTGTCAAATAATTCGGTGATGAGTGGTAATGGATAACTATTTTTGATGGTAATGTCATTGAGACCCCGGTAGTCAATGCATGGACGCAGTCCTCCATCCTTTTTCTTAACAAAGAAGAAGCCTGCACCAGCGGGTGATGACGAGGGACGGATGAATCCCTTCTGTAAATTCTCCCTGATGTAGTCGCTCATCGCCTCAGTTTCAGGAACAGATAACGGGTAGGTACGCCCCTTAGGTGGTTTCTTGCCGGGAAGGAGGTCGATGGGGCAATTCCATTCTCTATGGGGCGGCAGGACATCAGCGGCTTTTTCACTGAAGACGTCAGAGAAATCTTGGTAAGCCGCAGGAAGACTTGACTGGGTTTTTACTTCAGTAGACTTGAGAGGACAAACTTGAGCTAAACAGGACTGGTGGCAATGTGAACCCCAAGAAGTAAGTTGTAACGTTGACCAATCAAACTGTGGATTGTGTAGCTGGAGCCAGGGCATGCCCAAAACGATCTCCTGGGTGGCCTGAGGAATGACTAAGAACTTTATTAATTCTGAGTGCAGGAACCCAACTCCCAAAACCACTGGTGCGGTTTGGTGAGAGATATTCCCCTTGGAGATTCGGCTACCATCCACAGCGGTAATGTAGACTGGGTAAGAAAGTTCACATACAGGCAAACAAAACTTATTTACCGCAGCTTGAGTGATGAAGTTTCCTGCGGCTCCACAGTCCACTAACGCAGATGCAGATTGAAGCCCAACTGAAGTCTCTAAAGTCACGGGAAGAATAAGGTCTTGATTAGAAGGAGCTTGTCTAGAAGATCCCAACTTGACTCCTCCTTTACAAGTCAGGATCTGGCGTTTCCCGAACGCACTGTACAAGAATTAATCTGGTGACCTGCAGCCGCACAATAAAGACACAGTCTCTCACGAAGTCTTCTTGACCGCTCCTCAGGAGTTAGGCGGGACCTATTTATTTGCATAGGCTCATCAGAAGGTGGAGACTGGAACTGTACGGAAGGTACCATCCTTGACCTGCGTGGCTCACTACGAGCTTGTTCATTGTTACGTTCGCGGATGCGAGAGTCCAACTTGATGCACAAGGAAATTAAATCGGACAATTGCTCAGGAAGGTCGCGGGTTGCCAGTTCGTCCTTGATCCGATCAGAGAGTCCATGCCAGAAAGCTGCTACCAGGGCTTGATTGTTCCACTGAATCTCTGCGGCCAACGTCTGGAACTGGATGACATATTGTCCCATACTACGGGTACCTTGACGAAGTTGGATTAGGTCTGCAGAAGCTGATGTTGCACGACCTGGCTCGTCAAAGATCCGTCTGAAGGTTGACACGAATTCTGCGTAATTGTTCATCGGAGGGTCAGCACGTTCCCACAGAGGAGACACCCAACTCAAGGCAGATCCAGAGAGTAGAGAGATGATGTAAGCAACCTTGGATCTTGGCGTGGGGAAATTGTGTGACAATAATTCAAACTGGATTTCACATTGGTTAAGAAACCCGCGACATAACTTTGGGCTGCCATCATACTTGCTAGGCACGGGCAGGTGCAAACGTGACACTGGAGCTGATGCAGCCGGCATAGAAGAACTCACAGTACTTGCAGGTGCTGGAGTAACAGGAACTGTAGAAGTGAGTACACTAGGCAGGGTTTGCTGTAGTGTATCAATCCGGGAGGACATCCCTTGCAGGAACTGGAACATCTGCTGCTGCGCAGCCTCTTGACCATCCAAACGAGAGACCAGATTTTGCAAGGCCTCTGACCCCACACTCCGACCACCGTCCGAGTCCATCGATCCTGAACTTACTGTCAGACTCGGGTTTGTCTGTGTCCCCGGAGGGGGCGCTAGTGGGTCAGTGGAGGTGGAAGGGAGAAAGCGAGGAGGCTGGATTAAGTTTCTGCGCATGGGCGCAATGATGTTTATTGTACAGCAGGTTCACAACGGCAGTAAAAATAAACAGTAATAAATGCAAATGTCAATAGTGCAGCATGGAAGCTGAGAGTCTATGGCAACGGAAATATGGCAGATGGATGAATGGTAACTGATGAATAATAACTGATGATAATAATAACAGGTGAAAGTATACTGATGAAATAATAACAGGAGATAAACTGGTATGGGAACCAGAGCAGTTTAAAACGTGGAGCCAGCAGAGATGGTAATGAATGGCAAACCTGGTAGCAGAGGCAGGAAACTGACAATGTCCACAGTGCAGGTGATGAAGCACTGGCAGCAAGCAAGCTGTATCACAGGTGGAGAGATGGAACACACCTGGAGTCAGTCTCTACTGCTAGGCTGAAGCACACAGAGTTGGTGATTGGTGTGAAGCCTGTAACAGAAGCAGGTGTTGCTGAGGCTTGTAGTTCCACGGAGCTGTGAGAGGTAAACAGGAGCACGGAGTCTCAGGTAGATAACCAGGAACACGGAACAACAGGTAGGTATCCAGGAACAGGAACCAGATCCAGACACATGGGTCGCAGGAGTGACACAAAGTTCAGGATGCCTGCAGACTGATCCTGCAGCTCTATATATACCCCCTGTTGCACAGTCATTGGTGGGAGTGAGGAAAGTGGGTGCGGCCAAGCACCGGATTGGCCGCCGTACTCTGACTGCTGGAGGCTGTCATGGCGGCGCCCATGCCGCGGCCTAGCGGGAACGCGGCGTGCTACACGCCCGCTGTCACAGGAGCGCTCCCAGGCCCAGGATGACGTCTGATGGCAGAGGTGCGGATGACAGTGGAACGCAGGGACCCAGGACGGAGTCCGCACCGGCGGACAGATGTGACCGTGGTGAGTCGATTCCTGACAGTTTTTCAGTATTAATCTAAATCCAGCCCATGGAAAAGTTCACATCAATTTATGGTTACAGAGGCTGAATATAGCAGCCGGAGGACATATTCTTTCTGAACTGTGAGATGCTGAACAACTTAGAATCCAACTATAATTTATTGAAAATTGTTCAGATGAAAACCAGTGACCCTCTCCTATATGTTTTTATTTAGGCATGTACTATGCTAATATCTGAGGTGCAATACACCCAAGTTTTATGTGATATTTAACATTGTGGTCTATTATTAGTATTTTTTAAATTTCTGTGTATTATTTGTTTTCTTGGATGCTAGCTAAATAGTTTTATTATACTTGGTAGCATTATTGGAGTTGAGCGCCGGCCTGGTGTTTGTTTGTTTTTGATTGCTAATTGCTGAGGAGGCTGGCTACCTTCTTACCAGGTGGCTGCTGATTCCAATCTTTATCCACACAGTTCTGTCCAACGCCAACAAACCTTATTATTTTTTGTTTTTCATGTGTAAGGGGCATTACTGTGTGGCATGTGTATAAGGTGCTCTACTATGTCGCATTTCATATAGAAAGGGCACTACTGTGTCATCTAATCTGAATAAAGAGCAATAAGGTGTGGTGTAATGTGAATAAGGAGCAATTCAGTGTGATGTAATGTGAATAAGGGGCACTACTGTGAGGAGTAACGTATATAAGGTAAAGTGATACTACTGTGGGATGTAATATGAATTATGGACACTATCGCATGATCAAATGTGAATAAAGTTGCAGTACTGTGTGGCGTAATTGGAATTGGGGTTACTATTGTGTGGCCATGCCCCTTGCCAGCAAAAACACACCCCTTTTTGGGCTGTGCGCCAAATGTGCGAACTGTTCCTATTTAAAATATAGGGGGTACAAACACCAAAATAAGGACTGCTATGGATGAGGGGTGGTAGAGGTGCAAGGTCAGAGGCGGAACCAGCGGTGGTGCTAGGGGGCACCAGCCAAAATCTTGCCTAGGGCATCATATTGGTTAGGGCCGGCTCTGTGTATTTAGCACCAAATACAAAGTACAACTTAAGTAAATATACTGAAAATAGTACTAGTTACTCATTACATGTCAGGTTGTATGCTGACTATACACAGTTCAGTTTTTCATGTTTTGAACTTAATTTGAAGGGGAAATATATATATTTATTACAAGGGATATATATATATATATATATATATATATATATATATATATATATATATATATATATATATATATTGTGTGTGTCAGCGTTTCTGACCGCTATATTACAAACAAGGCCAATGACCATTGCCTGGTTATATGAGACAAAACAAGACAAGTGCTTGAAATTGGACATACTGTATGTCAACATTAGAATCTTTCCTTCTTAATCTTGAGACAATGGTGTTTCACTTTGTGTCTTAATCTACATTATCCATGTTAAACATTGTATATATGTTATTTCTAACACTTAAATTTGTGGCAACTGTGCCTCCTACTGTTTTTTTTTTAGCATTTATGTGTATTTTGCAATTTCACCCTTTGTACCATGAAATTGCTTATTCAGGAGTTTTTAGCCTGTATAAACTAGAAAATGTCAGTATTAAATTAGCCTCATCTGCTTGAATGAAAACACTGCAGAAAGTGCCAGGATGACCTGAATATAACTCCGCCTCTAGACGCAGAGGTCAATGCTCCGGCGTTTGCTGATGTGATTGCTGTATTGAACATCTGCAGAATTGATCAATAGATTTAGCTAAGTGTACAATAAATTCATTTTATATATATATATATATATATATATATATATATACACCGTATTTGCCGGCGTATAAGACGACTGGGCGTATAAGATGACCCCCAACATTTCCACTCAAAATATAGAGTTTGTTATATACTCGCCGTATAAGACTACCCCCTCTTCCGCACACCTTCCACACACCAAATAAAACGTAAAAGAACATCAGATTTGTGACATACTGTATATTATGACCTGATAAGAGATTTGGATAGGGAGTATTTATCAAGGTATGCATAAGAAGGGGGGAGGGGGCGAGGAGAAAGTTGTAAAATGTATAAAAGTATACCCCTGTGTGCATTTATTGTTACCGGTTTCACATGAGTGCCATTAGTATTAGTGCCATCACAGTACCTGTCATTGTCACCATTGTACGGCCACAACGCGACTGCAGCGCCTCCGGCCAGTCCCTGCATCTCCCTGTAATTGGCACTAGTGACCCGCCGCACTGGATACCGCGCGATACTGGATGGTATGTAGAATGAGGTGGGCGGGCATCGGGAGGCCACTATGGGCACCGGGCGAGTATCGGAAGGCCACTATGGCAGCTATGTCTATCCCAACTGAAGTGCACCCGGCGTATAAGACGACCCCCCCACTTGGAGGCATGTTTTTCAGGGCAAAAAAGTAGTCTTATACGCCAGCAAATACTGTATATATAAGAAAAAGAAATGGAGGGCGCAATCGTGAGTGGTAAATCAACTCACATACATTTCAATTAATGGTAACCGGTGCAAAGATGAAAACCAGTGTAGCCTCCGGATTGCTATCACTGGTAAATGCCTCTGCTCCCAAAGTCGCTGTAATGTCCAGCTTCACGGACCGCATGCCACAGACTTCACTCCGGTACTCCGGTATTCAGGTCAAACGGGTCACGTCACGAGTCCTGCTGGCCAGCAGAGGAGCAGTGGCGTTTACCAGTGCTAGCAATCCGGAGGCTACACTGGTTTTCATCTTTTCACCGGTTACCATTAATTGAAATGTATGTGAGTTGATAAGTGTTAGTAAAAACTACTTGTGATTTACCACTCACGATTGCGCCCTCAATTTCTTTTTCTTTAACATGTTTGAGGAGTACGGTAACTCCTGGAGGACAGCGGCAAGTTACATTTCGGACTTTTATTGCAATTAAAAGACTTTGTTTTTCTCATTACGCGGTCTTGTTCACCCATATATATATATATATATATATATATATATATATATATATATATATATATATATATATATATATATATATATATATGCTCCTCGTTACAGTCCGGCACTCTCTCTCCTCCTGGGAATTTGCTCCGGTGCCCTCCTCATGGAGTGCTTCTCCAAATGCATGTGCAGAAGAGAGGCGGCACTCAGAGTCTTGAGTATCAAGTGAAAAATCGACCCGTGTTTATTTCAACGTTTCGGGGGACGGACCCCCGTCTTCAGGAAACACAAAACAAGTGTAATGTACAATGTGCAAACTTAAATAACTCACCCCATCCGTGAAACGCCAGCCTCCGGTGCGAAGGTGGTTTGGGAACTAGAGGCTGTATCACACACTGGGTACCTGCAAAAGGAAGCTCGCCATAGCTACAGCAGACACCCATCACTGGGTGTACTAACCGATAACGCACATGGCTACCAAAGAGGGTGATCCAGGTGACCCCTTATCCTATGTATTACAGTGTGAGAATTACGACACACTAAGCTTCTCGGACATTGAAGCTGAACTTATACTCATTAAAGAGGGTGATCCATGCGAGGACTCCACTGTTACAAATGATGAACTGTTTCGTGAGCTATTTAAACTACGTAAACGGGAGATTGATTTTATGTATCACGGAAAGACCCTTTCTGATTATTTCAGAAATAAGCAAATTCCGAGAGGTTTTCGTGTACAGAACACCCCCACCATTGGGCGGTATAATGCCTCATTCTGCAAACGATGGATTTCGGTCCTGAACAAGTGCGCAATGGACCTGATGCTGCTCGTCATAGAGGAGTCCACCCGGGAAGTCAACCTTACAAAAGAAAAATTGCGCCTATTTGAAGAAAAACATCTACAGACGCTAGTAGAGGATAAATCCGCAAACTGGCTGGAAAAACTGAAGTCACAGGTGGACACATATAGAATTGAACTTACCAAATACAAAAAAGAAAAACTACGCAAGGTACAGGCTGACTACGAACAGCACAGAGTCTACACATGGCTAGCTAACACCGCCAGCAATCAAGGAGGCGCACGCCCAGGCCGGGGACGCAGATGGAGAACAGTGAGACATCAACAAAGTACATCAGCTAGCGACACTGATGACACAGTCGCCTCTGACACAGTTTCTATCACGAAGGAAGTCCCTTTAGGGGCCGTTACCCGGGCAGTGGCCTCGGGAAAGAGAAAAAATCCACAAGGAGGGGCGGCCAGTCGAGGAGGCAGACGGGGCGGAAGACCCCCCCGGTCGCATCGGACTTAATTTTCAACCTGTCCTCCTCCCCTCTTTCCCCAGCAGAAACATCAGTGCTCAGTAAGGGCCTCTCTTACATACCTACCAATGCTCCGAGCAAATTTGGATGGAAGGTGGAGACATACAAGTTTAACAGGTCGTTAAAATTAAAGGAGTATTTTGGTAAATCCACGGAGAAATTCACGGAGAGTGCCTTGAAGCCTCAGATCAGGAAATTGGGACAATCTTCGCTATTTGATCCAGTGTCACAACATCCTTCTATTAGAACTTTCACACGCATGATGGACTCTCTACAGGATGAACCAGCCCCGATGATGTATAAGAACCTCACCAAAGATGAAAACCTTGCACTTAAGTCTCTCAGGGACAGGCAGGACATCATCATCAGGGGGGCGGATAAGGGGGGTGCTATTGTAGTGATGAACACGACAGATTATATTATGGAATGCAACCGGCTATTGGCTGATGGTGATACATACTTAGCTTTAGATAGCGACCCCACCACGGTCTTTAAGACCGAACTTGACTCCATATTAATGGAGGCCAAGGGTGAGGGACTTATATCATCAGAAGTGTATAACAAATTAATCTGTGCACACCCTGTGGTGCCTGTGTTCTACATAATTCCAAAAGTCCATAAGGATGCGAAAAATCCCCCTGGGCGCCCGATTATATCGGCCAGGGGTTCCTTATGCGAACCAATATCCATTTTTTTAGACACGTTCTTACAACCGTGTGTACAGGCTACTTCTTCACATTTGAAAGATACAAATATGCTCCTTAATAAATTGTTATCTTTAGATAGGATACCATCTGGGATGACTATGGCATCCATGGACGTCACCAGCCTATATACATGTATTCCCCACCAGGCAGGCATCATGGCAGTAAAGCATTTGATTCTTAACAACTGTGCTTACGAGGGGCCTGATATTGAGCTTTTTGTGCGGTTATTAGAATTTACGTTAACCAAGAATTATTTTCTATTTAACGGGCGGTTTTTTCAGCAAACCGCCGGATGCGCAATGGGGTCGGCCGTGGCTCCATCCCTGGCTAATGCATATATGTGGGAGGTGGAGAGACAACTGTTCTTCACGGACAGATCCATCTCCACACACATAATACTGTATTACAGGTACATTGATGATTTACTGTTGTTTTGGGATGGGGATCCGGAAGTCCTGAGATTCTTGGTAGACAAACAAAATGCCTCAGATAGTCCAGTTAAGCTTACACTAGTCATGGATGCACAGCGAATTTGTTTCTTGGACGTGCAAATTATGATTAAACATGGCAAGATTCAGACATCCATTTATACCAAACCCACAGACCGCAACACTCTGTTGCGGTTTGATAGCTTTCATCCTCCAGCCACAGTCAGAGGTTTGCCTTTCTCCCAGTTCCTCAGGGTCCACAGGATTACCAGTGAACCCGAGGAGCTGGAAGTACAACTTAACATCATGACGAAAAAATTTTTACAAAGAGGATATCCCCTGAAATTGTTACAGATAGCGAAAAAGAAAGCAACTGCCAAAAACAGATTGGAGTTACTCCGTGGCCAGCCGGCTAAATCTGCGGACAACAGGGTTCCGTGGATAAATGAATTTAATACAGCTAGTCGGAGAACGGGGAAACAAATGAAACAGCTGTGGCCGATGGTGGCATCGGACCCCAGTTTACCCGCTTTACAACATAAAACAATTATGCCATGCTACACTCGCAGTGCAAATCTAAAAGATCTTCTGGTGAAAAGTGACGTCACAGGGTTTACCAGTACAGCGGCCGCCACAAATTTTTTGAGTCGTAAGCCAGGTTGCTATAAGTGCCTGGGATGTACGACCTGCAGCTATATGCTGACAGGGAATTATATATCACATCCCCACACGGGTAAAAAGATCCCAATCAAAAGGCCACTGACATGCAGCTCCAATTTTGTCATTTACGTGCTCACCTGCCCATGTAGTACTTACTACGTGGGAAAAACACAGTGCCAATTTAAGGAACGAATGGCCCAGCATAGATCGGCCATCCGGGCAGCACTGCAATCAGGAACAAGTGAGCAGCCAGTGGCACGACACTTTGCCCAAGCCCAACATCCACTAGCTTCACTGCGATACAAGATAGTAGACCAAGTCCCAGCATCCCTGCGGGGAGGAAATAGGGCAAAAAAACTGCTACAGCTTGAATCGCGGTGGATCTATAAATTAGACACCATTACCCCAAGAGGTTTGAATGATGGCCTAGGGCTGAGTTGTTTCCTTTAAAGATAACGGATCAGTAGCATGTGTAATATGCATTGACCAGAGGGCTGCTGAGCTTTATAATGATCTGGGTGATCGGATTGGTGACACACTAGGGAAGGGATGGCCTGGTGCCAGAACAATGAATGCTATGAGCAGTTAAATATGTTCACACAATAATGTTACAGATATAATGTTAGTAGGGATTTGCAGGACCCAGAAGTTGATACAGAGTCTATTTTAACTTATTTTATTATATTTTATTCTTAGCACGTTTCACACTGGAATATTTACAACCAGTGTGTCCTATATGGGCACTTTTTATTACACTTTGTATATGACTGACAGTCTGTATATGTATATGATTATGTCCTTTCAGCCCTAATGTGAGATTGGGCTGCACGAAATGGTGTTGGGAATATTCACTGTGTTTAAGATGTGATATTTGTATTCATTGACATGTTTCCATGCCAACAGCCGCTGCAGGACGCCGTCGGGCTACGTGGTGACGCAGCTTCCGCAAACAGGGGAGTCACGTGACCGGAAGTTCGGGACCCGGAGCCGCGGGCGGCGCCTTCGCACCGGAGGCTGGCGTTTCACGGATGGGGTGAGTTATTTAAGTTTGCACATTGTACATTACACTTGTTTTGTGTTTCCTGAAGACGGGGGTCCGTCCCCCGAAACGTTGAAATAAACACGGGTCGATTTTTCACTTGATACTCAAGACTCTGAGTGCCGCCTCTCTTCTGCACATATATATATATATATATATAAAGTGAATGGCCTGCAATGGTGGGAGACAGAAGTCCACTGACGAAGCCTGCTAGACAGGCGAAACTAGTTGATGCTAGAGCACCACAACACGTCTGCCGGCGGACATCTGATGCTTTGCTCTCCTTACCACCTATGGATTTACAAGTAAGTTGCGGTGATTCCCAACTTTGAAGAACAAGTCAGGCTGTTATTGCATATGCTCTTGATTTAGATATGGATATTACCAGCCTGTTAGGATATTCTTGAGAAGGATACTGCACACTATTCTGGACTTACCAGCTGATACACCAGAGAAGAGATTTAACATTCTTATCCTTCAAGGTGTTAGACTTTTTACATTCACTTTTTTGGAGAATTTATGTTTTATGTGGTATTGTCATGTATGTAGTATACCGGTATTAGAACTCACTTTACAATAGGTAGTAAATTGGTTTTGTGTAGTAATGTTTTAAATTATATTTCAAATAAATATAGATTTATTCCAAATGGATGTGTGATTACTTGTTAACTCAAATATCTGATACTAGCGTGATTTAACAACTAAAATAGAAGTGTTATCATCAGATGACATAGCGCTTGGGGGTTTTTGTCTTTGTCTAAACGGAATATTGGGAAAGGTGGATTCCCTTCACACTCCGACAGCAGCTTACCCATCTGATAGCGATAAGCGCAGTCCTTGATTGTTGTTTTTTCTTTAGAAGTCCACTGCACCCGTGTCACAAAACCAGGCGGCACTGCACGGATTTGGTGAAAGAAGTCAAAATTTATGAAAGAAACAACATGAGGGTCCGACGTTTCAACACCGCGGCGGGTGTTTTTTTCAAGGACACATGGTGAAGCAAACAGTGGTTGAACAATTCTTACCTTAAATACTTTACACAAACCACTGCAACCAATCGGGCGCGGGACAGTCTCCGGCGGCGCCAGCGTCCGGCCACAGAGAATGACGTCACCGTTGCCAGGCAACCAGTCAACAAACCGCCCGGCGCGTCCTATTGATGCAGTGGAATGTGAGATACAAACTAACAATAAAGGGGGTAATTCCAAGTTGATCGCAGCAGGAATTTTTTTTAGCAGTTGGGCAAAACCATGTGCACTGCAGGGGGGGGGGGGGGCGCAGATATAACATTTACAGAGAGAGTTAGATTTGGGGGGGTTATTTTGTTTCTCTGCAGGGAAAATACTGGCTGCTTTATTTTTACACTGCAATTTAGATTGCAGATTGAACACACCACACCCAAATCTAACTCTCTCTGCACATGTTATATCTGCCCCCCTGCTGTGCACATGGGTGGTCATTCCGAGTTGTTCGCTCGCAAGCTGTTTCTCCAGCCACTCCCGCGTTTTTCCCGGAAACGGTAGCGTTTTTTCGCACACACCAATAAAACGGCCAGTTTCCGCCCAGAAACACCCACTTCCTGTCAATCACATTACGATCACCAGAACGATGAAAAAGCCGTGAGTAAAATTGCGCAATGAGCGGAAAATCGCTGCGATGCGAAGAAAAATACCGAGAGAACAACTCGGAATGACCACCATGGTTTTGCCCAACTGCTAACAAAATTCCTACTGCGATCAAATCAGAATTACCCCAAAGTGCAATGTGCATAGTGATAAATAAAGTGACAAATGCAAATGTGATGAGTAAATTACTAAGAGGAAACAAGATAATGTTTCTAACAGCGTGTAAGTGAAAAATTAAAACTGGCTGTATATTATAGAATTGGTTGATTGCACCCCCTCCTATATAAAATACTCTCTAATATTAGGAAGAAAGGGGTTTATATTAAGTGGGTTTATGGTGACGAAAAACATATACCCACAATATATTAGTACAATATTGAGTGTGCAGATACTATACTTGTGTGTATATTATAGAACCGGGAATTAATATTAGAAAGCTCAAAGTAAGCAAATGCTTGAATCATAAAAATAAGAATTTACTCACCGGTAATTCTATTTCTCGTAGTCCGTAGTGGATGCTGGGGACTCCGTAAGGTCCATGGGGAATAGACGGCTCCGCAGGAGACTGGGCACAATTAAAGAAAGATTCAGGACTATCTGGTGTGCACTGGCTCCTCCCCCTATGACCCTCCTCCAGACCTCAGTTAAGATACGGTGCCCGGAAGAGCTGACACAATAAGGAAGGATTTTGAATCCCGGGTAAGACTCATACCAGCCACACCTATCGCACCGTACAACTCGTAATATGAACCCCGGTTAACAGTATGATAACGGAGCCTCTGAACAGATGGCTCGCAATAACAACCCGATTTGTGTAACAATAACTATTTACAAGTATTGCAGACAATCCGCACTTGGGATGGGCGCCCAGCATCCACTACGGACTACGAGAAATAGAATTACCGGTGAGTAAATTCTTATTTTCTCTGACGTCCTAGTGGATGCTGGGGACTCCGTAAGGACCATGGGGATTATACCAAAGCTCCCAAACGGGCGGGAGAGTGCGGATGACTCTGCAGCACCGAATGAGCAAACTCAAGGTCCTCCTCAGCCAGGGTATCAAATTTGTAAAATTTAGCAAAAGTGTTAGACCAAGTAGCCGCTCGGCAAAGTTGCAATGCCAAGACCCCTCGGGCAGCCGCCCAAGATGAGCCCACCTTCCTTGTGGAGTGGGCTTTTACTGATTTTGGCTGCGGCAGTCCTACCGCAGAATGCGCAAGCTGAATAGTGCTACAAATCCAGCGAGCAATAGTCTGCTTAGAAGCAGGACCACCCAGCTTATTGGGTGCATACAGGATAAACAGCGAGTCAGTTTTCCTGACTCCAGCCGTCCTGGAAACATACATTTTCAGGGCCCTGACTACGTCCAGCAACTTGGAATCCTCCAAGTCCCCCGTAGCCGCAGGCACCACAATAGGTTGGTTCAAGTGAAAAGCTGAGACCACCTTCGGGAGAAACTGAGGACGAGTCCTCAACTCTGCCCTATCCATATGGAAAATCAGATAAGGGCTTTTACACGACAAAGCCGCCAATTCTGATACACGCCTGGCCGAAGCCAGGGCCAACAACATGACCACCTTCCACGTGAGATATTTTAAATCCACGGATTTAAGTAGCTCGAACCAATGTGACTTCAGGAATCCCAAAACCACATTGAGATCCCAGGGTGCCACTGGAGGCACGTAAGGAGGCTGAATATGCAGAACTCCCTTGACAAAAGTCTGAACTTCAGGCAACGAAGCCAGTTCCTTTTTAAAGAAAATCGACAGCGCTGAAATTTGAGGCCCATCGTCACCCCTGCTTGCAGGAAATGCAGGAATCGACACAGTTGAAATTCCTCCGTTGGGGCCTTCCTGGCCTCACACCAAGCCACATACTTCCGCCAAATGCGGTGATAGTGGTTTGCAGTGACATCCTTCCTGGCCTTGATCAGGGTAGGGATGACTTCCTCCGGAATACCTTTTTCCTTCAGGATCCGGCGTTCAACCGCCATGCCGTCAAACGCAGTCGCGGTAAGTCTTGGAACAGGCAGGGCCCCTGCTGCAGCAGGTCCCGCCGTAGCGGTAGAGGCCATGGGTCCTCTGAGAGCATCTCTTGAAGGTCCGGGTACCAAGTCCTTCTTGGCCAGTCCGGAACCACGAGTATAGTTCTCACTCCTCCTCTTCGAATTATTCTCAGCACCTTGAGGGGGAAACATGTAAACCGACTGGTACACCCACGGTGTCACTAGAGCGTCCACAGCTATCGCCTGAGGGTCCCTTGACCTGGCGCAATACCTTTTTAGTTTTTTGTTGAGGCGGGACGCCATCATATCCACCTGTGGTCTTTCCCACCGGTTTACAATCAATTGGAAAACTTCTGGATGAAGTCCCCACTCTCCCGGGTGAAGGTCGTGTCTGCTGAGGAAGTCTGCTTCCCAGTTGTCCACACCCGGAATGAACACTGCTGACAGTGCTAGCATGTGATTTTCCGCCCATCGGAGAATCCTTGTGGCTTCTGCCATTGCCCTCCTGCTTCTTGTGCCGCCCTGTCTGTTTACATGGGCGACCGCCGTGATGTTGTCTGATTGGATCAGTACCGGTCTGTTTTGAAGCAGGAGTGTTGCTTGGCTTAGGGCATTGTAAATGGCTCTTAGCTCCAGGATATTTATGTGTAGTGAAATCTCCTGAGTTGACCACAGCCCTTGGAAATTTCTTCCCTGTGTGACTGCTCCCCAGCCCCGAAGGCTGGCATCCGTGGTCACCAGGACCCAGTCCTGTATTCCGAATCTGCGGCCCTCTAGAAGATGAGCCCTCTGCAGCCACCACAGTAGACACCCTGGTCCTTGTCCACAGGGTTATCTGCTGCTGCATCTGGAGATGCGATCCGGACCACTTGTCCAACAGGTCCCACTGGAAAATCCTTGCGTGGAACCTTCCGAACGGGATTGCTTCGTACGAAGCTACCATTTTTCCCAGGACTCGCGTGCATTCATGTACCGACACCTGTCCTGGTTTTAGGAGGTTTCTGACTAGAGATGACAACTCCTCGGCTTTCTCCACTGGAAGAAACACTTTTTTCTGGTCTGTGTCCAGAATCATTCCCAGGAACAGAAGACGTGTAGTCGGGACCAGCTGTGACTTTGGGATATTGAGAATCCAGCCGTGCTGCTGCAGCACTTCCCGAGAAAGTGCTACCCCCACTAACAACTGTTCCTTGGACCTCGCCTTTATCAGGAGATCATCCAAGTACGGGATAATTAAAACCCCCTTCTTCCGAAGGAGTATCATCATTTCGGCCATTACCTTGGTAAAGACCCTCGGTGCCGTGGATAACCCAAACGGCAGCGTCTGGAACTGATAGTGACAGTCCTGTACCACAAACCTGAGGTACTCCTGGTGAGGAGGGTAAATGGGGACATGCAGGTAAGCATCCTTGATGTCCAGGGAGACCATGTAATCCCCCTCGTCCAGGCTCGCGATAACCGCCCCGAGCGATTCCATCTTGAACTTGAATCTTTTGATATGTGTTCAAGGATTTTAAATTTAAGATGGGTCTCACCGAACCGTCCGGTTTCGGTACCACAAACATTGTGGAATAGTAACCCTTTCCTTGTTGAAGGAGGGGTACTTTGATAATCACTTGCTGTGCATACAGCTTTTGGATAGCCACCAACACTGCCTCCCTGGCAGAGGGAGTTGCTGGCAAGGCAGATTTTAGGAAACGGCGGGGGGGAGACGTCTCGAATTTCAGCCTGTACCCCTGAGATACTACTTGAAGGATCCAGGGATCCACCTGTGAGAGAGCCCACTGTGCGCTCAAATTCCTGAGACGGGCCCCCACCGTACCCGGGTCCGCCTGTGCAGCCCCAGCGTCATGCTGTGGACTTACCGGACGCGGGGGAGGACTTCTGCTCTTGGGAACTAGCTGTGTGCTGCAGCTTTTTCCCTCTACCTTTGCCTCTTGGCAGAAAGGATGAGTCCCTAGCCCTCTTGCTTTTCTGGGGCCGAAAGGACTGTACCTGATAATACAGTGCTTTCTTTTGCTGTGGGGTAGCCTGTGGCAAAAATGTCGATTTCCCAGCCGTAGCTGTGGAAACGATGTCTGAAAGACCATCCCCAAACAGTTCCACCCCCTTATAAGGCAAAACTTCCATGTGCCGTTTTGAATCGGCATCACCTGACCACTGCCATGTCCATAACCCCCTCCTGGCGGCAATGGACATTGCGCTTATTTTTGATGCCAGCCAGCAAATATCCCTCTGTGCATCACGCATGTATAAGACAGCGTCCTTTATATGCTCTATTGTCAGCAAAATATCGTCCCTAGCCAGAGTATCAATATTCTCCGACAGGGAATCTGACCACGCAGCTGCAGCACTGCACATCCATGCCGATGCAATAGCTGGTCGCAATATAATGCCCGTGTGTGTGTATATAGCTTTAAGGGTAGCCTCCTGCTTTCTATCAGCAGGTTCCTTTAGGGCGGCCGTATCCGGAGACGGTAGTGCCACCTTTTTTGATAAACGCGTAAGCACTTTATCTACCCTAGGGGGTGTTTCCCAACGTGATCTATCCTCTGGCGGGAAAGGGTACGCTGCCAGTAACCGTTTAGAAATTATCAATTTCTTATCGGGGGAAGACCACGCTTCCTCACACACCTCATTTAATTCCTCAGATGCAGGAAAAACTACTGGTAGTTTTTTCTCACCAAACATAATACCCTTTTTTGTGGTACCTGGGGTACTATCAGAAATGTGTAATACATTTTTCATTGCCTCAATCATGTAACAGGTGGCCCTATTGGAAGGTACACTAGTCTCATCGTCGTCGACACTGGAGTCGGTATCCGTGTCAACATCTGTGTCTGCCATCTGAGGTAGCAGGCGTTTTAAAGCCCCTGATGACATTTGAGACGCTTGGACAAGCACAAGCTGAGTAGCCGGCTGTCCTATGTCGTCAAACCTTTTATGTAAGGAGCTGACACTGTCACGTAATTCCTTCCATAAGTCCATCCACACAGGTGTCGACCCCGCAGGGGGTGACATCACATTCACAGGCATTTGCTCTGCCTCCACATCATTATCCTCATCATACATGTCGACACAGCAGTACCGACACACAGCACACACACAGGGAATGCTCTGACAGAGGACAGGACCCCACAAAGCCCTTTGGGGAGACAGAGGGAGAGTATGCCAGCACACACCAGAGCGCTATATACCACAGGAATATCACTATACAGAGTGTTTTCCCTTATAGCTGCTTATAATAAATATACTGCGCCTAAATTTATTGCCCCCCCCCTCTCTTTTTTACCCTTTCTGTAGTGCAGGACTGCAGGGGAGAGCCAGGGAGCGATCCTTCCAGCGGAGCGCCAGTGTGCTGAGGGAGATGGCTCCGCCCCTTTTTCGGCTGGCTTTCTCCCGCTGTTTTTGTAACTCTAGCAGGGGTAATTTACACCCATATAGCCCCTGGGGCTATATATGGTGTCAGTTTTGCCAGCCAAGGAGTTAATATTGCTGCTCAGGGCGCCCCCCCCCCCCCCCCCCCCCCCCCCCCCAGCGCCCTGCACCTATCAGTGACCGGAGTGGGTGGTGTGCATGAGGAGCAATGGCGCACAGCTGCAGTGCTGTGCGCTACCTTGGAGAAGACAGAAGTCTTCAGCCGCCGATTTTCCGGACACTTCTTGCTTCTGGCTCTGTAAGGGGGAAGGCAGCGCGGCTCCGGGACCGGACGACGAGGTCGGGTCCTGTGTGCGATCCCTCTGGAGCTAATGGTGTCCAGTAGCCTAAGAAGCCCAAGCTACCACCAATTAGGTAGGTTCGCTTCTTCTCCCCTTAGTCCCTCGTTGCAGTGAGCCTGTTGCCAGCAGGTCTCACTGTAAAATAAAAAACCTAAAATATACTTTCTTTCTAGGAGCTCAGGAGAGCCCCTAGTGTGCATCCAGCACGGCCGGGCACAGAAATCTAACTGAGGTCTGGAGGAGGGTCATAGGGGGAGAAGCCAGTGCACACCAGATAGTCCTGAATCTTTCTTTAATTGTGCCCAGTCTCCTGCGGAGCCGTCTATTCCCCATGGTCCTTACGGAGTCCCCAGCATCCACTACGGACTACGAGAAATAGAATTACCGGTGAGTAAATTCTTATTTTTATGATTCAAGCATTTGCTTACTTTGAGCTTTCTAATATTAATTCCCGGTTCTATAATATACACACAAGTCCCCAGCATCCACTAGGACGTCAGAGAAACAATAATGACTGACTATGGAAAACAGCTCTGTCACATCCTGCACTACTGAACTGGGCTCAATGTTATATGTTAAGGAAAAGCAGTGGTAACTAGAGACATGATGATTAAATAGCAACGGTGTGTCATTAAAGGAATACGCTCCATGCTAATTTTTCATTAAGTCCATGCGGTGCTACAGTGTTCAGCAGGACAATCCACCGTGTTTCACGTTGTGACAGCAATTTCTGTCTATCGCCGCCTCTAGTAGAGATAGGGATATGATCCACTATTTGATATTTCAAACTAGATAATGGATGTTGGCAAAGTTTGAAATGGCGTGCGACTGGCTGGTCGCCTGGCAACGGTGACGTCATTCTCTGTGGCCGGACGCTGGCGCCGCCAGAGACTCTCCCGCCACCCGTGCCCGTTTGGTTGCAATGGCGTGTGTAAAGTATTTAAGGTAAGAATTGTTCAACCACTGTTTGCTTCACCATGTGTCCTTGAAAAAAAACACCCGCCGCGGTGTTGAAACGTCAGACCCTCATGTTGTTTCATTTATAAATTTTTACTTCTTTCACCAAATCCGTGGAGTGCCACCTGGTTTTGTGACACGGGGCAGTGGACTTCTGTCTCCCACCATTGCAGGCCATTCATTTTGTACACTTGAAGGAGGGCACCTCGGTCATATGTTTTTGTAATTGAGTGGCAGCTACACCGTACGGAGATATATATATATATATGTATATATATATATATATATATATATATATATATATATATATAAAACCCTCCAATGGCGGCACTCCAGGGTTCAAGAAAAAATTATACCATGGGATCACTCTATCTAACTATTATAAGGATAAACGTATCCCGCGTGGGTTTAGGATTAAAAACTCACCCACGATTGGGAGATTTAATGTAGAATTTTGCAAAAAATGGACAGCTATTTTAAATAAATGTTCCTTTGATTTAATATTATTAGTTATTGAAGAATCCAAACGTGAAGTATCTTGCATCAAGGACAAGATTGTTACTTTTGAATCTAATCATTTGGCTACATTGTCTACTGACAAACAAACTGATTGGATTACAAAACTGAGTTCTCAGCTTGAGGTCTATAAAAATGAACTTGGTAAATTTAAAGCTGATAAAAGGAGGAAGGTTGACATGGATTATACCCAACAGCGTGTGTATCCTTGGTTAACTGGGGCTTACCCCAGTAATAATAGACGTCCTTTGTTTAGGCGGACTTGGAATAAAGAAAGGGGTGTTAGGTCAGACGACACTGGTACAACTGAGAGTGACAATGACAGTAGTCAGAGTAGAGGTAGGGGTGTCAAGAATCCAGCATCTGGGCCACGTACTAGGGCCCGTTTTTTAGATCAAAGTCCAGGTACACCCGTAGAGGTGGGCAAAACAAACCCCCAAAGGCGAGGAAGACCTAGTCTATAATTTATCTGATAGAAGTTTGACAGAGAATGAGCTTAGTGTTTTGCGCAAAGGTCTTTCATTTGTCCCGACCGTACCCTTTGATCCTATACGTTGGAAAATTGAGTCATACCAGCTTAATCGTAGCTTAAAGATCAAGGAGTTTTTTGGTAATAAACCTCCTAGTCCCACCACATTACCCCCACAATTGCGCAAAATACAGGCTCGTTCTAAATTTGATCCAGTTAGCAACAACGCCTCTATTAAAACATTTACTAGGCTATTAGATAAGGAGGTGTGTGAGTCCCCCCTGGCAAAGAAACCACCATTCTGGAATTTGTCCAGGGAGGAACGTATGGCATTGAGCAATTTGTGCACATATGACGATAATAAGATTTTACTTACCGATAAATCTATTTCTCATAGTCCGTAGTGGATGCTGGGGACTCCGTCAGGACCATGGGGAATAGCGGCTCCGCAGGAGACAGGGCACAAAAGCAAGCTTTTAGGATCACATGGTGTGTACTGGCTCCTCCCCCTATGACCCTCCTCCAAGCCTCAGTTAGGTACTGTGCCCGGACGAGCGTACACAATAAGGAAGGATCTTGGATCCCGGGTAAGACTCATACCAGCCACACCAATCACACCGTACAACTTGTGATTTGAACCCAGTTAACAGTATGATAACAATGAAGTAGCCTCTAAAAAAGATGGCTCACAACAATAATAACCCGATTTTTTGTAACAATAACTATGTACAAGTAATGCAGACAATCCGCACTTGGGATGGGCGCCCAGCATCCACTACGGACTATGAGAAATAGATTTATCTGTAAGTAAAATCTTATTTTCTCTAACGTCCTAGTGGATGCTGGGGACTCCGTCAGGACCATGGGGATTATACCAAAGCTCCCAAACGGGCGGGAGAGTGCGGATGACTCTGCAGCACCGAATGAGAGAACTCCAGGTCCTCCTCAGCCAGGGTATCAAATTTGTAGAATTTTGCAAACGTGTTTGCCCCTGACCAAGTAGCTGCTCGGCAAAGTTGTAAAGCCGAGACCCCTCGGGCAGCCGCCCAAGATGAGCCCACCTTCCTTGTGGAATGGGCATTTACAGATTTTGGCTGTGGCAGGCCTGCCACAGAATGTGCAAGCTGAATTGTACTACAAATCCAACGAGCAATAGTCTGCTTAGAAGCAGGAGCACCCAGCTTTTTGGGTGCCTACAATATAAACAGCAAGTCAGACTTTCTGACTCCAGCCGTCCTGGAATTATATATATATATATATATATATATATTTTCAGGGCCCTGACAACGTCTAGCAACTTGGAGTCCTCCAAGTCCCTAGTAGCCGCAGGCACCACAATAGGTTGTTTCAGGTGAAACGCTGACACCACCTTAGGAAGAAACTGGGGACGAGTCCGCAGTTCTGCCCTGTCCGAATGGAAAATCAAATATGGGCTTTTGTAAGACAAAGCCGCCAATTTTGACAATCGCCTGGCCGAGGCCAGGGCCAACAGCATGGTCACTTTCCATGTGAGATATTTCAAATCCACAGATTTGAGTGGTTCAAACCAATATGATTTGAGGAATCCCAACACTACGTTGAGATCCCACGGTGCCACTGGAGGCACACAAGGGCTGTATATGCAATACTCCCTTGACAAACGTCTGGACTTCAGGAACTGAAGCCAATTCTTTCTGGAAGAAAATCTATAGGGCCGAAACTTGAACCTTAATGGACCCCAATTTGAGGCTCATAGACACTCCTGTTTGCAGGAAGTGCAGAAATCGACCTAGTTGAAATTTTTTCGTGGGGCCTTCCTGGCCTCACCCACGCAACATATTTTTACCACATGTGGTGATAACGTTGTGCGGTCACCTCCTTCCTGGCTTTGACCAGGGTAGGTATGACCTCTTCCGGAATGCCTTTTCCCTTAGGATCCGGCATTCAAACCGCCATGCCGTCAAACGCAGTCGCGGTAAGTCTTGGAACAGACAAGGTCCCTGCTGGAGCAGGTCCTTTCTTAAAGGCCGATGCCACGGTTCCTCTTGGAACAGACATGGTACTTGCTGAAAGCAAATCCCTTCTTAGCTCCCGAGGCCATTAGTCCTCTGTGAGCATCTCTTGAAGTTCCGGTTACCAAGTCCCTCTTGGCCAATCCGGAGCCACGAGTATAGTTCTTACTCCTCTATGTCTTATAATTCTCAATACCTTGGTTATGAGAAGCAGAGGAGGGAACACATACACCGACTGTTACACCCACGGTGTTACCAGGACGTCCACAGCTATCGCCTGAAGGTCTCGTGACCTAGCGCAATACCTGTCCCATTTTTTGTTCGGGCGGGACGCCATCATGTCCACCTTTGGTCTTTCCCAACGGTTCACAATCATGCGGAAAACTTCCCGATGAAGTTCCCACTCTCCCGGGTGGAGGTCGTGCCTGCTGAGGAAGTCTGCTTCCCAGTCGTCCACTCCCGGAATGAACACTGCTGACAGTGCTATCACATGATTTTCCGCCTAGCGAAAAATCCTTGCAGTTTTGCCACTGCCCTCCTGCTTCTTGTGCCGCCCTTTCTGTTTACGTGGGCGACTGCCGTGATGTTATCCCACTGGATCAATACCGGCTGACCTTGAAGCAGAGGTCTTGCTAAGCTTAGAGCATTATAAATTTGCTCTTAGCTCCAGTATATTTATGTGGAGAGAATTCTCCAGACTTGATCACACTCCTTGTGTGACTGCTCCCCAGCCTCTCAGGCTGGCCTCCGTGGTCACCAGCATCCAATCCTGAATGCCGAATCTGCGGCCCTCTAGAAGATGAGCACTCTGTAATCACCACAGGAGAGACACCCTTGTCCTTGGATATAGGGTTATCCGCTGATGCATCTGAAGATGCGATCCGGACCATTTGTCCAGCAGATCCCACTGAAGAGTTCTTGCGTGAAATCTGCCGAATGGAAGCGCTTCGTAATAAGCCACCATTTTTACCAGGACTCTTGTGCAATGATGCACTGATACTTTTCCTGGTTTTAGGAGGATCCCGATTAGCTCGGATAACTCCCTGGCTTTCTCCTCTGGGAGAAACACCTTTTCCTGGACTGTGTCCAGAATCATCCCTAGGACCAGCAGACGTGTCGTCGGAACAACTGCGGTTTTGGAATATTTAGAATCCACCCGTGCTGTCGTAGAACTACTTGAGATAGTGCTACTCCGACCTCCAACTGTTCTCTGGACCTTGTTCTTATCAGGAGGTCGTCCATTTTCTTTGAAGACGAATCCTCCTTTCGGTCATTACCTTGGTAAGGACCCGGGGTGCCTTGGACAATCCAACGGCATCGTCTTGAAACTGATAGTGACAGTTCTGTACCACGAACCTGAGGTACCCTTGGTGAGAAAAGGCAAATTTTGGGACATGGAGGTAAGCATCCCTGATGTCCCGGGACACCATATAGTCCCCTTGTTCTTTGCTATCACTGCTCTGAGTGACTCCATCTGGATTTGAACCCTTGCAAGTGTTCAAATTTTTCAGATTTAGAATAGGTCTCACCTAGCCTTCAGTACCACCATATAGTGTGGAGTAATACCCCTTTCCTTGTTGTCGGAGGGGTAATTTTATTATCACCTGCTGGGAATACAGCTTGTGAATTGTTTTCAATACTGCCTCCCTGTCGGAGGGAGACATTGGTACAGCAGACTACAGGAACCTGCGAGGGGGGAAACCTCTCGACATTCCAATCTGTACCCCTTGGATACTACTTGTAGGATCCAGGGGTCCTGTACGGTCCCAGCGTCATGCTGAGAACTTGGTAGAAGCGGTGGAGGGCTTCTGTTCCTGGGAATGGGCTGCCTGCTGCAGTCTTCTTCCCTTTCCTCTATCCCTGGGCAGATATGACTCTTATAGGGACGAAAGGACTGAGGCTGAAAAGACGGTGTCTTTTTCTGCAGAGATGTGACTTAGGGTAAAAAACGGTGGATTTTCCAGCAGTTGCCCTGGCCACCAGGTCCCATGGACCGACCCCAAATAACTCCTCCCCTTTATACGGCAATACATCTTTGTGCCGTTTGGAATCTGCATCACCTGACCACTGTCGTGTCCATAAACATCTTCTTGCAGATATGGACATCGCATTTACTCTTGATGCCAGAGTGCAAATATCCCTCTGCGCATCTCGCATATATAGAAATGCATCCTTTAAATGCTCTATAGTCAATAAAATACTGTCCCTGTCAAAGGTATCAATATTTTTAGTCAGGGAATCCGACCAAGCCACCTCAGCTCTGCACATCCAGGCTGAGGCGATCGCTGGTCGCAGTATAACACCAGCATGTGTGTGTATACTTTTTAGGATATTTTTCAGCCTCCTATCAGCTGGCTCCTTAAGTACGGCCCTATCCGTAGATGGTACCGCCACTTGTTCTGATAAGCGTGTGAGCGCCTTATCCACCCTGTGGGGTGTTTCCCACCGCGCCTTAACTTCTGGCGGGAAAGGGTATACCGCCAATAATTTTCTATCGGGGGAAACCCACGCATCATCACACACTTCATTTAATTTATCTGATTCAGGAAAAACTACAGGTAGTTTTTTCACCTCACACATAATACCCTTTTTTGTGGTACTTGGAGTATCAGAAATATGTAACACCTCCTTCATTGCCCTTAACGTGTGGCCCTAAAAGAAAATACGTTTGTTTCTTCACCGTCGACACTGAAATCAGTGTCCGTGTCTGGGTCTGTGTCGACCGACTGAGGTAAATGGGCATTTTACAGCCCCTGACGGTGTTTGAGACGCCTGGACAGATACTAATTTGTTCGCCGGCCCTCTCATGTCGTCAACCGGCTTGCAGCGTGTTGACATTGTCACGTAATTTCCATAAATAAACCATCCATTCCGGTGTCGACTCCCTAGAGAGTGACATCACCATTACAGGCAATTTGCTCCGCCTCCTCACCAATATTTTCCTCATACATGTCGACACACACGTACCGACATACAGCACACACATAGGGAATGCTCTGATAGAGGACAGGACCCACTAGCCCTTTGGGGAGACAGAGGGAGAGTTTGCCAGCACACACCAAAACGCTATAATTATCCAGGGACAACCTTTATATAAGTGTTCCTTTTATAGCATTTTAATATATATACATATCGCCAAATCAGTGCCCCCCCTCTCTGTTTTAACCCTGTTTCTGTAGTGCAGTGCAGGGGAGATCATGGGAGCCTTCCCACCAGCCTTTCTGTGAGGGAAAATGGCGCTGTGTGCTGAGGAGAATAGGCCCCGCCCCCTTTTCGGCGGGCTTCTTCTCCGGAGTTTTAGATATCTGGCAGGGGTTAAATACATCCATATAGCCTCAAGGGCTATATGTGATGTATTTTTCGCCATACAGGTATTATACATTGCTGCCCAGGGCGCCCCCCCCCAGCGCCCTGCACCCTCCGTGACCGCTGTGTGAAGTGTGCTGACAACAATGGCGCACAGCTGCAGTGCTGTGCGCTACCTGATGAAGACTGAGAGTCTTCTGCCGCCTGGTTCCGGACCTCTTCATCTTCAGCATCTGCAAGGGGGGTCGGCGGCGCGGCTCCGGGACGAACCCCAGGGCGAGCCCTGTGTTCCGACTCCCTCTGGAGCTATGTCCAGTAGCCTAAGAATCCAATCCATCCTGCACGCAGGTGAGTTGAAAATCTCTCCCCTAAGTCCCTCGATGCAGTGAGCCTGTTGCCAGCAGGACTCACTGAAAATAAAGAACCTAAAAACTTTTTCTAAGCAACTCTTTAAGAGAGCCACCTAGATTGCACCCTTCTCGGCCGGGCACAAAAACCTAACTGAGGCTTGGAGGAGGGTCATAGGGGGAGGAGCCAGTACACACCATGTGATCCTAAAAGCTTGCTTTTGTGCCCTGTCTCCTGCGGAGCCGCTATTCCCCATGGTCCTGACGGAGTCCCCAGCATCCACTAGGACGTTAGAGAAATTGTCTTTCGACAGGCAGATAAGGGTAGGGCATTGGTGGTGTTAAATCTGAGTGATTATAAACTGGAAGTTGAGCGTCAATTAAAGGATAATCTACGTATCGACTGTTAGATGCTGATCCTATGGTCACATTTAAGAATGAACTTGACAGTTTGTTGAGTGAAGCTCATACACAAGGGTGGATCTCCAGTGAGATTAAGAGTGCTTTAGTGGTTCAATACCCTATTGTACCACTTCTATACATGATTCCTAAGATTCACAAAAATCTTCATCAACCCCCAGGGCGACCTATCATCGCTGCTAGGGGGTCCTTGTATCAGCCTATCTCCACGCCATTCTACAACCATGTGTACAGGCAAGACCAACGTATTTGAAGGACACCAATACGTTGCTATTGTCTTTACAAAGGTTACCTGAGCTACCCGATTCTTGTTTGCTGTGTTCTGTAGATGTAAGTAGCCTGTATACTTGCATCCCACATGGTGCGGGATTACAGGCTACACGAGAGTTGATTACAGATAATGCACTGTTTCAGGGTCCTCCTGTGGATTTCTTCATGAGACTTTTGGAATTGGTACTGACAAGAAATTATTTCTTTTACGATAGTAAGACATACCTACAAACATCGGGGTGTGCGATGGAGTCCAATGTGGCCCCATCGTACGCCAATACCTACATGTTCCGTATTGAAAAGGATCTATTCTTTTTTGATGTCTGTGTTTCTGATAAAATCTTAGCATTTTATAGATACATAGATGATTTGTTGATCATATGGGGAGGTACAGCTGACGAGTTTACAACACTTATGGATACCTACAATGCCAGTGACAGCCCAGTAAAGTTTACCTACACATTGGATGCTAATTGTGTAAATTTTCTTGATGTAGCTTTAACCAAATGTGAAGGCAGGCTATGCCCGGCGTTGTATACTAAACCGACAGACAGAAATAACTTATTAGCCTCTAGTGCCCACCCTGAGCCCTTGAAACATGCCCTCCCCTATTCACAATTTTTAAGAGCATTACGCATTTCCACCAATAGGGAGATGGGAGAAAGACAATTAGATTCCATGTTTGAGAAATTTTTAAAGAGAGGCTATGGAATTAATGATTTGATTAAGGCAAAAACCAAGGCCATGGCAGTATCCCCTGATTTACTATTGGTGTCTAAGAAAAAGGATAACTGTTCCAATCGTCATATGTGGAGTAATCGTTACACACATATGAGTTCTGTGATCAATAAAAAAGCGAAAGCCTTATGGCCAATAGTTGAATCTGACAAAAACCTTCCGGCTCTCCAACACAAATCATTAATGGTATGCTATAAAAGAGGCAAGAATCTCAGGGATTACCTGGTACGTAATGATATATCAGGTATGAATAAACCCGCACATGGGAGTTTCTTGGGCAAACCTAAAAATGGTTGTTTCAGGTGTCCGAATTGTACCACTTGTGGCTTTTTACAGACGGGCCCGAGTTTTCACCATCCATTCACAGGTCGAAAATTTGACATTAGACACCGGCTTACATGTACTAGCCGGTTTGTTGTCTATGCCATCACATGTCCATGTGCGAAGGTGTATATAGGCAAAACTGAAGTTACTTTTCGTGAACGCATGGCACAACATCGTGCTGCCATACGTGCAGCTTTGAATTCAGGGTCGAGTGTACAACCTGTCGCACGTCATTTCGCTGAGGCAAAACATAATTTGTCTACTTTGAGATATCGGATTATAGACCATGTGCCGCCACTTACTAGAGGTGGAGACAGGTCTGTAAAATTGTTACAACGTGAGTGTGAATGGATCATGCGTCTCGATACATTGGTTCCCCGTGGCCTAAATGAGACATTGGGCTTACAGGTCTTTATTTGATTGAGATTAGCAGTGTTCTTTATAATGTAGCATTTATAGCTTTTAGTGTAAGTCACGACATGAAATATCTTGATACATTTGTTGCTCCTTTAATGTTGTTACTTCTATTGATATTATGCTATTAAATTTTCTACAGCTAAAGATATTGAATAAATAACAGTTTGATAATGCTGTTGTTTAGATGTAACTGTTTGTGGTTCTCAGATACAGCCTGTTGTTTGTAATCATTGTTTGTCTTTTTAATTATATGTATGTGTATCTATTTGTATTCATGCATTACACAGTTGTGGTGATTTGTTAGGTTACTATGGTAACAGCCCTGCAACCTGAGCAGGTCTGTGGGGTGACCTGGATACGGAAGTGGGCGGAGCCTATGGTGGTGGGAGCACTTAAATACCGGTATGTGTCAATCACATTTGTAACTGGCTTGATAAAAGCGCTGAACGGCGCTGAAACGTTGCCTTAAACAGCCGACTTGTGTCATTTTTTCTTGAACCCTGGAGTGCCGCCATTGGAGGGTTATATTACGTGGAGCCGTGCAGGTTTACATGAGGAAGGCACCGGGTGCAGTATGATATTTATGTCAGCGGAGTGCCAGACTTGGAGAAATATATATATATATATATATATATATATAATAAAACAAACAAAAAGTATGAGCGCAAACAAAAAAGGTAATAAACCTTCTTTCAGATGTTATAATGTATATATATATATATATAAAGTCCCATAGAGGTCAAATGTCCTCAAGATTGAACAAGAAGAAGTGATCTTCGAACTCGCTGACAGCCAATATCGTTTGGAAAGGAAATTTGTCAGTATGCACTTCTGGAACTTCCAGCTGTCGCCTCCCCAATAATACCCGATCCCGAACGGGTGGAAGTCCTGGCAAGAAATTGAAGAAGCAGGGAGCGCCAATAGTGCATTAAACGAGTACAATGATTTTTATTTTTTTTAAAAATCCAAATCGGTCACAAGTAAAAAAAACCCGTACCATAAAAGGCGGTCAAACCACCGCTTGTATAACCAGCTTAATATTTTACCCCACTGTGCAAAGCAGTGATCTCGATTTCAAATCCACAACGTCAGACCACGCGTGGTCTGACGTTGTGGATTTGAAATCGAGATCACTGCTTTGCACAGTGGGGTAAAATATTAAGCTGGTTATACAAGCGGTGGTTTGACCGCCTTTTATGGTACGGTTTTTTTTTACTTGTGACCGATTTGGATTTTTTAAAAAAATAAAAATCATTGTACTCGTTTAATGCACTATTGGCGCTCCCTGCTTCTTCAATTTCTTGCCATATATATATATATATATATACACTGCTTAAAAAAAATAAACCCAGGGCCAACCGCACCAGCATATGGTCTCACAAGGGGTCTGAGGATCTCATCTCGGTACCTAATGGCAGTCAGGCTACCTCTGGTGAGCACATGGAGAGCTGTGCGGCCCCCCAAAGAAATGCCACCCCACACCATTACTGACCCACTGCCAAACCGGTCATGCTGGAGGATGTTGCAGGCAGCAGAACGTTCTCCTTGGCATCTCCAGACTCTGTCACGTGTTTAGTGAGAAATTGCTTTCATCTGCGAAGAGTGTAGAATTTGACAATCTTGGTGTTCTCTGGCAAATGCCAAACGTCCTGCACAGTGTTGGGCTGTAAGCACAAGCCCCACCTGTGGACGTCGGGCCCGCATACCACCCTCATGGAGGCTGTTTCCGATCGTTTTAAGTAGACACATGCACATTTGTGGCTTGCTGGAGGTCATTTTGCAGGGCTCTGGCAGTGCTCCTCCTGTTCCTCCTTGCACAAAGGCGGAGGTTGCGGTCCTGCTGCTGGGTTGTTGCCCACCTACGGCCTCCTCCACATCTCCCGATATACTGGCCTGTCTCCTGGTAGCACCTCCATGCTCTGGACACTACGCTGACAAACACAGCAAACCTTCTTGCCACAGCTCGCATTGATGTGCCATCCTGGATGAGCTGCACTACCTGAGCCGCTTGTGTGGGTTGTAGGGAGGTCATACAGGCATGTGGAGGCCACACACACTATTGAGCCTCACTTTGACTTGTTTTAAGGACATTACATCAAAGTTGGATCAGCCTGTAGTGTGTTTTTCCAATTTAATTTTAAGTGCGACTCCAAATCTAGACCTCCATGGGTTAATAAATTTGATTTCCATTGATAATTTTTGTGTGATTTTGTTGTCAGCACATTCATCTATGTAAAGAACAAAGTATTTCATAAGAACATTTCATTCATTCAGATCTAGGATGTGTTATTTTAGTGTTCCCTTTATTTTTTTGAGCAGTGTATATTTAGCAGAATGGATTTCCTCCTCCTACTGCTGTGGCCCCCAGGGTGTGATGTTGTGGTCTGTGACCGCCCTCATCACTCCAGAAATCACACACCAGAATGCATGATCATCAGCCCTCTCCTCCCGACTGACGCTTTCCTGCACTCTGCTATAAGGTGTGGAGATGGGTCTATATTGGGTGGGTGGATGGGAAGGTAACAGGGGTCATCTCTTGGCACTGGAGTGGGATCACTGCCCCTCAAAAAGGTTTTGCTTAGAGGGAAGAATAAATTTAAAATAATAAATGACATATGGGGGCACTAAATAGTGGGGGTCCCATAGACACTGGGATTGAGGATGGTGGTTCTCCCACACGGATCCATTGCCATGAGGGGGTGGGGCTGGATGGAGATGAGTATCTATTTCCATTGGGGGGCTATTTTTGACAGGGGGCAGGGACATAATTTTACAGTGGGGGTCTAAGGATATGGGTATGGGGGGGGCAAAACCCTCTAGATTTAGTTTTTAAAATACAGTTTACTATATTAGAAATACTTCATTAAACAGGATTTTAATACCTACCGGTAAATCCTTTTCTCCTAGTCCGTAGGGGATGCGGGGGTCCACTTCATGACCATGGGGTATAGACGGTTCCGCAGGAGCCATGGGCACTTTAAGACTTTTCAATGGGCGTGAACTGGCTCTTCCCTCTATGCCCCTCCTCCAGACCTCAGTTATAGGAACTGTGCCCAGGGAGACGGACATTTTGAGGAAAGTATATACTTTAATACTAGTGGTGAGATATATATACCAGCTCACACCTCAACCATGCCGCACAACATGGCATTCAACATGACACACGCCAACAGGCATGAACCAATTACAGCAACACGCTGAACTAATAAAACAACCTGTGTAACTCTAATGAACTAAACTGCAGGTAAAGTACGCACTGGGACGGGCGCCCAGCATCCTCTACGGACTAGGAGAAAAGGATTTACCGGTAGGTATTAAAATCCTGTTTTCTCATACGTCCTAGAGGATGCTGGGGTCCACTTCATGACCCAGTACAGGCGGGAGAGTGCGGATGATGCTGCAGCACCTATTGACAGAACTTGAGGTCTTCATCGGCCAAGATGTCAAACTTGTAAAATTTTGCACGTGTTTTACCCCGACCAAGTAGCTGCTCGGCAAAGTTGTAATGACGAGACCCCCCGGCCAGGATGAGCCCACCTTCCTAGTGTAATGGGCCTTCACCGACGTCAGTATCGGCAATCCAGCCGTAGTATGAGCTTGCTGAATCGTACCTCTGATCCAACTCGCAATAGTCTGCTTGGAAGCAGGACACCCAATCTTGTTGGGACCATACCAGACAAACAAAGACTCTGTTTTCCGAATTCGAGCTGTTCTAGCGACATAAATCTTCAAAGCTCTAACCACATCTAGAGACTTTGATTCAGTGAACGTGTCAGTAACTACCGGCACCACAATAGGTTGGTTTATGTGGAAAGATGAAACCACCTTTGGAAGAAAATGTTGAAGAGTTCTCAACTCTGCCATATCTTCATGTTGTATCAACACTTTCCAAGTGAGAAACTTCAACTCTATCTCTCGTAGAGGCTCAAACCAGTTCGATTGAAGGAACTGCAACACCACATTAAGGTCCCATGGTGCCACTGGAGGCACAAATGGAGGCTGGATGTGCAGAACCCCTTTCACAAAGGTCTGAACCTCTGGAAGAGAAGCCAATTGTTTTTGGAAGAACACTGACAAGGCCGAAATCTGGACCTTGATTGATCCCAATCAGAGGCCCACCTCCACACCAGCCTGCAGAAAATGGAGAAAACGTCCCAAGTGAAACTTCCATAGGAGTCTTCTTGGCTTCACGCCAAGACACACATTTTCTCCAAATACGGTGGTAATGTTTCGATGTTACTCCTTTCCTGGCCTGAATAAGTGTGGGAATGACTTCTTTCATCATACGCTTTCGGGCTAAGATCCGGCGCTCAACAGCCATCCCATAAAATGTAGCCGCAGTAAGTCCCGATACACACACGGCCTCTGCTGCAGCAGGTCTTCGCGAAGAGGAAAAGGATCTTCTATGAGCAACTCCTGAAGATCTGGGTACCAAGCCTTCCTTGGCCAGTCTGGGGCAATGAGGATTGCTCGAACTCTTGTTCTTATGATCCTGAGAACTTTTGGGATCAGCGGAAGTGGAGGGAAGACATACACTGACTGGAATACCCACTGGTTCACTAGCGCATCCACCACTATTGCTTGAGGGTCTCTCGACCTGGAACAATATCTCTGAAGCTTCTTGTTGAGACGAGATGCCATCATGTCTTTTTGAGGAACTCCCCAAAGACTTGTCACTTCTGCAAAGACTTCTTGGTGGAGGCCCCACTCTCCTGGATGAAGATTGTGTCTGCTGAGGAAGTCTGCTTCCCAGTTTTCTACTCCCAGAATGAAAATTGCCGACAGAGCCTGTACATGCTTTTCTACCCAGAGGAGGTTCTTCGCCACCTCTGCCATTGCCGCTCTGCTTTTCGTTCCGCCTTGACGGTTTATGTACGCGACTGCTGTTACATTGTCCGACTGGATCTGCACGGGATGATCTTGAAGAAGATGTACCGATTGTTGAAGGCCGTTGTTAATGGCTCTCAATTCCAGGACATTTATATGAAGGCAGGATTCCTGACTTGACCATTTTCCTTGGAAGTTTTCCCCCTGAGTGACAGCTCCCCAGCCTCGGAGACTTGCATCCGTGGTTACCAGGACCCAGTCCTGAATCCTGAACCTGCGTCCCTCTAGTAGGTGCGAACTGTGTAGCCACCACAGGAGTGAAATCCTGGCTTTTGACGACAGAACTATCTTCCGGTGCATGTGTAGGTGGGATCCCGACCATTTGTCCAACAGGTCCCACTGGAATATTCTGGCATGGAACCTGCCAAACTGTATGGCCTCGTAGGCCGCCACCATTTTTCCAAACAACCGAATGCACTGATGGATTGACACACGTGATGGTTTCAATAACTGTTTTACCATTTTTTGGATTTCCAGAGCCTTTTCCGCCGGAAGAAAAACTCTCTGAACGTCTGTTTCCAGAATCATCCCGAGAAAAGACAATCTTGTCGTCGGCTCCACCTGTGTCTTTGGAAGATTTATGATCCAACCGTGTTATTGGAGTAGAGACAGGGAGCGTGTGATGTTCTGCAGCACCTGCTCCCTCGATCTCGCCTTTATCAGGAGATCGTCCAGATAAGGAATTATACTGACTCCTTTTTGACGAAGGAGGACCATCATCTCTGCCATCACCTTGGTGAATACCCTCGGCGCCATGGAGAGACCGAAAGGCAACGTCTGGAACTGGTAATGGCAGTCCTAAACCGCAAATCTCAGATAAGTCTGGTGAAGAGGATAAATAGGAACACGCAGGTAAGTATCCTTTATGTCTACTGACACCATGTAATCCCCCTCCTACAGACTGGAAATCACCACCCTGAGTGATTCCATTTTGAACTTGTACCGTTTCAGATTTTTTAGGTTTAGGATCGGTCTGACCAAGCCATCTGGCTTCGGAACTACAAAGAGGCTTGAATAAAACCCCTTGTTGTGGCAAAGGTACCAGGACTATGACCTGGTCCTGACATAATTTTTGAATTGCCGCTGTTACTGCTTCTCTTTCTGGAAGAGAAGCTGGCAAATTCAATTTAAAAATCTGCATGGGGGAACGTCTTGAAACTCCAGTTTGTAACCCTGGGACACTATTTGTAAAACCCATGGATCCAGGCCAGATTGAATCCAACCCTGACCGAATAGTTTGAGACGTGCCCCCACCAGAGCGGCCTCCCGCAGGGGAGCCCCAGCGACATGCTGTAGATTTGGCAGAAGTAGGGGTAGACTTCTGCTCCTGGGAACCTGGAGCCGCTGTGGACTTCTTTCCCTTTCCCCTACCTGCAAAGAAGGGGGAACCTCTTGCTTTTTTCTATTTACTGGGCCGAAAGGACCGCATGTGAGGGTGATATGTCTTTTTTGCCGGTGCCGGCGCATAGGGCAAAAATGTCGACTTACTGCGGTAGCCGCCGAGACTAACGCATCCAGTCCATCGCCAAATAAGGCCTCACCTTTATATGGGAGGGCCTCCATATTTCTTTTGGAATCTGCATCCACGTCCCACTGGCGAATCCACAACGCCTGCCGAGCCGATACTGCCATGGTAGCGGCTTGTGAACTTGAGTCCAATATCTTTAATTGCTTCCAGCATGTAGGCGGCAGCGTCTTTCATATTCCCTAACTTAAGGAGTATCTCATCTCTATCAATCGTGTCAATTTCTGATGACACACTTTCTGACCATTTTTCAGTAGTGCGACTAACGCACGCACAAGCAATTGTGGGTCTGAGTAGCGTACCATTTGCAACATAAATGGATTTCAACGTAGTTTCCATCTTTTGGTCCGCCGGCTCTTTTAGTGAAGCCGTGCCAGGTGCAGGGAGAATTAGCTTCTTTGTCAACCTGAACAGAGCACTGTCTAATACAGGGGGTGACTCCCATTTTTTCGGTCCTCCATCGGGAAAGGATAAGCTATCTGAATTCTCTTGGGAATATGAAATTTATTTTCGGGATTCACCCACATCCCTTCAAAGAGAGTATTAAGCTCGTGGGAAGGAGGGAAAGTGACCTTAGATTTATTTTCTTTACCTAAATAAGCCTTCTCCTGAGGTACAGGAGTGGATTCTGTGACTTCCAGAACTTCCCTTATAGCTACAATTATATATTGTATATTTTTCGCCAATTTATGATCTATTTCTCTGGAGTCACTGTTATCGACACAAGAATCAGTGTCCGTGTCAGTATGCACAATATTCGCAAATGGTCTGTTATGTGACCCAGAGGGGTCGCCTGCGGATAGAAGAACAGAGTCCCGAAATATCACATCCTCCACAGATTTTCTCCAGCAATCAGCATGAGATTCAGATTTATCTAATCTCCTATTGATATGATGCATACTATTGCAAACAAAGAATTGTATATCCCGCACAGAACTTAGAAACTAATAAATAAATGCAATTGTGTTTAAACCAACTTATATATGAATTATCTCACATTAATTTAATGTCAACGCTGGAGGTGCTCTACGGAACTGAATATCACATACTCAAAAACAAGGAAACCCAGAAATGATTTCCAAAAGAAAAAAGTCCCTTTTTGGAGCACTCTTTTATATGTATGTATATATATATATATATATATATATATATATATATATATATATATATGAGTTAGTAATTAAATAAAACATAAAAGAGTAGTGGTATTTCACCAGCGGCGCCCCGTGGAAGGGGGCCGGGGGCCTCCCACTTATCCTACACCTCTCATGTCTCTTCACCGTTGCAGACTAGAGTCAAGCTCAACAGGGTCTTCTTTCCCCGCTGATTCCGCCAAGCCCGTTCCCTTTTATGTTTTATTTAATTACTAACTATATATATATATATATATATATATATATATAAAAGAGTGCTCCAAAAAGGGACTTTTTTCTTTTGGAAATCATTTCTGGGTTTCCTTGTTTTTGAGTATGATGCATACTATCACGTATTTCTTTCACCTATGCAGGCTCTCGGTGTGTCGGCAGCGCCACCACATTACAACTCTGTGTCCCTAACATGGTTTCCTCCAGGGAGGAACTCCCTGCCTCAGACATGTCTCACACACGTGCACAACACACACACGTGCACAACACACACACAGACACACTGGTACTTATAGGGGACAGACCCACAGTAAAATCTGTCAGAGGGACACAGTTGAGGAGCAGCCAGTTCACAACCCCAGCGCCAGTATCTAATGCCTGTGAACACAGAATGCCCACTGACATGCAGCGTAATTTACACAGTATGAACACACTTGTAAAGCACCAAAATCACTTGTTATGCACCCTGATACTTGTAGTCAGAAGTGGAGGACCAGCAACGTCTCTGCAGCCTGAGGGGAGAGAGAAAATAGCGCTGAGCAGTGTGCTGGCTGCCTGAGGAAGAAGCTCCACCCCCGCAATGGCACGTTTCTACCTCAGAGACTTTAAAGAATATTTATACTGGCGGGGGTAGGGCTGTGCCTGGGCATCTTATGCCCCCTTTATGCCAGTTTATTGAGGTATTTTGCTGCCCAGGGCGCACCCCTTGCACCCTGCAGTGCCTGTGTGTGTGGGCAGCAATGGCGCACTGCGCTCCCGCCAGCCGCGCTGTACCTTAGCCGTCACTGTACTTGATAGAAGATCTATCTTCTTCTACTCACCTGTCTCCTGACTTCTGGCTCTGCGAGGGGGGTGACGGCGTGCTGTGGGAGTGAGCATCTAGGCACGGCTAGCGTTCAGTTCCCTTCAGGAGCTAATGGTGTCCTGTCAGCCAGAAGCAGAGCCATGAAACTCTTCAGGAAGTTGGTTCCTACGTCTGCCCCCTCAGTCCCACGAAGCAGAGAGTCTGTTGCCAGCAGTTCTCCCTGAAAATAAAAAACCTAACATAAGTCTTTTCAGAAAAACTCAGTAGAGCACCTCAGAGTGCATCCGGTCTGCCTGGGCACATTTCTAAAACTGAGGTCTGGAGGAATGGCATAGGGGGAGGAGCCAGTTCACACCCATTTAAAAGTCTTAAGAGTGCCCATGGCTCCTGCGGAACCGTCTATACCTCATGGTCATGAAGTGGACCCCAGCATCCTCTAGGACGTATGAGAAAATAAAAAAATTCCAAAGATTTGTGAGTGGCATTTGGGGAATAAACTCGTCTGTTGAGTGGTAATCTTATCTGTTACATCATAAACAGTAGGACGTCTCCTCCAGCACAGCACTTACTTGCAGCGGTACATAATCAAAAAAAGGGCAATCTGCTCCAATCAATGTATTACTACATTACAGGCGCTTACAACGGAGGGGACAGTCCAGACAAGAAGAAAATGACAGAATTCCTCCAGCACCATCGATAGCATAGTTTCTAGCCATCGATGGTTCCAGCTAAAACACACATTGATGGGTGTAATACCTATGGCCACCCAAAGTGTGTGGTGCACCTGCTGGGGTGGCACTGGGGTTTACTACTTGTGCCACCACCACCCTGTAACCCGGCCCTGTCCAGGCCCCCCCACACTTCACATACAAGTGCCACCACCTCGGCCTGGCATCCTAGGCGCCTGCACCATCCGCATACCCCTAGCTGCTTGTCATGTTAAACCCTGAGCAAACCCATAGAAAAGGGCGCTGTGTGGCCAGAGCTCTGTAAATGGCCCATAGTGATGGAATGAACAGCATATAGGGCATCACAGGGGCTGACACCACACTGGGCCCGGGCACAAGTACCAGGCAGCAGGAGGAGTGATGGGGAACACGCTGCTGGGCAGGAGATTGCTCTGTGAGTGAGGTAACAAAACAACCTCAAGCAAACAGAATATATAAAACATTAAGGCGCTGTAAGGGCGGAAGTTCTCATCTGCCCTCTCGTGCACTGCAGTCACTTCCGGGTCATGATCAGGAAGGGAAAGGATCACGGTACATCGGCGCCGCCATTACTGCTGTAGAGTCACATGACCTGGCGACGTCACGATGAAAACCACGGCCGCCGCGAGAAGAACCCAGGTGCGTGCTCCTGATTGTTGGGAGAGTCTCAGCGTCCCCGTGTACCCGCCCACTCTCCTCCCCTTTTCCCTCGTGTCCCCACCCAGTGTAATTTCGCGTGGGCGCGCCGCTCACCCCCTGACTGACCACCCGGCGGGCGCTCGGTCACTCATACAGCAGAAGGCGGGAGAGCGGGAACGTGCGCGGTGACTGAGAGCCCGTCAGCGGCGGGGAGTGAGGTGAGCGCCGCTGTGTGCGGGGGCGGGGGTAACGCACGTGCCCCCTCATCCTGTGTGCTGCTAGTCGGGGGGGGGGGGGGGGCAGCTTCTCTCATTGCCTGCACTGCTCTGTAATATCCTCCTCTATAATAGTATAGTGATTGCTGTGTATAAGCTGGGCCGTTTCTAGCCAATTTGGCTCCCAGTGTGATATTTAAAAATGCGCCCTCCTCCATCCATATAAGAAAAAATGAGGAAAAGGATGTGCGTGCTCCCTGTAAGGGGGCGTGACCTCGTTAAAATGGGCGTGGTTTTAAGATTGGCATGGTCCATCTGATCTCATCATCGTGGCCACCACAGGATAAAAAAAAAAAGTCCTAATTTGACACATTACAGCAGGCACGCGACCGACCCCATTTTACACAGCACGGCAGGCAAGTGTCCCCATTTTACACATTGCGGCAGACACTTGCCCCCATTTTACACAGTACGGCAGACACGTGTCCCCATTTTCCACATTTCGGCAGGCACGTGCCCAATCTTACACGTTCCAGCAGGCAAGTGTCCCCATTTTCTCTGACGTCCTAAGTGGATGCTCGGACTCCGTAAGGACCATGGGGAATAGTGGCTCCGCAGGAGACTGGGCACAACTAAAGAAAGCTTTAGGACTACCTGGTGTGCACTGGCTCCTCCCACGATGACCCTTCTCCAGACCTCAGTTAGAATCTTGTGCCCGGCTGAGCTGTATGCACACTAGGGGCTCTCCTGAGCTCCTAGAAAAAGAAAGTATATTTTAGGTTTTTTATTTTCAGTGAGATCTGCTGGCAACAGACTCACTGCTACGAGGGACTAAGGGGAGAAGAAGCGAACCTACCTGCTTGCAGCTAGCTTGGGCTTCTTAGGCTACTGGACACCATTAGCTCCAGAGGGATCGAACACAGGGCCCAACCTCGATCGTCCGGTCCCGGAGCCGCGCCGCCGTCCCCCTTACAGAGCCAGAAGCAAGAAGACGGTCCTGGAAATCGGCGGCAGATGACTTCGGTCTTCACCAAGGTAGCGCACAGCACTGCAGCTGTGCGCCATTGCTCCTCATGCACACCTCACACTCCAGTCACTGATGGGTGCAGGGCGCTGGAGGGGGGGTGCCCTGAGCAGCAATATTAAACACCTTGGCTGGCAAATCTACACAATATATGGTCACACAGGCTATATATGTGTAAAATGCCCCTGCCAGAGATCCATAAAATAGCGGGAGAGGTCCGCCGAAAAAGGGGCGGGGCTATCTCCCTCAGCACACTGGCACCATTTTCTCTTCACAGTGCAGCTGGAAGACAGCTCCCCAGGCTCTCCCCTGTAGTTTTCAGGCTCAAAGGGTTAAAAAGAGAGGGGGGGGGCACTAAATTTAGGCGCAATATTGTGTATACATGCAGCTATGGGGGGAAAAATCACTGTTATAGTGTTAATCCCTGCATTATATAGCGCTCTGGTGTGTGCTGGCATACTCTCTCTCTGTCTCCCCAAAGGACTTTGTGGGGTCCTGTCCTCAGTCAGAGCATTCCCTGTGTGTGTGCGGTGTGTCGGTACGGCTGTGTCGACATGTTTGAGGAGGAAGGTTATGTGGAGGCGGAGCAGGTGCCGATAAATGGGATGTCGCCCCGTGTGGGGCCGACACCAGAGTGGATGGATAGGTGGAAGGTATTAACAGACAGTGTCAACTCCTTACATAAAAGGCTGGATGACGTAACAGCTGTGGGACAGCCGGCGTCTCAGCCCGCGCCTGCCCAGGCGTCTCAAAGGTCATCAGGGGCTCAAAAACGCCCGCTACGTCAGATGGCAGACACAGATGTTGACACGGAGTTTGACTCCAGTGTCGACGAGGTTGAGACATACACACAATCCACTAAGAGCATCCGTTGCATGATCTCGGCAATGTAAAATGTGTTACACATTTCTGACATTAACCCAAGTACCACAAACAAGGGGTGTTATGTTTGGGGAGAAAAAGCAGCCAGTGTTTTGTTCCCCCATCAGATGAGTGAATGAAGTGTGTGAAGAAGCGTGGGTTCCCCCGATAAGAAACTGGTAATTTCTAAAAAGTTACTGATGGCGTACCCTTTCCCGCCAGAGGACAGGTTACGTTGGGAGACATCCCCTAGGGTGGATAAGGCGCTCACACATTTGTCAAAAAAGGTGGCACTGCCGTCTTAGCATACGGCCACTTTGAAGGAGCCTGCTGATAAAAAGCAGGAGGCTATCCTGAAGTCTGTGTATACACACTCAGGTACTATACTGAGACCTGCAATTGCCTCAGCATGGATAGTGCTGCTGCAGCGTGGTCTATTACCCTGTCAGGACAGGGATACTATTTTGCTAACCATAGAGCATGTTAAAGACGTCGTCTTATATATGAGGGATGCACAGAGGGATATTTGCCGGCTGGCATCCAGAATTAAGGCAATGTCCATTCTGCCAGGAGGGTATTAGGGACCCGGCAGTGGACAGGGGATGCTGATTTTAAAAGGCACATGGAGATTCTGCCTTATAAGGGTGAGGAATTGTTTGTGGATGGTCTCTGGGACCTCGTCTCCACAGCAACAGCTGGGAAGAAATTTTTTTACCTCAGGTTTCCTCACAGCCTAAGAAAGCACCGTATTATCAGGTACAGTCCTTTCAGTTTCAGAAAAGCAAGCGGGTCAAAGGCGCTTCCTTTCTACACAGAGACAAGGGAAGAGGGAAACAGCTGCACCAGACAGCCAGTTCCCAGGATCAAAAATCTTCCCCCGCTTCCTCTGAGTCCACCGCATGACGCTGGGGCTCCACAGGTGGAGCCAGGTGCGGTGGGGGGGCGTCTCGGGAACTTCAGCGACCAGTGGTCTCGCTCACAGGTGGATCCCTGGGTTCTGCAAGTAGTATCACAGGGATACAAGCTGGAGTTCGAGGCGAATCCCCCTCGCCGTTACCTCAAATCAGCCTAGCCTGCTGCCCTTGAGGGGAGGTAATACTGGCGGCAATTCACAAGCTGTACTTCCAGCAGGTGATAATAAAAGTACCCCTCCTTCAACAAGGCCGGGGTTACTATTACACAATGTTTGTGGTACCGAAACCAGACGGTTCGGTGAGACCAATTCTAAAATTGAATTCCTTGAACACTTTTATACGAAGGTTCAAGTTCAAAATGGAATCGCTCAGGGCGGTTATTGCAGGCCTGGACGAAGGAGATTACATGGTATCACTGGACATCAAGGATGCTTACCTGCATGTCCCCATTTACCCTCCTCACCAGGAGTACCTCAAAATTGTGGTACAGGATTCATTACCAATTCCAGACGTTGCCGTTCGGTCTGTCCACGGCACCGAGGGTATTTACCAAGGTAATGGCCGAAATGATGATACTCCTTCGAAAAAAGGGAGTTTTAATTATCCCGTACTTGGACGATCTCCTGATAAAGGCGAGGTCCAGGGAGCAGTTGTTGGTCGGGGTAGCACTATCTCAGGAGGTGCTACAACAGCATGGTTGGATTTTAAATATTCCAAAGTCACCGCTAGTCCCTACGACACGTCTACTGTTCCTGGGGATGGTTCTGGACACAGACCAGAAAAAAGTGTTTCTCCCGGAGGAGAAAGCCAAGGAGCTGTCATCTCTAGTCAGAGGCCTCCTGAAACCAAAACAGGTGTCGGTGCATCACTGCACGCGAGTCCTGGGAAAGATGGTAGCTTCCTACGAAGCAATTCCATTTGGCAGGTTCCATGCAAGAACCTTTTCAGTGGGACCTGTTGGACAAGTAGTCCGGATCGCATCTTCAGATGCATCGGCTGATAACCCTGTCTACAAGGACCAGGGTGTCTCTGCTGTGGTGGCTGCAGAGTGCTCATCTTCAAGAGGGCCGCAGATTCGGCATACAGGACTGGGTCCTGGTGACCACGGTCGCCAGCCGTCGAGGCTGGGGGGGCAGTCACACAGGGAAGAAACTTCCGAGGACTAGGGTCAAGCCAGGAGACTTCCCTACACATAAATATTCTGGAACTGAGGGCCATTTACAATGCCCTAAGTCAGGCAAGGCCCCTGCTTCAAAACCAGCCGGTACTGATTCAGTCAGACAACATCACGGCGGTCGCCCATGTTAACTGACAGGGCGGCACAAGAAGCAGGATGGCGATGGCAGAAGCCACAAGGATTCTCCGATGGGCGGAAAATCATGTGTTAGCACTGTCAGCAGTGTTCATTCCGGGAGTGGACAACTGGGAAGCAGACTTCTTCAGCAGGCACGACCTACAAAAGTCTTCCAAATGATTGTAAACCATTGGGAGAGGCCACAGGTGGACATGATGGCGTCCCGCCTCAACAAAAAGCTAAAAAGATATTGCGCCAGGTCAAGGGACCCTCAGGTGATAGCTGTGGACGCTCTAGTGACACCGTGGGTGTCCCAGTCGGTTTATGTGTTCCCTCCTCTGCCTCTCATACCCAAGGTACTGAGAATAATAAGAAGGAGAGGAGTAAAAATTATACTCGTGGTTCCGGATTGGCCAAGAAGAGCTTGGTACCCAGAACTTCAAGAAATGATCTCAGAGGACCCATGGCCTCTGCCGCTCAGACAGGACCTGCTGCAGCAGGGGCCCTGTCTGTTCCAAGACTTACCACGGCTGCGTTTGACGGCATGGCGGTTGAACACCGGATCCTAAAAGAAAAGGGCATTCCGGAGGATGTCATTCCTACGCTGATTGAAGCCAGGAAAGATGTAACCGCAAAACATTATCACCGCATATGGCGAAAATAGGTTGCGTGGTGTGAGGCCAGGAAGGCCCCAACGGAGGAGTTTCAGCTGGGTCGATTTCTGCACACCAGTTAGTCCTAAAGCTTTCTTTAGTTTGTGCCCAGTCTCCTGTGGAGCCGCTATCCCCATGGTCCTTACGGAGTCCCAGCATCCACTACGGACTACGAGAAATAGATTTACCGGTGAGTAAAATCTTATTTCTCTGACGTCCTAGTGGATGCTGGGAACTCCGAAAGGACCATGGGGAATAGCGGCTCCGCAGGAGACTGGGCACAACTAAAGAAAGCTTTTAGGTCACCTGGTGTGCACTGGCTCCTCCCACTATGGCCCTCCTCCAAGCCTCAGTTAGATTGTTGTGCCCGGCCGAGGCTGGATGCTCACTAGGGGCTCTCCTGAGCTTCTAATAAGAAAGTATATATTTAGGTTTTTTATTTTCAGTGAGACCTGCTGGCAACAGGCTCACTGCACCGAGGGACTAAGGGGAGAAGAAGCGAACCTACCTGCTTGCAGCTAGCTTGGGCTTCTTAGGCTACTGGACACCATTAGCTCCAGAGGGATCGACCGCAGGCCCGTCCTTGGTGTTCGGTCCCGGAGCCGCGCCGCCGGCCCCCTTACAGAGCCAGAAGCAAGAAGAGGTCCGGAAAATCGGCGGCAGAAGACATCAGTCTTCACCAAGGTAGCGCACAGCACTGCAGCTGTGCGCCATTGCTCCTCATACACACTTCACACTCCGGTCACTGAGGGTGCAGGGTGCTTGGGGGGGGGCGCCCTGAGCAGCAATAAAAACACCTTGGCTGGCAAAAATACCACAATATATAGCCCCAGAGGCTATATATGTGGTAAATACCCCTGCCAGAATCCAGAAAAAAGCGGGAGAATAGTCCCCGAAAAAGTGGCGGAGCTATCTCCTTCAGCACACTGGCGCCATTTTCTCCCTCACAGCTCCGCTGGAAGGAAGCTCCCTGGCTCTCCCCTGCAGTCTACACTACAGAAAAGGGTAAAAAAGAGAGGGGGGGCACTAAATTTAGGCGCAGTATATATAAAAGCAGCTATAGGGGACATAATTCAGTTAGTCCCTGCATTATATAGCGCTCTGGTGTGTGCTGGCATACTCTCACTCTGTCTCCCCAAAGGGCTTTTGTGGGTCCTGTCCTCTGTTAGAGCATTCCCTGTGTGTGTGCGGTGTGTCGGTACGGCTGTGTCGACATGTTTGATGAGGATAATGATGTGGAGGCGGAGCAGATGCCTATAGAAGGGATGTCGCCCCCTGCGGGGCAGACACCTGAGTGGATGGACTTATGGAAAGATACAAAATTTGATACTGACACCAGTGTCGACGACGATGAGTCTAGTCTAATGTCCACTAAGGCCATTCGCTGCATGATTGAGGCAATGAAAGAGGTGTTACACATTTCTGATATAAATCCAGGTACCACTAAAAAGGGTATTATGTTTGGGGAGAAAAGACTACCCGTAGTTTCTCTGACGTCCTAGTGGATGCTGGGAACTCCGAAAGGACCATGGGGAATAGCGGCTCCGCAGGAGACTGGGCACAACTAAAGAAAGCTTTAGGTCACCTGGTGTGCACTGGCTCCTCCCACTATGACCCTCCTCCAAGCCTCAGTTAGATTTTGTGCCCGGCCGAGGTTGGATGCACACTAGGGGCTCTCCTTAGCTTCTAGAAAGAAAGTATAGAATTAGGTTTTTTATTTTCAGTGAGACCTGCTGGCAACAGGCTCACTGCAGCGAGGGACTAAGGGGAGAAGAAGCGAACCTGCCTGCTTGCAGCCAGCTTGGGCTTCTTAGGCTACTGGACACCATTAGCTCCAGAGGGATCGACCGCAGGCCCAGCCTTGGTGTTCGGTCCCGGAGCTGCGCCGCTGTCCCCCTTACAGAGCCAGAAGCAAGAAGAGGTCCGGAAAATCGGCGGCAGAAGACATCAGTCTTCAACAAGGTAGCGCACAGCACTGCAGCTGTGCGCCATTGCTCCTCATACACACTTCAAACTCCGGTCACTGAGGGTGCAGGGCGCTTGGGGGGGGTGCCCTGAGCAGCAATAAAAACACGTTGGCTGGCAAAAATACCACAATATATAGCCCCAGAGGCTATATATGTGGTAAATACCCCTGCCAGAATCCAGAAAAAAGCGGGAGAATAGTCTGCGGAAAAGGGGCGGAGCTATCTCCTTCAGCACACTGGCGCCATTTTCTCCCTCACAGCTCCGCTGGAAGGAAGCTCCCTGGCTCTCCCCTGCAGTCTACACTACAGAAAAGGGTAAAAAAGCGAGGGGGGGCACTAAATTTAGGCGCAGTATATATATATATATATATATATATATATATATATATATATATAGATATATATATATATAGATATATATAGATAGATATATATAGATAGATAAAAGCAGCTATTGGGGACATAATTCAGTTAGTCCCTGCATTATATAGCGCTCTGGTGTGTGCTGGCATACTCTCACTCTGTCTCCCCAAAGGGCTTTTGTGGGTCCTGTCCCCTGTTAGAGCATTCCCTGTGTGTGTGCGGTGTGTCGGTACGGCTGTGTCGACATGTTTGATGAGGATAATGATGTGGAGGCGGAGCAGATGCCTATAGAAGGGATGTCACCCCCTGCGGGGCAGACACCTGAGTGGATGGTTTTATGGAAAGAATTGAGTGCACGTATAGACTCTTTACACAAAAAATTTGATGACATGCCAAATGCGGGACAGCCGGCTTCTCAGCTCGTGCCTGTCCAGGCGTCTCAAAGGTCATCAGGGGCTCTAAAACGCCCGCTACCGCAGTTGGCAGACGCGGATGTCGACACGGATACTGACACCAGTGTCGACGACGATGAGTCTAGTCTAATGCCTACTAGGGCCATTCACTGCACGATTGAGGCAATGAAAGAGGTGTTACACATTTCTGATATAAATCCAGGTACCACTAAAAAGGGTATTATGTTTGGGGAGAAAAAACTACCCGTAGTTTTTCCCCCATCTGAAGAATTAAATGAATTGTGTGAAGAAGCGTGGGCTTCCCCTGATAAAAAATTGGTAATTCCTAAGAAGTTACTAATGGCGTTCCCTTTCCCGCCAGAGGATAGGTCACGTTGGGAAACACCTCCTAGGGTGGATAAAGCGCTCACACGTTTGTCTAAAAAGGTGGCACTACCGTCTCCGGATACGGCCGCCCTCAAGGAACCTGCTGATAGAAAGCAGGAGGCGATCCTGAAGTCTGTATACACACACTCAGGCATTATACTTAGACCAGCTATTGCGTCAGCATGGATGTGCAGTGCTGCCGCTGCGTGGTCAGAATCCCTGTCAGAAAATATTGACACACTAGACAGAGACACTGTTCTGCTAACCATAGAGCATATCAAAGACTCAGTCTTATACATGAGAGATGCACAGAGGGAGATCTGCCGGCTGGCATCTAAAATAAGTGCATTGTCCATTTCTGCTAGGAGAGGCTTATGGACTCGCCAGTGGACAGGGGATGCAGATTCAAAAAGGCACATGGAAGTTTTGCCTTATAAGGGTGAGGAGTTATTTGGGGATGGTCTCTCGGACCTAGTTTCCACAGCAACATCTGGGAAGTCAGCATTTTTACCCCATGTTCCCTCACAGCCTAAGAAGGCGCCGTTTTATCAGGTTCAGTCCTTTCGGACCCAGAAAAACAGGCGTGGAAAAGGCGGGTCTTTTCTGTCCAGAGGTAGGGGAAAAAGGCTGCAGCAAACGGCAGGTTCCCAGGAGCAAAAGTCCTCCCCCCGCTTCTTCTTCCAAGTCCGCCGCATGACGGTGGGGCTCCACAGGCAGAGCCAGGTACGGTGGGGGGCCGCCTCAAAAATGTCAGCGATCCGTGAGCTCGCTCACAGGTGGATCCCTGGATCCTTCAAATAGTATCTCAGGGGTACAAACTGGAATTCGAGGCGTCTCCACCCCACCGGTTCCTAAAATCTGCCTTGCCGATTGCTTCCTCAGACAGGGAGGCGGTGCTAGCGGCAATTCACAAGCTGTATTCCCAGCAGGTGATAATCAAGGTGCCCCTACTTCAACAAGGCCGGGGTTACTATTCCACACTATTTGTGGTACCGAAACCGGACGGTTCGGTGAGACCCATTTTAAATTTGAAATCCTTGAACACATACATAAAAAAATTCAAGTTCAAGATGGAATCGCTCAGGGCGGTTATTGCAAGTCTGGACGAGGGGGATTACATGGTATCCCTGGACATCAAGGATGCTTACCTGCATGTCCCCGTTTACCATCCTCACCAGGAGTACCTCAGATTTGTGGTACAGGATTGCCATTACCAATTCCAGACGTTGCCATTTGGACTGTCCACGGCACCAAGGGTGTTTACCAAGGTAATGGCGGAAATGATGATACTCCATCGAAAAAAGGGAGTTTTAATTATCCCGTACTTGGACGATCTCCTAATAAAAGCGAGGTCCAAGGAACAGTTGTTGGTAGGAGTAGCACTATCTCAGGAGGTGCTGCACCAGCACGGTTGGATTCTGAATATTCCAAAATCACAGCTGGTTCCGACGACACGTCTGCTGTTCCTGGGTATGATTCTGGATACAGTCCAGAGAAAAGTGTTTCTCCCGGAGGAGAAAGCCAAGGAGCTGTCATCTCTAGTCAGAGACCTCCTGAAACCAAAACAGGTATCGGTGCATCACTGCACGCGGGTCCTGGGAAAGATGGTAGCTTCTTACGAAGCAATTCCTTACGGCAGGTTCCATGCCAGAATCTTTCAGTGGGACCTGCTGGACCAATGGTCCGGATCGCATCTCCAGATGCATCGCTTAATAACCCTGTCTCCAAGAACCAGGGTGTCTCTGCTGTGGTGGCTGCAGAGGGCTCATCTTCTAGAGGGCCGCTGATTCGGTATACAGGACTGGGTCCTGGTGACCACGGATGCCAGCCTTCGAGGCTGGGGGGCAGTCACACAGGGAAGAAACTTCCAAGGACTGTGGTCGAGTCAGGAGACTTCCCTACACATAAATATTCTGGAAGTAAGGGCCATTTACAATGCCCTAAGTCAGGCAAAATCCCTGCTTCTACACCAGCCGGTACTGATCCAATCAGACAACATCACGGCAGTCGCCCATGTAAATCGACAGGGCGGCACAAGAAGCAGGATGGCAATGGCAGAAGCCACAAGGATTCTCCGTTGGGCGGAAAATCATGTACTAGCACTGTCAGCAGTGTTCATCCCAGGAGTGGACAACTGGGAAGCAGACTTTCTCAGCAGGCACGACCTCCACCCGGGAGAGTGGGGACTTCATCCAGAAGTCTTCCAGATGCTGGTAAACCGTTGGGAAAAACCACAGGTGGACATGATGGCGTCCCGCCTCAACAAAAAGTTAAAAAGATATTGCGGCAGGTCAAGGGACCCTCAGGCGATAGCTGTGGACGCTCTAGTGACACCGTGGGTGTACCAGTCAGTTTATGTGTTCCCTCCTCTGCCTCTCATACCAAAGGTATTGAGAATAATAAAAAGACTAGGAGTAAGAACAATACTCGTGGTTCCGGATTGGCCACGACGAGCGTGGTACCCGGAACTTCAAGAGATGGTCTCAGAGGACCCATGGCCTCTGCCGCTCAGACAGGACCTGCTGCAGCAGGGGCCTTGTCTATTCCAAAACTTACCGCGGCTGCGTTTGACGGCATGGCCGTTGAACGCCGGATCCTGAAGGAATAGGGCATTCCGGAGGAAGTCATTCCTACGCTGATTAAAGCCAGGAAAGATGTAACTGCAAAGCATTATCACCGCATATGGCGAAAATATGTTGCTTGGTGTGAGGCCAAAAAGGCCCCAACATAGGAATTTCAACTAGGTCGATTTCTGCAGTTCCTGCAAGCAGGAGTGGATATGGGCCTAAAACTAGGTTCCATTAAGGTACAGATCTCGGCTCTGTCGATTTTCTTTCAAAAAGAACTAGCTTCACTACCTGAAGTTCAGACATTTGTTAAAGGAGTGCTGCATATTCAGCCCCCGTTTGTGCCTCCTGTGGCACCTTGGGATCTCAACGTGGTGTTGAGTTTCTTAAGATCACATTGGTTTGAGCCACTAAAAACCGTGGATCTAAAATATCTCACGTGGAAAGTGGTCATGTTATTGGCCTTGGCTTCGGCTAGGCGTGTATCAGAATTGGCGGCTTTGTCATATAAAAGCCCTTATCTGATTTTCCATATGGATAGAGCAGAATTGAGGACTCGTCCCGAGTTTCTTCCTAAAGTGGTATCAGCGTTTCACTTGAACCAACCTATTGTAGTACCTGCGGCTACTAGGGACTTGGAGGATTCCAAGTTACTGGACGTAGTCAGGGCCTTGAAAATTTATGTTTCCAGGACGGCTGGAGTCAGGAAAACTGACTCGCTGTTTATCCTGTATGCACCCAACAAACTGGGTGCTCCTGCTTCTAAGCAGACTATTGCTCGCTGGATTTGTAGCACAATTCAGCTGGCGCATTCTGCGGCGGGACTGCCGCATCCTAAATCTGTAAAAGCTCACTCCACAAGGAAAGTGGGCTCATCTTGGGCGGCTGCCCGAGGGGTCTCGGCTTTACAACTTTGCCGAGCTGCTACTTGGTCAGGGGCAAACACGTTTGCTAAATTCTACAAATTTGATACCCTGGCTGAGGAGGACCTGGAGTTCTCTCATTCGGTGCTGCAGAGTCATCCGCACTCTCCCGCCCGTTTGGGAGCTCCCCATGGTCCTTTCGGAGTTCCCAGCATCCACTAGGACGTCAGAGAAAATAAGAATTTACTCACCGGTAATTCTATTTCTCGTAGTCCGTAGTGGATGCTGGGCGCCCATCCCAAGTGCGGTTTGTCTGCAATAATTGTACATAGTTATTGTTACCTAAAGGGTTATTTTTGAGCCATCTGTTAAGAGGCTCAGTTGTTTCATACTGTTAACTGGGTTTCATATCACGAGTTATACGGTGTGATTGGTGTGGCTGGTATGAGTCTTACCCGGGATTCAAAATCCTTCCTTATTATGTCAGCTCGTCCGGGCACAGTATCTAACTGAAGCTTGGAGGGGGGTCATAGTGGGAGGAGCCAGTGCACACCAGGTGACCTAAAAGCTTTCTTTAGTTGTGCCCAGTCTCCTGCGGAGCCGCTATTCCCCATGGTCCTTTCGGAGTTCCCAGCATCCACTACGGACTACGAGAAATAGAATTACCGGTGAGTAAATTCTTATTTTCTCTGACGTCCTAAGTGGATGCTGGGACTCCGTAAGGACCATGGGGATAGCGGCTCCGCAGGAGACTGGGCACAAACTAAAGAAAGCTTTAGGACTAACTGGTGTGCACTGGCTCCTCCCACTATGACCCTCCTCCAGACCTCAGTTAGATTTTTGTGCCCGGCTGAGCTGGATGCACACTAGGAGGCTCTCCTGAGCCTGCTAGAAAGAAAGTTAGTATTAGGTTTTTTATTTTCAGTGAGATCTGCTGGCAACAGACTCACTGCAACGAGGGACTAAGTGGAGAATAAGCGAACCTACCTGCTTGCAGCTAGCTTGGGCTTCTTAGGCTACTGGACACCATTAGCCCCAGAGGGATCGAACACAGGGCCCGACCTCGATCGTCCGGTCCCGGAGCCGCGCCGCCGTCCCCCTTACAGAGCCAGAAGCAAGAAGGTGGTCCTGGAAATCGGCGGCAGAAGACATCAGTCTTCACCAAGGTAGCGCACAGCACTGCAGCTGTGCACCATTGCTCCTCATGCACACCTCACACTCCGGTCACTGATGGGTGCAGGGCGCTGGGGGGGGCGCCCTGAGCAGCAATAAGGCACCTTGTCTGGCAAATATACACCATATATAGTCCAAAAGGATATATAGGTGTAAATTAACCCCTGCCAGATTTCCAGAAAAAGCGGGAGAAAGTCAGCCGAAAAAGGGGCGGAGCTATCTCCTTCAGCACACTGGCACCATTTTTCCCTCACAGCTCCGCTGGAAGGAAGCTCCCTGGCTCTCCCCTGTAGTCTTGCATACAAAAGGGTAAAAAAGAGAGGGGGGGGCACTAAATTTAGGCGCAGTATATATTATTTCTCTGACGTCCTAGTGGATGCTGGGGACTCCGTAAGGACCATGGGGAATAGACGGGCTCCGCAGGAGACTGGGCACTCTAAGAAAGATTTAGTACTACCTGGTGTGCACTGGCTCCTCCCCCTATGACCCTCCTCCAAGCCTCAGTTAGATTTTGTGCCCGGCTGAGCTGGATGCACACTAGGGGCTCTCCTGAGCTTCTAGAAAGAAAGTGTTTATTAGGTTTTTTATTTTCAGTGAGACCTGCTGGCAACAGGCTCACTGCATCGAGGGACTAAGGGGAGAAGAAGCGAACCTACCTAAGTGGTGGTAGCTTGGGCTTCTTAGGCTACTGGACACCATTAGCTCCAGAGGGTTCGAACACAGGCACCGATCTCGTCGTCCGTTCCCGGAGCCGCGTCGCCGTCCCCCTTACAGAGCCAGAAGCAAGAAGAGGTCCAGAAACTCGGCGTCTGAAGACTTCTGTCTTCTCCAAGGTAGCGCACAGCACTGCAACTGTGCGCCATTGCTCCTCATGCACACCACACACTGCGGTCACTGATGGGTGCAGGGCGCTGGGGGGGGGGGGTGCCCTGAGCAGCAATTATTACACCTTGGCTGGCAAACTGGCACCATATATAGCCTCATAGGCTATATAGGTGCTTTTTAACCCCTAAGAAAAAATGGAGTACAGAAGACTCTTGTTTGGGTGCACTCTTGTAGAAATGATGATATTAAAACATAACGTTTATTAGACCTTATTAAAATAAAGTCAGTATTCACTCATTCTCCCCATGGAGTTGGTACAGAAAAAGACAAAGACAAAATATAGATAACACAAACATGTTAATGGAGTAAAAAGTGTTTATATGGTATGTTCTGGTTTTGGTCTATGCCAATATAGATTGACAAAAAAGATGTAGGCACAGTTGTCTTACATCTATTATGCCTTACCAGTACAAGCAATGCTTGTTTTAATGGGACCTGAATAGGTCTTGCACGAATAGGTATCTAATACAACGGGAAATATATGTCCCATATATCCGCTGTCACATCTCATTATCTATTATTCAGAGTGCAATGGAAGTGAACAAGCCCGCCTGACGGGTGAAACGCGTTTTCAGACCAAACCAAGTATGCAGTGGGACCTTGAACCTCTGAGACAGCCATGAAATAGGACCTAATCTCGGGAGAACATCACTAATACAAATTTCCATAACTGACCCAGGGACCTGGGCGGTATCCGGTATTCAGTCTGATATACATATATACCTAACCTTCATAATACACAATATTCTATCTATTAATTTTGTTTCCTCGAATAGAGGGATAATTTGGTATATATAGACAGATCCTTTTTAGAACTATATATTTTGCTGGATATCATTAACCCGTGTGATGGTAAACACTTGTGAGGATAGCAATCACATGTACACATGAAAAAGATTTTTACACATGCCCAGGGTCGATACAAATTTTTGACTGATGTGGTATTGTATTTCTACTAGGCTTCCGCATATAAATTGGGTCATTGATAGTGACTCTCTGTCTGACATAGCTCTATATGCTGCAGACTATATGTGGACATAGATGTGGACTCTGTTTTCTCAGAGTGATAATTTTGTGTGCGTAAACAGATCCTCCTCAGAACTGTATAATTGCTGTAGATCATTAACCCATGTAATGTTAAACACTGGAGAGGATAGCAATTATATTCACACATGGAAAGGAGTTTACACATTCCCAGGGCTGATACAATTTTCTCAATAATTGATTAATAGGATATTGTACGTCTCCCATACTTCCGCATACAAATGGAATTGTGGATGGTGAATCTCTGTCTGACATAGCTCTATATGCTGTAAACCATATGTGGACAAGGGCAGGGGCGTACTCGCAATGAGTCTATGTAGCAACTGCAGAAAACATTAATTGCATCAGCTGTGATTTTGAATGGATGTACCGCATCCTCTTCTTCTTCTCCAATTCGCTTTTTCACTCTTTATCTTATTTCGTGGACTCTCATCTATGATTCCTAGATGTATCTGGGTTTAACATAGACAGCAGATCCACACTTTTTCTCTAATCTATTTAATAGGTGCACTCTCATTGGTGAGTGGGACACCTCGGCTACGTGTTACTATCATACCTCACCGCTAGAGCCCAATCTCGTCCGATCTTGGAAGCAAAACGGTGATGGGCTGGGTCAGTATCTATGGGGTGACCCCTTGAGAATACCCAGTATAGTAATTTGAGGTTGTTCTTTTCAAACTCAGTACCAACAGCAGGATCACCACTGCCTCTTCTTTCTAATCTTTGACCAACCCTGGTGCAATTCAGGCAGGATTTGGATCAAATAAGAATTTGACCTTCTGAGTGATACACAGATGCATATACCCCCACAAAGCCATTTATCGAGTGAATATGTCAGTTAGGGAAACAAACTTATGTGTTGACTGAGCACTCTGAATAATAGATAATGAGATGTGACAGCGGATATATGGGACATATATTTCCCGTTGTATTAGATACCTATTCGTGCAAGACCTATTCAGGTCCCATTAAAACAAGCATTGCTTGTACTGGTAAGGCATAATAGATGTAAGACAACTGTGCCTACATCTTTTTTGTCAATCTATATTGGCATAGACCAAAACCAGAACATACCATATAAACACTTTTTACTCCATTAACATGTTTGTTTTATCTATATTTTGTCTTTGTCTTTTTCTGTACCAACTCCATGGGGAGAATGAGTGAATACTGACTTTATTTTAATAAGGTCTAATAAACGTTATGTTTTAATATCATCATTTCTACAAGAGTGCACCCAAACAAGAGTCTTCTGTACTCCATTTTTTCTTAAGCTGTTTTCTGACTCTGGGTGCACCACCAGACTTTAAATAGAGATTTTCTCTGTATATATGAATACTGGTCCATATAAACACGTGTAATTGTGTAAGACTGGTGCGGAATCACCAACCTTTCTTGCTTTTTAACCCCTGCCAGAATCCATAAAAATGCGGGAGAAAAGTCCGCGAAAAAGGGGCGGAGCTATCTCCCTCAGCACACTGGCGCCATTTTCCCTGACAGCTCCGCTGGAGGGAAGCTCCCTGGCTCTCCCCTGCAGTCAATACACTACAGCAAGGGTTAAAAAAGAGAGGGGGGGCACAATTTAGGCGCAGTATACAATATATATATATATATATATGCAGTTATAAGGGAAAACACTCTTTATAGGTGATATCCCTGTGATATATAGCGCCCTGGTGTGTGCTGGCATACTCTCCCTCTGTCTCCCCAAAGGGCTTTGTGAGGTCCTGTCCTCTGTAAGAGCATTCCCTGTGTGTGTGCTGTGTGTCGGTACGGCTGTGTCGACATGTATGAGGAGGATAATGATGTGGAGGCGGAGCGAATGCCTGTAAATGTGATGTCACCCCCCTGCGGGGTCGACACCGGAGTGATTGGACTTATGGAAGGATTACGTGAAAGTGTCAACTCCTTACACAACAGGTCGACGACACAGAACAGCCGGCTACTCAGCTTGTGCCTGTTCCAGCGTCTCAAATGTCATGGGGGGCTCTAAAATCGGCCGCTACCTCAGATGGCAGACACAGATGTCGACACGGATACCGTCTCCAGTGTCGACGACGATGAGACTAGTGTACCCTCCAAATAGGTCCACCCGTTACATGATTGAGGCAATGAAAAATGTATTATACATTTATGATAATACCCCAGGTACCACATAAAAGGGTATTATGTTGGTGAGAGAAAACTACCAGTAGTTTTTCCTGCATCTGAGAAATTAAATGAGGTGTGTGAGGAAGCGTGGTCTTCCCCCGGTAAGAAATTGATAATTTCTAAACGGTTATTGGCGGCGTACCCTTTCCCGCCAGAGGATAGGTCACGTTGGGAAACACCCCATAGGGTAGATACAGCGCTTACACGCTTATCAGAAAAGGTGGCACTACCGTCTCCGGATACGGCCGCCCTGAAGGAACCTGCTGATAGAAAGCAGGTGGTTACCCTAAAAGATATAGTCACACACTCGGGCATTATATTGCGACCAGCCATGGCTTCGGCATGGATGTGCAGTGCTCCCGCTGCGTGGTCAGATTCCCTGTCGGAAAATAACTATGGATAGGGACGATATTTTGCTGAAAATAGAGCATATAAAAGACGTGGTCTTATACATGCGTGATGCACAGAGGGATATTTGCCGGCTGGCATCAAAAATAAGTGCTAGGTCCATTGCCGCCAGACGGGGGTTATGGACTTGGCAATGGTCAGGCGATGCCGACTTGAATTGGCACATGGAAGTTTGCCCTATAAGGGGGTAAAACTGTTGGGGGATGGTCTTTCAGACCTCGTTTCCACAGCTACTGCTGGGAAATCGATTTTTTTGCCACTGGCTACCCCACAACAAAAGAAAGCACCGTATCATCAAGTACAGTCCTTTCGGCCCCAGAAAAGCAAGAGGGCTAGAGGCTCATCCTTTCTGCCGAAAGGCAAAGGTAGAGGAAAAAGCTGCAGCACACAGCTAGTTCCCAAGAGCAGAAGTCCTCCCTGCGTCCGGTAGGTCCACAGCATGGCGCTGGGACTGCTCAGGCGGACCCGGGTGCGGTGGGGGCCCGTCTCAGAAATTTCAGCGCCCAGTGGGCTCTCTCACATGGATCCCTGGGTCCTTCAAGTAGTATCTCAGGGGTACAGGCTGGAGTTCGAGACGTTTTTCCCCCCGCCGTTTCCTAAAATCTACCTTACCGGCACCTCCCTCTGCAAGGGAGGCGGTGTTGGTGGCTATTCAACACTATAATCACAACAAGTGATTGTCAAGGTGCCCCTCCTTCAGCAAGGAAGGGGTTACTATTCCACAGTGGTTGTGGTACCGAAACAGAACGGTTCGGTGAGACCCATCTTAAAATTAAAATACTTTAACTTTTATATCAGAAGATTCAAGTTCAAGATGGAATCGCTCAGGGCGGTTATTACGAGCCTGGACGAGGGGGATTACAGGGTCTCCCTGGACATCAAGGATGCGTACCTGCATGTCCCCATTTACCCCTCCTCACCAGGAGTACCTAAGATATGTGGCACTGGACTGTCACTATCAGTTCCAGACGCTGCCGTTGGAGTGGTCCACGGCACCAAAGGTCTTTACCAAGGTAATGGCCGAAATGATGATACTCCTTCGCAAGAAGGAAGTTTTTATTATCCTGTACTTGGACGATCTCCTGATAAAGGCGAGGTCCAAAGAACAGTTGGTAGTGGGGGTAGCACTCTCTCGGGAAGTGCTACAACAGCACGGCTGGATTCTCAATATTCCAAAGCCACAGCTGGTCCCGACCACAAGTCTTCTGTTCCTGGGAATGATTCTGGACACAACCCAGAAAAGAGTGTTTCTTCCAGTGGAAAAAACCGAGGAGTTGTCATCTCTAGTCAGAGACATCCTAAAACCAGGACAGGTGTCGGTACATCAATGCACATGAGTCCTGGGAAAAATGGTAGCTTCGTACGAAGCATAATTCCATTCGGAAGGTTCCACGCAAGGACGTTCCAGTGGGACCTGTGGGACAAATGGTCCGGGTCCCATCTACAGATATAACAGCGGATAACCCTGTCAGCAAGAAACAGGGTGTCGCTGCTGTGGTGGCTGCAGAGGGCTCATCTACTAGAGGGCCGCAGATTCGGAATACAGGACTGGGTCCTGGTGACCACGGATGCCAGCCTTCGGGGCTGGGGTGCAGTCACACAGGGAAGAGATTTCCAAGGAGATTTCGCTTCATATAAATTTTCTGGAGCTAAGGGCCATTTACAATGCCCTAAGCCAAGCAAGGCCCCTGCTTCAGAACCAGCCGGTACTGATCCAATCAGACAACATCACGGCGGTCGCCCATGTAAACAGACAGGGCGGCACAAGAAGCAGGATGGCGATGGCAGAAGCCACAAGGATTCTCCGATGGGCGACCTACACCCAGGAGAATGGGGACTTCATTCAGAAGTTTTCCAAATGCGGGTAAACCGTTGGGAATGACCACGGGTGGACATGATGGCGTCCCGCCTCAACAAGAAGTTGAAAAGATATTGCGCCAGGTCAAGGGACCCTCAGGCGATCGCTGGGGACGCTCTAGTGACACCGTGGGTGTACCAGTCGGTTTATGTGTTTCCTCCTCTACCTCTCATACCCAAGGTACTGAGAATAATAAGAAGGCGAGGAGTGAAAACCATACTCGTGGTTCCGGATTGGCCAAGAAGAGCTTGGTACCCGGAACTTCAAGAGATGCTGGCAGAGGACCCTTGGCCTCTGCCGCTCAGACAAGACCTGCTGCAGCAGGGACCCTGTCTGTTCCAAGACTTACCGCGGCTGCGTTTGACGGCATGACAGTTGAACACCGGATCCTAAAGGAAAAGGGTATTCCGGAGGAAGTCATCCCTACCCTGATCAAAGCCAGGAAGGATGTCACCGCAAGACATTATCACCGCGTTTGGCGGAAATATGTTGCTTGGTGTGAGGCCATGAAGGCCCCGACGGAGGAATTTCAACTAGGTCGATTCCTGCAAGCAGGGGTGACGTTGGGCCTCAAATTGGGGTCCATCAAGGTCCAGATTTCGGCTCTGTCGATTTTCTTCCAGAAAGAACTGGCTTCACTGCCTGAAGTTCAGACTTTTGTTAAAGGAGTGCTACATATTCAGCCTCCTTTTGTGCCTCCTGTGGCACCTTGGGATCTCAACGTGGTGTAGGATTTCCTAAAGTCGCATTGGTTTGAGCCACTTAAAACCGTGGAGCTAAAGTATCTCACGTGGAAAGTGGTCATGCTGTTGGCCTTGGCCTCGGCCAGGCGTGTGTCAGAATTGTCGGCTTTGTCATGTAAAAGCCCTTATCTGATTTTCCATATGGATAGGGCAGAGTTGAGGACTCGTCCTCAGTTTCTCCCGAAGGTGGTCTCCGCTTTTCACTTGAACCAACCTATTGTGGTGCCTGCGGCTACTAGGGACTTGGAGGATTCCAAGTTGCTGGACTTAGTCAGGGCCCTGAAAATTTATGTTTCCAGGACGGCTGGAGTCAGGAGAACTGACTCGCTGTTTATCCTGTATGCACCCAACAAGCTGGGTGCTCCTGCTTCTAAGCAGTCTATGGCGCGCTGGATTTGTAGCACTATTCAGCTGGCGCATTCTGCGGTAGGATTACCGCAGCCTAAATCAATAAAAGCCCATTCCACAAGGAAGGTGGGCTCATCCTGGGCGGCTGCCCGAGGGGTCTCGGCTTTACAACTTTGCCGAGCAGCTACTTGGTCAGGGGCAAACACGTTTGCTAAATTCTACAAAATTGATTCCCTGACTGAGGAGGACCGGGAGTTCTCTCATTCGGTGCTGCAGAGTCATCCACACTCTCCCGCCCGTTTGGGAGCTTTGGTATAATCCCCATGGTCCTTACGGAGTCCCCAGCATCCACTAGGACGTCAGAGAAAATAAGATTTTACTCACCGGTAAATCTATTTCTCGTAGTCCGTAGTGGATGCTGGGCGCCCATCCCAAGTGCGGATTGTCTGCAATACTTGTACATAGTTATTGTTACAAAAATCGGGTTTTGTTGTGAGCCATCTCTCCAGAGGCTCCAATTGTTATCATACTGTTAACCGGGGTTCCTATCACGTGTTATATGGTGTGATTGGTGTGGCTGGTATGAGTCTTACCCGGGATTCAAACTCCTTCCTTATTGTGTCAGCTCTTCCGGGCACAGTTCCTAACTGAGGCTTGGAGGAGGGTCATAGGGGGAGGAGCCAGTGCACACCAGATAGTCCTAAATCTTTCTTTAGAGTGCCCAGTCTCCTGCGGAACCCGTCTATTCCCCATGGTCCTTACGGAGTCCCCAGCATCCACTACGGACTACGAGAAATAGATTTACCGGTGAGTAAAATCTTATTATAAGCAGCTATAAGGGAAAAACACTCATTTATAGTGGGATCCCTGTTTTATATAGTGCTCTGGTGTGTGCTGGCATACTCTCTCTCTGTCTCCCCAAAGGGCTTTGTGGGGTCCTGTCCTCTATCAGAGCATTCCCTGTGTGTGCGGTGTGTCGGTACGGCTGTGTCGACATGTATGATGAGGAGGCTTATGTGGAGGCGGAGCAGATGCCTGTAAATGTGTTGTCACCCCCTGCGGGGTCGACACCTGAGTGGATGGACTTATGGAAGGAATTACGTGAAAGTGTCAACTCCTTACATAAAAGGTTTGACGACATGGGACAGCCGGCTTCTTAGCCTGTGCCTGCCCAGCCGTCTCAAAAGCCATCAGGGGCTCTAAAACGGCCGCTACCTCAGATGGCAGACACAGATGTCGACACGGATACTGACTCCAGTGTCGACGACAATGAGACAAATGTAACTTCCAATAGGGCCACACGTTACATGATTGAGGCAATGAAAAATGTGTTGCACATTACTGATATTACCCCGGGTGCCACAAAAAAGGGTATTATGTTTGGAGAGAAAAAACTACCAGTAGTTTTCCCTCATCTGAGGAATTAAACGAAGTGTGTGAAGAAGCGTGGGCTTCGCCTGATAAAAAATTGGTAATTTCTATAAGGTTTCTAATGACGTACCCTTTCCCGCCAGAGGATAGGTCACGTTGGGAAACACCCCCTAGGGTGGATAAAGCGCTCACACGCTTGTCAAAAAAGGTGGCACTACCGTCTCCGGATACGGCCGCCCTAAAGGAGCCTGCTGATAGAAAGCAGGAGGCTATCCTGAAGTCTGTGTATACACACTCAGGCATTATACTGAGACCAGCTATTGCTTCAGCATGGATGTGCAGTGCTGCAGCAGCGTGGTCAGATTCCCTGTCAGAAAATATTGACACCCTAGACAGGGACACTATATTGCTAACCGTAGAGCATATAAAAGACGCAGTCTTATATATGAGAGATGCACAGAGGGATATTTGCCGGCTGGCATCTAAAATAAGTGCAATGTCCATTTCTGCCAGGAGACGGTTATGGACTCGGCAGTGGACAGGGGAAGCAGATTCTAAAAGGCACATGGAGGTTTTGCCTTACAAGGGTGAGGAGTTATTTGGGGATGGTCTCTCGGACCTAGTTTCCACAGCAACAGCTGGGAAGTCAGCATTTTTACCCCATATTCCCTCACAGACAAAGAAAGCACCGTATTATCAGGTGCAGTCCTTTCGGCCCCAGAAGAGCAAGCGGGGAAAAGGAGCGTCCTTTCTGCCCAGAGGCAGAGGTAGGGGGAAAAAGCTGCAGCATACAGCCAGCTCCCAGGAACAAAAGTCCTCCCCCGCTTCCTCCAAAGCCACCGCATGAAGGTGGGGCTCCACAGGCGGAGCCAGGTACGGTGGGGGGGCGGCTAAAAAATTTCAGCAATCAGTGGGCTTGCTCACAGGTGGATCCCTGGATTCTACAAGTAGTATCTCAGGGGTACAAGCTGGAATTCGAAACGTCTCCCCCCCCCCCCCCCCCCCCCCCGCCGTTTCCTCAAATCTGCCTTGCCTACAACTCCCTCAGGAAGGGAGGCTGTGCTAGAGGCAATTCACAAGCTGTATTCCCAGCAGGTGATAGTCAAGGTGCCCCTCCTTCAACAAGGAAGGGGTTACTATTCCACAATGTTTGTGGTACCGAAACCGGACGGTTCGGTGAGACCCATTTTAAATTTGAATTTCTTGAACACATATATAAAAAAATTCAAGTTCAAGATGGAATCGCTCAGGGCGGTTTTTGCAAGCCTGGACGAGGGTATCTCTGGACATCAAGGATGCTTACCTGCATGTCCCCATTTACCATCCTCACCAGGAGTACCTCAGATTTGTGGTACAGGATTGTCATTACCAATTCCAGACGTTGCCGTTCGGTCTGTCCACGGCACCGAGGATATTTACCAAGGTAATGGCCGAAATGATGATACTCCTTCGAAAAAAGGGAGTTTTAATTATCCCGTACTTGGACGATCTCCTAATAAAGGCGAGATCCAGGGAGCAGTTGTTGGTCGGGGTAGCACTATCTCAGGAAGTGCTACAACAGCACGGTTGGATTCTAAATATTCCAAAGTCACAGCTGGTCCCTACGACGCGTCTACTGTTCCTGGGGATGGTCTGGACACAGACCAGAAAAAAGTGTTTCTCCCGGAGGAAAAAGCCAAGGAGCTGTCATCTCTAGTCAGAGGCCTCCTGAAACCAAAACAGGTGTCGGTGCATCTCTGCACGCGAGTCCTGGGAAAAATGGTAGCTTCTTATGAAGCAATTCCATTCGGCAGGTTCCATGCAAGAACTTTTCAGTGGGATCTGTTGGACAAGTGGTCCGGATCGCATCTTCAGATGCATCGGCTGATAACCCTGTCTCCAAGGACCAGGGTGTCTCTGCTGTGGTGGTTGCAGAGTGCTCATCTCCGAGAGGGCCGCAGATTCGGCATACAGGACTGAGTCCTGGTGACCACGTATGCCAGCCTTCGAGGCTGGGGGGCAGTCACACAGGGAAGAAACTTCCAAGGACTTTGGTAAAGTCAGGAGACTTCCCTACACATAAATATTCTGGAACTGAGGGCCATTTACAATGCCCTAAGTCAGGCAAGACCCCTGCTTCAAAACCAGCCGGTACTGATCCAGTCAGACAACATCACGGCAGTCGCCCATGTAAACCGACAGGGCGGCACAAGAAGCAGGATGGCGATGGCAGAAGCCACAAGGATTCTCCGATGGGCGGAAAATCACGTGTTAGCACTGTCAGCAGTGTTCATTCCGGGAGTGGACAACTGGGAAGCAGACTTCCTCAGCAGACACGACCTACACCCGGGAGAGTGGGGACTTCATCCAGAAGTCTTCCAACTGATTGTAAACTGTTGGGAAAGGCCACAGGTGGACATGATGGCGTCCCGCCTAAACAAAAAGCTAGAAAGATATTGCGCCAGGTCGAGAGACCCTCAGGCAATAGCCGTGGACGCTCTAGTGACACCGTGGGTGTACCAGTCGGTTTATGTCTTCCCTCCTCTTCCTCTCATACCCAAGGTACTGAGGATAATAAGAAAAAGAGGAGTAAGAACTATACTCATTGTTCCGGATTGGCCAAGAAGAACTTGGTACCCGGAACTTCAAGAAATGATCTCAGAGGACCCATGGCCTCTGCCGCTCAGACTGAACCTGCTGTAGCAGGGCCCCTGTCTGTTCCAAGACTTACCGCGGCTGCGTTTTGACGGCATGGCGGTTCAACGCCGGATCCTGAAGGAAAAGGGCATTCCGGAGGAAGTCATTCCTACGCTGATTAAAGCTAGGAAAGAAGTAACCGCAAACCATTATCACCGCATTTGGCGAAAATATGTTGCTTGGTGTGAGGCCAGGAAGGCCCCAACAGAGGAATTTCAGCTGGGTCGATTTCTGCACTTCCTACAGTCAGGAGTGACTATGGGCCTAAAATTGGGTTCCATTAAGGTCCAGATTTCGGCTCTGTCGATTTTCTTCCAGAAAGAACTGGCTTCACTGCCTGAAGTTCAGACATTTGTGAAGGGAGTGCTGCATATTCAACCCCCTTTTGTGCCTCCTGTGGCACCTTGGGATCTCAACGTGGTGTTGGATTTTCTAAAATCACATTGGTTTGAGCCACTTAAAACCGTGGATTTAAAATATCTCACGTGGAAGGTGGTCATGCTATTGACCTTGACTTCGGCCAGGCATGTGTCAGAATTGGCGGCTTTGTCGTGTAAAAGCCCCTATCTGATTTTCCATTTCGATAGGGCAGAATTGAAGACTCGTCCCCAGTTTCTCCCTAAGGTGGTTTCAGCTTTTCATTTGAACCAACCTATTGTGGTGCCTGCGGCTACTAGGGACTTGGAGGATTCCAAGTTACTGGACGTTGTCAGGGCCTTGAAAATATATGTTTCCAGGACGGCTGGAGTCAGGAAAACTGACTCGCTATTTATCCTGTATGCACCCAACAAGCTGGGTGCTCCTGCTTTTAAGCAGACTATTGCTCGCTGGATCTGTAGTACAATTCAGCTTGCGCATTCTGCGGCTGGAATGCCGCATCCTAAATCTGTAAAAGCCCATTCCACAAGGAAGGTGGGTTCTTCTTGGGCGGCTGCCCGAGGGGTCTCGGCTTTACAGCTTTGCCGAGCAGCTACTTGGTCGGGTCCAAACACATTTGCTAAGTTCTACAAGTTTGTTACCCTGGCTGAGGAGGACCTTGAGTTTGCTCATTCGTTTCTGCAGAGTCATTTGCACTCTCCCGCCCGTTTGGGAGCTTTGGTATAATCCCCATGGTCCTTACGGAGTCCCCAGCATCCACTAGGACGTCAGAGAAAATAAGAATTGACTCACGGGTAATTCTATTTCTCGTAGTCCGTAGTGGATGCTGGGCGCCCGTCCCAAGTGCGGACTTCTTCTGCAATACGTGTATATAGTTATTGCTTAACTAAAGGGTTCTTGTTATGAGCCATCCGTTGAATGAGGCTCAGTTGTTGTTTATACTGTTAACTGGGTATGGTTATCACAAGTTGTACGGTGTGATTGGTGTGGCTGGTATGAGTCTTACCCTGGATTCCAAATCCTTTCCTTGTAGTGTCAGCTCTTCCGGGCACAGTTTCCCTAACTGAGGTCTCGAGGAGAGGCATAGAGGGAGGAGCCAGTGCACACCAGATATAGTACCTAATCTTTCTTTTAGAGTGCCCAGTCTCCTGCAGAGCCCGTTTATTCCCCATGGTCCTTACGGAGTCCCCAGCATCCACTACGGACTACGAGAAATAGAATTACCGGTGAGTAAATTCTTATTTTCTCTGACGTCCTAGTGGATGCTGGGACTCCGTAAGGACCATGGGGAATAGCGGCTCCGCAGGAGACAGGGCACAAAATAAAAGCTTAAGGATCAGGTGGTGTGCACTGGCTCCTCCCCCTATGACCCTCCTCCAAGCCTCAGTTAGATTTTTGTGCCCGGCCGAGAAGGGTGCAATCTAGGTGGCTCTCCTGAGCTGCTTAGAATAAAAGTTTAGTTTAGGTTTTTTTATTTTCAGTGAGTCCTGCTGGCAACAGGCTCACTGCATCGTGGGACTAAGGGGAGAAGAAACGGACTCACCTGAGTGCAGAGTGGATCGGGTTTCTTAGGCTACTGGACATTAGCTCCAGAGGGACGATCACAGGTTCAGCCTGGATGGGTCACCGGAGCCGCGCCGCCGTCCCCCTTACAGAGCCAGAAGAGACGAAGAGGTCCGGTGAAATCGGCGGCAGAAGACATCCTGTCTTCAGTCTAAGGTAGCGCACAGCACCGCAGCTGTGCGCCATTGCTCTCAGCACACTTCACACTCCGGTCACTGAGGGTGCAGGGCGCTGGGAGGGAGCGCCCTGAGACGCAATATAACAGTATATACCTTAGGTGGCAAAAAGAATACATCACATATAGCTCCTGGGCTATATGGATGTATTTTAACCCCTGCCATTTTTACACAAAAAAGCGGGAGATAAGGACGTCGTGAAGGGGCGGAGCCTATCTCCTCAGCACACAAGCGCCATTTTCCCTCACAGCTCCGCTGGAAGGACGGCTCCCTGACTCTCCCCTGCAGTCCTGCTTCAGAATCAGGGTAAAAAAGAGAAGGGGGGGCATTTTTGGCAGCAAATAACGATAATAACAGCAGCTATAAGGGAATAACACTTATATAAGGTTATCCCTGTATATATATATATAGCGCTGGGTGTGTGCTGGCAGACTCTCCCTCTGTCTCTCCAAAGGGCTAAGTGGGGTCCTGTCCTCTATCAGAGCATTCCCGGTGTGTGTGCTGTGTGTCGGTACGCGTGTGTCGACATGTATGAGGAGGAAAATGATGTGGAGGCGGAGCAGTTGCCTGTGTTGGTGATGTCACCCCCTAGGGAGTCGACACCTGACTGGATGATTGTATTTAAACAATTAAGTGATAATGTCAGCAATTTGCAAAAAACTGTTGACGACATGAGACAGCCGGCAAATCAATTAGTGCCTGTCCAGGCGTCTCAGACACCGTCAGGGGCGCTAAAACGCCCGTTACCTCAGTGGGTCGACACAGACCCTGACACAGATACTGAGTCTAGTGTCGACGGTGACGAGACAAACGTAATGTCCAGTAGGGCCACACGTTACATGATCACGGCAATGAAAGAGGCATTGAACCTTTCTGACACTACAAGTACCACAAAGAAGGGTATTATGTGGGGTGTGAAAAAACTACCAATAGTTTTTCCTGAGTCAGAGGAAATAAATGAGGTGTGTGATAAAGCGTGGGTTTCCCCCGATAAAAAACAGCTAATTTCTAAAAAATTATTAGCATTATATCCCTTCCCGCCAGAGGTTAGGGCGCGTTGGGAAACACCCCCTAGGGTAGATAAGGCGCTCACACGTTTATCTAAACAAGTAGCGTTACCGTCTCCTGATACGGCCACCCTCAAAGAACCAGCTGATAGAAGGCTGGAAAATATCCTAAAAAGTATATACACACATACTGGTGTTATACTGCGACCAGCAATCGCCTCAGCCTGGATGTGCAGTGCTGGAGTCGCATGGTCGGATTCCCTGACTGAGAATATTGATACCCTGGATAGGGACAATATTTTGTTAACTATAGAACATTTAAAGGATGCATTACTATATATGCGTGATGCACAGAGGGATATTTGCACCCTGGCATCAAGAGTAAGTGCTATGTCCATCTCTGCCAGAAGAGCGTTATGGACGCGACAGTGGTCAGGGGATGCGGATTCCAAACGGCACATGGAAGTATTGCCGTATAAAGGGGAGGAGTTATTTGGGGCTGGTCTATCGGACCTGGTGGCCACGGCAACGGCTGGAAAATCCACCTTTTTACCCCAGGTCACTTCACATCAGCAGAAAAAGACACCGTCTTTTCAAACTCAGTCCTTTCGTTCCCATAAGTACAAGCGAGCAAAAGGCCACTCTTTTCTGCCCCGGGGCAGAGGAAGAGGAAAAAGACTGCACCATGCAGCCGCTTCCCAGGAGCAGAAGCCCTCCCCTGCTTCTGCCAAGTCTTCAGCATGACGCTGGGGCTTTACAAGCAGACTCAGATATGGTGGGGGCCCGTCTCAAGAATTTCAACGCGCAGTGGGCTCACTCGCAAGTGGATCCCTGGATTCTACAGGTAGTATCGCAGGGGTACAAACTGGAATTCGAGGCGTTTCCCCCTCGTCGGTTCCTGAAGTCTGCTTTACCAAAGTCTCCCTCCGACAGGGAGGCAGTTTTGGAAGCCATTCACAAGCTGTATTCCCAGCAGGTGATAATCAAGGTACCCCTCCTGCAACAAGGAAAGGGGTATTATTCCACGCTGTTTGTGGTACCGAAGCCGGACGGCTCGGTGAGACCAATTTTAAATCTGAAATCCTTGAACACTTACATAAAAAGGTTCAAATTCAAGATGGAGTCACTCAGAGCAGTGATAGCGAACCTGGAAGAAGGGGACTATATGGTGTCTCTGGACATCAAAGATGCTTATCTCCACGTCCCAATATACCCTTCTCACCAAGGGTACCTCAGGTTTGTGGTACAAAACTGTCATTATCAGTTTCAGACGCTGCCGTTTGGATTGTCCACGGCACCTCGGGTCTTTACCAAGGTAATGGCCGAAATGATGATTCTTCTACGAAGAAAAGGCATTTTAATTATCCCTTACTTGGACGATCTCCTGATAAGGGCAAGATCCAGGGAACAGTTAGAAGTCGGAGTAGCACTATCTCAGGTAGTGTTACGTCAGCACGGGTGGATTCTAAATATTCCAAAATCGCAGCTGATTCCAACGACACGTCTACTGTTCCTAGGAATGATTCTGGACACAGTCCAGAAGAAGGTGTTTCTCCCGGAGGAGAAGGCCAGGGAGTTATCCGAGCTAGTCAGGAACCTCCTAAAACCAGGCCAGGTCTCAGTGCACGAGGGTCCTGGGAAAAATGGTGGCTTCTTACGAAGCGATTCCATTCGGAAGATTCCATGCAAGAACGTTTCAGTGGGATCTACTGGACAAATGGTCCGGATCGCATCTGCAGATGCATCAGCGGATAACCCTGTCGCCAAGGACAAGGGTGTCTCTCCTGTGGTGGCTGCAGAGTGCTCATCTACTAGAGGGCCGCAGATTTGGCATTCAGGATTGGATCCTGGTAACCACGGATGCCAGCCTGAGAGGCTGGGGAGCAGTCACACAGGGAAGGAATTTCCAGGGCTTGTGGTCAAGCATGGAAACATCTCTTCATATAAACATTCTGGAACTAAGGGCCATTTACAATGCCCTAAGTCAAGCAAAACCTCTGCTTCAGGGTCAGGCGGTGTTGATCCAATCGGACAACATCACGTCAGTCGCCCACGTAAACAGACAGGGCGGCACGAGAAGCAGGAGGGCAATGGCAGAAGCTGCAAGGATTCTTCGCTGGGCGGAAAATCATGTGATAGCACTGTCAGCAGTGTTCATTCCGGGAGTGGACAACTGGGAAGCAGACTTCCTCAGCAGACACGACCTTCACCCGGGAGAGTGGGGACTTCACCCAGAAGTCTTCCACCTGATTGTAAACCGTTGGGAAAAACCAAAGGTGGACATGATGGCGTCACGTCTAAACAAAAAACTGGACAGATATTGCGCCAGGTCAAGGGACCCTCAGGCAATAGCAGTGGACGCTCTGGTAACGCCGTGGGTGTACCAGTCAGTGTATGTGTTCCCTCCTCTGCCTCTCATACCAAAAGTACTGAGAATCATAAGAAGGAGAGGAGTAAGAACTATACTCGTGGTTCCGGATTGGCCAAGAAGGACTTGGTACCCGGAACTTCAAGAGATGCTCACGGACGAACCGTGGCCTCTACCTCTAAGAAAGGACCTGCTACTGCAGGGGCCTTGTCTGTTCCAAGACTTACCGCGGCTGCGTTTGACGGCATGGCGGTTGAACGCCGGATCCTGAGGGAAAAAGGCATTCCAGAAGAAGTCATTCCTACTCTGGTCAAAGCCAGGAAGGACGTAACCGCAAAACATTATCACCGCATTTGGCGTAAATATGTTGCGTGGTGTGAGGCCAAGAGAGCCCCTACAGAGGAATTTCAACTGGGTCGTTTCCTTCATTTCCTGCAAACAGGACTGTCTATGGGCCTAAAATTAGGGTCCATTAAGGTTCAAATTTCGGCCCTGTCGATTTTCTTCCAGAAAGAACTGGCTTCAGTACCTGAAGTTCAGACATTTGTAAAAGGGGTGCTGCACATACAGCCTCCTTTTGTGCCTCCAGTGGCACCTTGGGATCTCAATGTGGTGTTGAGTTTTCTAAAGTCACATTGGTTTGAACCACTTTCCACTGTGGACTTAAAATATCTCACATGGAAGGTGTCAATGCTGTTAGCCTTGGCTTCAGCCAGGCGTGTGTCAGAATTGGCGGCTTTATCATATAAAAGCCCTTACTTAATTTTTCATTCTGACAGGGCGGAATTGAGGACTCGTCCTCAATTTCTACCTAAGGTGGTTTCTGCATTTCACATGAACCAACCTATTGTGGTACCTGCGGCTACCAGGGACTTAGAGGACTCTAAGTTGCTTGACGTTGTCAGGGCCTTGAAAATATATGTTTCCAGGACGGCTGGAGTCAGAAAATCTGACTCGCTGTTTATCCTGTATGCACCCAACAAGCTGGGTGCTCCTGCTTCTAAGCAGACGATTGCTCGTTGGATTTGTAGTACAATTCAGCTTGCACATTCTGTGGCAGGATTGCCACAGCCAAAATCAGTAAAAGCCCATTCCACAAGGAAAGTGGGCTCATCTTGGGCGGCTGCCCGAGGGGTCTCGGCTTTACAACTTTGCCGAGCAGCTACTTGGTCAGGGGCAAACACGTTTGCTAAATTCTACAAATTTGATACCCTGGCTGAGGAGGACCTGGAGTTCTCTCATTCGGTGCTGCAGAGTCATCCGCACTCTCCCGCCCGTTTGGGAGCTTTGGTATAATCCCCATGGTCCTTACGGAGTCCCAGCATCCACTAGGACGTCAGAGAAAATAAGATTTTACTTACCGATAAATCTATTTCTCGTAGTCCGTAGTGGATGCTGGGCGCCCATCCCTAGTGCGGATTGTCTGCAATACTTGTATATAGTTATTGTTACAAAAATTCGGGTTATTATTGTTGTGAGCCATCTTTTCAGAGGCTCCTTTGCGTTTATCATACTGTTAACTGGGTTCAGATCACAAGTTGTACGGTGTGATTGGTGTGGCTGGTATGAGTCTTACCCGGGATTCAATATCCTTCCTTATTATGTACGCTCGTCCGGGCACAGTATCCTAACTGAGGCTTGGAGGAGGGTCATAGGGGGAGGAGCCAGTGCACACCACCTGATCCTTAAGCTTTTATTTTGTGCCCTGTCTCCTGCGGAGCCGCTATTCCCCATGGTCCTTACGGAGTCCCAGCATCCACTACGGACTACGAGAAATAGATTTATCGGTAAGTAAAATCTTATTTTTACACATTCCGGCAGGCAAGTGTCCCCATTTTACACATTCCGGCAGACAGGTGTCCCCATTTTACACATTAAGGCGGGCAAGAGTCCCCATTTTACACATTCCGGCAGGCAAGTGTCCCCATTTTACACATTCCGGCAAACAGGTGTCCCCGTTTTACACAGTACGGCAGGTGGTGGTGGGAGGTAGGGAGAGGGGCTAACTTACATTTGAAGCCGTTCTTCCCGCTCTTCAGCCGCCTCTCCCTCGTCTGCGCGGCGCCGGCCGGCTTGGCTCCCCCTTCTCCCTCCTCCCGAATGCCCAGCTCGGCGGGCGGGGTTTCACGGATATATCCCTGCACCCATAGACACTGGTAGACAGCAGGGAACATTACACCAGATCTGGTGACAGCTATATATCAGTAGCCTGTGCCCTGTACTCACATTACAGGCGATGCCCCCAGTGTTTTACTCTGATGCGCATTTCGCCCATAGGTTATTCATGGATAAGCTACAGGAGAAATGCGCTTCGGGGTAATGCTCTAGGGCAGCGTTTTTCAACCTGTGTGCCGCGGCACACTAGAGTGCCGCAAGCAGCTGCCAGGTGTGCCGCCGTCGCCAGCCAGAGATGCGCTACCACCCACCAGAGACCCGCTGCCTGCCCAGCTGCCGCCGCCAGCAGTAACAAGCTCGGGCAGCGCTGTACTTCTGCAAGAGCCCTCCAGTGACCTATCATGACTATAAGGTCACGGACCGCACGTCTTATTCCCGCCTGGAGTACCCGCCCACTGCTGCTCCGTGCTGCCTGATCACGTCTCAGCGCTCACTTCTCCCCACTTAGAGGGAAAGATTATTTTCAGGTTTACAAAAAAAAAAAGAACACCCATTATTAATAAATGTAATTACAGTGTGTAGGGGCAAGTATGTGGAATTACTATGGGGGCATGTGTATGTAATAACTATAGGGGGGGGGGGTCAGGAGTGTGGAATCACTATGGGGGGCAGTGAGTGGAATTGTATATAAGGAGTAAATACTGAGCAGGTTAAGTTGGAAGTGAAAGTACTGGAGGCCAATGTGTTTGTATTACTGTGGGGGCCAGTTGTTTGTTTAATTACTGTGGGGCCGATGTGTGTGTGTGTTTTTTTTTGTATGATTTTTCCCCCCGTGGGGCACTGATGGTGTGCCTTGACAATTTTAAAGTCTTGTTGGTGTGCTGCGATTTGAAAAAGGTTGAAAATCACTGCTCTAGGGACCCATCTGTATCTCTCACTGGGCGGGATGCTCCTGTTGCCGTTACCCTATAGAACCCTATAGGCTTCTTTCTGCACTGTGCTAGGGATCCTAGAGGGATGATGGCGCCAGCATTGTGATCCTACTCCGGGCACCAGGGTTGTGATGCTATGTACATAATGCCATTACCCTGTGTGAGGGTATTAGGCGACATCCGGCAGCGTGTGAGGCCCTGTATGTAACCCAATTACCCTGTGCGAGGGTATGTGACTACATCCGGCAGCGTGTGAGGCCCTGTATGTAACCCCAGCGTGTGAGGCCGTGTACGTAACCCCATTAACCTGTGTGAGGGTATTAGGCTACATCCGGCAGTGTGTGAAGCAGATTATATATGGGGATATAGAATAATCATTGGTCATAATCCTTAATTCTCTAACGTCCTAGTGGATGCTGGGGACTCCGTAAGGACCATGGGGAATAGACGGGCTCCGCAGGAGACATGGGCACTTTAAGAAAGAATTTAGGTTCTGGTGTCCACTGGCTCCTCCCTCTATGCCCCTCCTCCAGACCTCAGTTTGATACTGTGCCCGGACGAGCTGGGTGCTGTTCAGTGAGCTCTCCTGAGCTTGCTTTGAGAAAGTATTTTGTTAGGTTTTTTATTTTCAGAGAGCTCTGCTGGCAACAGACTCCCAGCATCGTGATACTGAGGGGAGAGAAGCAGCCCTACTCTCTGCAGATAGGTCCTGCTTCTTAGGCTACTGGACACCATTAGCTCCAGAGGGATCGTACACAGGATCTCACCCTCGTCGTCCGATCACCAGAAGCCTGGTGAGTATGAGAAGCAAGAAGACTTCGAAATCGGCGGCAGAAGACTCCGTTCTTCACTGAGGTAACGCACAGCACTGCAGCTGTGCGCCATTGCTCCCACACACCTCACATACTACGGTCACTGTAAGGGCGCGGGGGGGGGGGGCGGGGGGGCGGGCGTCCTCGGCCTCGGCAGCATATGGACCTCGTTTGGCAAAAGTACACATATATACAGTTGTGCACTGTATATATGTATGAGCCCCCGCCAAGAAAATGTATATTTAAGCGGGACAGAAGCCCGCCGTCGAGGCTTCTTCCCCAGCACTCACCTGCGCCATTTTTTCTCCACAGCTCCGCTGAGAGGAAGCTCCCCAGGCTCTCCCCTGCAGATACACGGTAGAAGAGGGTAAAAAGAGGGTGGGGGGGGGCACATAATTAGGTGCAAAAATTAATATAAACAGCAGCTACTGGGTTAACATTAAGTTACTGTGTTATTCCTGGGTTAATAGCGCTGGGGTGTGTGCTGGCATACTCTCTCTCTGTCTCTCCAAAGGGCCTTGTGGGGGAATTGTCTTCAGATGAGCATTCCCTGAGTGTGTGGTGTGTCGGTACGCTTGTGTCGACATGTCTGAGGTATAAGGCTCCCCTAAGGAGGAGATGGAGCAAATGTGTGTGTGAGTGGTGTCTCCGTCGACAACGCCGACACCTGATTGGATATGTGAAATTAAGTGCTAAGATTAATTTATTACACAAAAGATTAGATAACAGACAGGAAATCTACCCATGTCTGTCCCTATGTCGCAGAGACCTTCAGAGTCTCTCAATGCTCACTATCCAAAATATATCGACACGGAGTCTGACTCCAGTGTCGACTACGATAATGCAAAGTTACAGCCAAAATGGCAGACAAGAATTCAATATATGATTATTGTAATAAAAAAATGTTTTGCATATCACTGATGACTCATCTGTCCCTGACACGAGGGTACACATGTTTAAGGGGAAGAAAGCTGAGGTAAATTTCCCTCCTCTCATGAGGAAAAAGATCGGGAATCTCCAGAAAAGAGACTGCATTTGGAGTATCCTTTCCCTACTAGGGCCAGGATACGATGGGAATCTTCCCCTAGGGTGTCACGTTTGCCCAAAAGGTAGCGCTGACTTAACAGCTATCCTCAGGGTTCCTGCAGATAGCATGCAGTAAAAGTACTTTGAAGTCCATTTACACACATTCTGGTACACTACTCAGACCGGCGATTGTGTCTGCATGGGTTTATAGCGCTGTAGCAGCGTGGACAGATACCTTATCAGCAGAGATTGAGACCCTAGTGTATATATATATATATATATATATATATATATATATATAATGCTGTCTTAGATATATATATATATATAAAACATGCCCAAAGAGACATTAGTCTACTGGGTTCTAGAGTCAACGCTATGTCGATTTCTGCTTGACGTGTCCTGTGGAACATGCAATGGACAGGTGATGCCGACTTAAGAGGCATATGGAAGGTTTACCTAACAAGGCTGAGGATTGTGTGGAGAAGGGATCTCTGACCTGGTCTCCACAGCTATAGCTGGTAATTCTGATCTTTTGCCTTATATTCCAGCACAGCCTAGGAAAGCACGACATTATCAAATGCAGTCCTTTCGATCACAAAGAAACAAAGTACGAGGTGCGTCCTTTCTTGCCAGATTACCAGTCCCGGGATCTACCGCGTTGAAGTACCCGGCTGATCGCAAGTTGGATGCTACGCTAAAATCCATTTACACAGCATCAGGGGCTATACTGCGGCCTACTATAGCCTATGCTTGGATTTCTAAAGCAATTGCCAGGTGGTCAATCACTCTGCAGGATGAATCGACTACGATGGATAAAGGTGACGTTAATTTATTTTTACGTAATATTTAGGATTCTGCAGGTCATATTCAGGTTCCTGGTAGATTCCATGAAGGACCTGGGTTCCATGGCTGCGGGGATCTCCTCCATGTCCGTCTCGGCTCGCAGGGGTCTCTTGCTGCGCCACTGGTCTGCGGACGCGGAATCCAGGAAGAGTGTGGAGGGCCTACCATATACAGGTCAGGCTCTCTTTGGGGAGGCGCTAGATGCGTGGATTGCCACGGCTACAGCGGGTAAGTCTCCTTTTCTCCCCTCAGCTGCGCCGGTTATGAAGAAGCCTTTTACACCTGCCACATCACAGCCCTTTCGGCCCACGAGACCTAGAAAGACCAAGCCTTTGAACACCTTCTTCGGAGGTGGTCGTGCTAGAGGAATAAAGCCTGCTCCCGCTGGCTCCCAGAACCAGAAGCCTACTTCTGATGCCCCAAAGTTCTCCATGACGGTGGACAGCTGGGCCTGGAGGATGGTCAGGTGGGGACAAGACTCTGGCATTTCAGCCACGTCTGGGTGTCGTCTGGCCTGGACCCCTGGGTACTGGATATAGTGTCCAGGGGGTACAGGCTGGAGTTTCAAGATTTCCCGCCCCACCGTTTCTTCAAGTCAGGCTTTCTTGCCAGCTCTGCTGGCAGACAGAACAGTTCTTCTGGAAGCTATCCAAAAATTGGTGGTGCCCAGGGTCATTGTTCCTGTTCCACCTCATCAGTGGAACAAAGGTTACTATTCGATCCTTTTCGTGGAACCGAAGCCGGATGGTTCGGTACGGCCAATTCTGAACTTAAAGTCTCTGAACCCATACCTCAGGGAGTTCAAATTCAAGAATGGAGTCTCTGAGAGCTATCATCTCAGGTCTGACGGATGGGGAGTTTCTGGTGTCCCTGGACATCAAGGGTGCGTACCTCCACATTCCCATCTGGTCTCCGCATAAGGCATATCTCAGGTTTGCACTGTTGGACGATCACTATCCGTTTCAGGCGCTGCCGTTTGGCCTCTCCACAGCTCCGATGGTCTTCCCCAAGGTGATGGTGGAGATGATGGTTCTCCTGTGCAAGCAAGGGGTGAACGTAATTCCGTATCTGGACGATCTCCTGATTAAGGCGTCGTCCAGGGAGAAGTTGTTGAGATCCATTACTCTCACGACACATCTGCTAAGAAGCACGGTTGGATCCTGAACCTTCAAAACTTTCATCTGGGGCCGACAAGGAGGTTGTCTTTCCTGGGTATGATCACAGACACAGAAGTGCAGAGGGTGTTTCTACCGGTGATTCAATCAATGGTCCGGGATGTTTTTAAGCCTACCCGGGTCTCTGTTCATCAGTGCATCCGCCTTCTGGGGAAGATGGTTCTACAGTACGGAAGGTTTCATGCTCAATCCTTTCAGCTGGATCTCTTGGACCAGTGGTCGGGATCTCACCTACACATGGACCAGAGGATACGTCTGTCACCGAAAGCCAGGATTTCACTCCTCTGGTGGCTATACCTACCACACCTTCTGGAAGGCCGAAGGTTCAGAGTTCAAGACTGGATCCTTCTGACCACAGATGCAAGTCTGAGGTTCGGGAACAATCGCTCAGGGGGAAACCTTCCAAGGAAGGTGGTCAGATCAAGAATCCCTTCTACCTATAAACATTCTGGAGCTAAGAGCAGTGTACAACGGCCTTCTACAAGCAGCACACCTTCTACAGGATCGGCCTGTTCAGGTGCAGTCGGACAACGTGACCACAGTGGCCTACATAAACCGACAAGGCGGAACGGAGAGCAGAGCTGCCATGTCAGAGGTGTCATGAATCCGCCTTTGTGCAGAAAGGCACGCCGTGGCGATGTCAGCAATCTTCATTCCGGGAGTATATAACTGGGAAGCAGACTTCCTCAGCAGACATGATCTCCATCCAGAAGAGTGGGGCCTCCATCCCGAGGTGTTCGAGGAGGTAACCGGTTGGTGGGGGGTTCCTCACATAGACATGATGGCCTCCCGCCTCAACAATAAGCTATGGAGGTACTGTTCCCGGTCAAGAGACACACAGGCAGTGGTGGTGGACGCACTGTTAACACCTTGGGTGTTCAAGTCAGTGTATGTGTTCACTCCACTTCCTCTGGTACCAAAGGTTCTTCAGCTCGTGAGAAGAACAAAGGTTCTGGCAATCCTCATTGCTCCGGACTGCCCAAGGAGGGCTTGGTACGCGGATCTGCTGGAAGATCCATGGACTTTGCCTCTTCGGGAGGATCTGCTTCTGCAGGGGCCGTTCGCTTATGAAGACTTACCGCGGCTTCGTTTGACGGCATGGCGGTTGAACGCCGGATCTTAGCTCGGAAGGGTATCCCGAGTGAGGTCATTCCTACCTTGATACAGGCCAGGAAGGGGGTAACGTCTAAGCATTACCATCGCATTTGGAAGAAATATGTTTCTTGGTGTGAGGCCAAGAAGATTCCGGTCGTGGAGTTTCAACTTGGCCGTTTTCTCCTTTTCCTGCAAGCAGGGGTGGATATGGGTCTGAGACTGGGCTCCATCAAGGTCCAGATCACTGCTTTGTCCATCTTCTTCCAAAAACAATTGGCTGTTCTTCCTGAGGTTCAGACCCTTTTTGAAAGGGGTTCTGCACATCCAGCCTCCCTTTGTGGTGCCTACGGCTCCATGGGATCTTGATGTGGTGTTGCAGTTTTTGCAATCTGCTTGGTTTGAGCCTCTACAGGAGGCTGATCTCAAGTTTCTCACGTGGAAGGCGGTCACTTTGTTGGCCTTGGCTTCTGCACGACGCGTGTCGGAATTGGGGGCTTTATCTTGTGAAAGCCCCTATCTGATCTTCCGTGAAGACAGGGTGGAACTTCGGTTTCGTCCACCGTTCCTATCTAAGGTTGTGTCGGGTTTCCTCATCAACCAACCTATTGTGGTTCCAGTAGCTACTGACTCCTCAGTTACTTCAAAGGCCTTGGATGTAGTGAGGACTTTGAAGATTTACGTAACGAGGACGGCTTGTCATAGGAAAAGTGATTGTTTGTCCTCTATGATCCAAGGAAAATTGGATGTCCTGCTTCTAAGCAGTCGATTTCACGCTGGATCAGGTTCACTATCCAGCATGCTTATTCCACGGCAGGATTGCAGTGTCCAAAATCTGTAAAGGCCCACTCTACTCGTAAAGTGGGTTCTTCCTGGGCGGCTGCCCGGGGTGTCTCAGCGATACAACTCTGCCGAGCGGCTACTTGGTCTGGGTCGAACACGTTTGCCAAGTTTTACAAGTTCGATACTTTGGCCTCTGATGACCTCCAGTTTGGTCAAGCAGTGTTGCAGGAGCCTCCGCGCTCTCCCTCCCGTACTGGGAGCTTTGGTACATCACCATGGTACTAATATGGACCCCAGCATCCTCTAGGACAGTGGTTTTCAACCACTGTGCTGCGGCACACTGGTGTCCCGCCAGTGGCTTTAAGATGTGCCACCAGAGATGCGCTGGCCGTCATCACGCCGGTGAACTTTAGCAACGCAGCGCGAAACATCACCTGCCCGCCCGGCTGCTCGCCCGCCGCCGCCAGCCAAGTCCTGCTCCCTGCTGCTCTTGCATTACTGCCAGCCGCCAGCAAAGTGCTGCACCTCACTGCTCATGGCTGCATTAACTCTTGCCGGCTGACGCTATGGGGGTATGTGTAATTACTGTGTGTGGGGAGCCAATGTGTGTAATTGCTGGTGGGGCAATGTCTAATTACTGTGGGGGGACAATAGGTGCAATTAATGTGTGTGTGGGGGGGTATAATTGCTGTGGGGGGACAATATGTGCAATTAATGTAGAGGGACAATGTTTAATTACTGTGGGGGGGATGTGTGTAATTGCTGTAGGGGGACAATATATGCAGATACTGTGGGGAGCCAATGTATTTAATTACTGTGGGAGCCAGTGCATTTGTTGAATTACTGTGGGTACCAATGTGTGTTTTAATTCCCCATGTGGGCCAAAGTGAGTGTTTTGAGGGGGTGGGGTGGGGGGGGGGGGGTGTTTGTTTGTGGGGTACTGATGGTGTGCCTTGGCAATTTTAGAATTTTGTTTGCCGTGCCCCGAGTTGGAAAAGGTTGAAAATCACTGCTCTAGGACGTAAGAGAAAACAGGATTTTAATTATCTGAAACGGTAAATCCTTTTCTCGTAGTCCATAGAGGATGCTGGGCGCCCACCCAGCGCTTCGTTTTCCTGCATTGGTTATAGTTCAGTGTTACCTGGTTCCTAGGTAAGTTCTGCGTTATTTACTGTTCAGCTGTTGCTGAGTTGTTCCGGCATGTTGGCGTGTTTTTCATGTTTGTGTGAGCTGGTATGAATCTCGCCACTATCTGTGTAATTCCTTCTTTCGAAGTATGTCGTCTCCTCAGGCACAGTTTCTAGACTGAGTCTGGTAGGAGGGGCATAGAGGGAGGAGCCAGCTTACACTATTAAACTCTTAAAGTGCCAATGGCTCCTGGTGGACCTGTCTATACTCCATGGTACTAATATGGACCCCAGCATCCTCTACGGACTACGAGAAAAGGATTTACCGGTAGGTAATTAAAATGCTATTTTTTGTCAGAAGCTTATTATGGGATTCGAACCCATGACCTCGACGCTGTGAGGCAGTAATGCTAACCATTACACCATCCGTACTGCCCTGTGTGTGTGTATATATATATATGTCTGTGTGTGTGTGTGTGTGTGTGTGTGTGTATATATATATGTGTGCGTGTGCATATGTGTATTATATATGTGTGTGTGTGTGTGTGTGTGTGTGTGTGTGTGTGTATATATGTGTGTGTGTGTGTGTGTATGTGTATGTATATATATATATATATATATACATACACATACATACACACACACACACACACACACACACTCCATTCCCATGGTGTGTGCAGAGAGAATGGCGACTTACTGGTGACAGTAGGTGTGACCTTATCCGTAGCATGTGTTACCCATCTATGGTCTGTGCAGTAATGTGTGGTCAGAGTATGAGGGTTATACAATTATCATAGAAACATTAATAGACCATATTTCTCCGGCTGGGTCCACAGGTTATCCACAGGATAACATTAGGATATGCCGAAGCGACAGCGGAAATTGCACCAAATAGCCGTGAGCTTTCTGGCCTCCCAGGGCTCCTCCATATAATCCCGCCCACCGACTCAGTCAAATCAGTTTTTTGTTTGGTGCGGCAGGAGCCGGACCATGGTCACAGGGCTGCTGTTAAAGCCAACCCTAAGCTTTTATTATTTTATTTTTATAGTCTTACTATGTTTTGAGTGATCTTTCTTAACAGCGTCTTAAACGCATGCTAGAAAGAGTCGCTCCAACAACTCTCCACCGGGTCGCAACAACACTTACCCTCGGGTATAAGTGCTGTCTCGACGGGCGTCTGTGTCGGATGTTCTAGCAGGTCCAGCAGACGTTACCAGGCTGTGGCCGGAGCATGGGGAGAGAAGGTAAGGCATTGGTTCCACTTACTAGGGGATTCCGGACACAGCTGCACTGTATTGGAGGAGATCACAAACAGTGGCTGATGCGCCGCCACTCTTAAGTGCTACAGCGCTATGCTTTAGGGATCATAGGTGCCAGGACTAGGTTGAGGCCGCGATCCCTGGAGTTTGTCAGCAGTGGGAGTCAGACGCTCTCCTGGCCACCCCTCCCCCATTTCATGACCAGTTTCCGTGCGTCTTCCGTCCATGAACTGATTACCTCACTTTCGTCTCAGACGCTACCACAAGGGTACTCGGTCGCAACTTAGGCCGCTGCGGTTGTGTACATTAGAGTTGCCGCCGAGACCAGGTCGCAGACAGGAGCGTCTGCATACACTCATCGTTCACTGAGCGTCTTTGTCCGTTATTGAGCGTCTGTGTCTCTTATCAGTTACCGGAGCGGCAGTGTACACTATTAGCGTCTGAATCCACTCAGCGTCATTTGAGCGTATTGATCGATCCTGGAAGTGGGGTGAGTCTCCGTGTATCCCACTCTACTGAGTAAGGGTTATACAGTACTAAAATTCTATCTACTGTGTAGTATGAATAGTTAATTTTGGTACACAATGCGTATGAGGCCTGTACAGTACTGTGGTTTTCTGCATTATTTGACTGAAAAACTTAAATTAAAATAACTGTTTAAAAACAGAAACAGTAGTTTGTACTACTACATACTGGACTAGTATTTTGTGGCTGATTATATACTCATGTGACACATGCTGATATTTAACATGTGACTGCTAGTGGTATTGCTGACTTTTATATGTTTGTCGGTATTGTTTCTGAACCTCAATTCGGGTGCTTGGGTTGTGGTCAGATTGATATCACTTTTATATTTATATAAGTGATCTCAGTCACACAGAGTGTAGTATATTGTGTAAACAGATTATTTACCATGTCTATGAGCGGCAAAAGTGACGAGGATTCTTTATCAGGGACTCCTACACCCTTAACATGTCTATCTTGTAAAGTAGGGGTGAAAGCCCAGTATCTAATTTATGACGGGTTATGTGCAACCTGTTGTGCGTATCAGCAAAATAAAAGACAGATTCAGCAACCAGTAGACCCACCATGGGGTGTGTTTGCACAGACTCTGTCTACAATAGCCACACCCGGGAGTAGGATACACTATTAACCCTTACATGCAGCTCCCTTCTTGTGGGTTAATTCCAGCAGCTTCAACAAGTAAGCAGGCTAGTGAAGCCAGGGTAGATACATCTATGTTACAGACTGCAGAAGACGATACAACAGATGAGGATACTGTGTATTCAAATTCCCCATATGACGACCAGTCGGAGGGTTTCAGCTCAGGATATAGCTGAGCTTATTGATGCCATGAAGGCTGTTCTGTCTCTGGAAGAATCAGCCAAAGCAATAACAAAATCTTAAGCACCTGTGTTTAAACGTCCAAAAGCAGTTAGGATTGAATTTCCAGGGTCAGAAGATCTGACGGAAATCATGGAAGAACCATGGGCTACACCCAATAAAAAATATAAAATTCAGAAAAAGTGGGATTCTTACTATCCTTTTCCGGCCGAGGACTGTTCTAAAATAGAAGTTCCTCCTAAAGTAGATGCACATGTCGTGCGACTTGTGCGAAAATCTATTTTACCATTGTTGTCTACCTCATTGAATGATGTCACAGATAGAAGAGTAGATGGTTTCTTGAAAAACATTTTTTCTCTGTCAGGGGCTGTTGTGAGGCCAGCTATGGCTTCAGCCTGGATGGCAAAAGCAATGGTAGAATGGGCGGAAGAACTAGAGAATGGCCTCTCTGCACCTACCAGGGAACAGGAGTCTCATCTAGGTCATATAAAACAAGCTGCGCAATATTTGGAAGAAGCAGCAATTGATATGGGTATGATTGCTTCTAAAGCATCAGCCTTAACGGTAGCCGCTCGTAGAGCAATTTGACTACGTACTTGGAAAGCAGATGCAGAATCCAAGAAGGCTCTGGAAGCGTTGCCTTTCGCGGGTAATATTCTGTTTGGAAAGCAATTGACAGATATTCTGGAATCGGAAGCTGAATCCAAAAAGGTCAGGTTTCCTGCTAGTTATAAACCTAAACCGAGGGGTTCTAAATTTTGGCATTTCGATGGCAAGGTAGAGGGAAAGGATAATTCTAACCAACCCCAGTACAATAAATCAGCTAGAGGTAGGAAGCAATGGGCCAATAGATGGCCAGCTTCCAAACCAGAGCAGAAGCCATCAGTTTGAGGGTGCGGGCCTCCGCCTGGAGGATTCCAGGGTTGGGGGCTGACTCCTTCATTTTGCACACATATAGCAGCAGTCGACGACAGATGCTTGGGTGCAGAAGGTGGTATCTCTCGGTTATGGTTTACCTTTCAAGAAGCAACCTCCTCAAAGGTTTTTCTGCAGCAGCCCGTCTCGTATAGAGTCGAAGGCCAGAGCTCTTGCAGGAAGCAGTTCAGAAATTGCTTCAGTCTGGGGTAATTATCCCAGTACCCCTGACACAAAGGGGACAGGGCTTTTACTCCAACCTATTTTTTATTCAGAATCCAAATGGATCATTCCGACCAATTCTCAATCTCAAGAAGTTAAACGAATACGTTTGGGTTCCAAAGTTTCACATGGAGACATTATGCTCCATAGTTTTGGCCATGGAACCAGGAGATTACATGGTATCTCTGGATGTACAGGATGCTTACCTGCATGTGCCCATAGCACGGTCCCAACAGTGTTACCTCAGGTTTGCCATCCTCCAGCAACATTTTCCGTCCCAGGCTTTGCCCTTTGGGCTAGCAACAGCCCCCAGGGCATTTACCAAAATGATGGTGGTTATGGCAGCTTATCTCCGCAAGCAGGGGATAAGAATTTTTCCATGCCTCGACGATCTTTTAATCCTGGAACAGTCCCAGGAATTACTCTTAGGCCATCTCCAACAGACAATAGCTTGTCTACAAAGACACGGATGGCTCATAAATTGGGAAAAGTCGTCTGAGTCCATCACAATGGACGGTTCACTTGGGGGCCATATTGGATTCAAGTCTAGATATCCAAGGTGCAGATAATGATTCAGAAATTGTTGCACAGTCAGACAGTATCAGTCCATGCAGCAATGCGAGTGATGGGTCTGATGGTGTCAACATTCGACATGGTGGAATATGCACAATTCCACTCCAGACCCCTACGGCACCTTATTTTAACCAGATGGAATGGAAATCATCAGACAATAAAAAGACAGATGATAAAGCTTCCAGTAAACATAAAAAGGTCATTAGCCTGGTGGCTATAGACGGACCATCTAGACAAGGGGAGACCCTTTTGGATAGCAGATTGGCAAGTACTGACAACGGATGCCAGTCTTCAAGGCTGGGGAGCAGTGTTCGAAAATTTCTGGTTCCAGGGAAAATGGACCACAAGGGAAAGTTGCCTGCCAATAAATCTGTTGGAGATAAGGGCCATATATATGGCTCTGGTTCAGGCAAAGTACAGTCTGCAAGGAAGACCGGTCCAGATCCGTTGAGACAATGCAACAGCAGTAGCGTACCTCAACCATCAGGGAGGAACTCACAGCAAAAGATTGATGGAGGAAATAACTCACATACTAAGATGGGCAGAACTCCATCTTCTGGCAGTGTTTGTGCCAGGAGTGCTGAACTGGGAAGCGGACTTTCTCAGTCGACACACCATTCAGGAGACCGAATGGGCGTTACACACGGAAGTATTTAAAACTCTAGTAAACAGATGGGGTCTGCCAGAGATGGATCTTATGGCGTCCCGTTTGAACAACAAAGTTCCGGCATACGGGTCAAGAACAACGGATCCCGGGGCAATCCTTGTAGACGTACTACCAGTGAAATGGGAATTTCATCTGGCATATCTGTTTCCTCCAATCTCCCTGTTACCCAGGGTGGTGAGAAAAATAAAGCAAGCAAAGGGAGCCATAATTCTAATAGCTCCAGCCTGGCTTAGAAGGCATTGGTACATAGATCTACTAAGGATGTCCGTGGAAGCTCCAATTCTGCTTCCTCAACGTCCAGATCTACTAATGCAGGGGCCTTGCTATCACAGCCACCTGGAACGGCTGTCTTTGACGGTGTGGCTGTTGAAACCTCTATCCTAAAATCAAGAGGATTTTCACAACAGGTAATTCAAACGATGCTTAGAGCAAGAATGCCTTCTTCAGCTCATATTTATCATCGAATATGGCAGGCCTATATTCATTGGTGTAGCGAAAGAGGTATGGATCCAAGATCTTTTAAAGTATCCAGGATTTTGGATTTCCTCCAAGCAGGAATGGATAAGGGTTTAAAGGATACTTGAGAGTTCAAGTATCAGCATTAACTGTATGGTTTCAGAAAAAGATTGCTAACCTACAGGATGTGCATACTTTTTTTCAGGGAATGTTGCACATTAAACCACCGTTTGTTCCTCCTGCAGTACCCTGGGATTTAAATCTGGTTCTTAAAATCCTTCAGGGGGCTCCGTTTGAACCACTTAAGAGAGCAGATCTTAAATGGTTGATGGCTAAAGTTCTCTTTCTACTGGCAATGGCGTCAGCTAGAAGATTGTCAGATTTAGGAGCACTGTCATGTAAGTCTCCTTTTCTGATCTTTTATCCAGATAAAGCAGTTCTCAGAACTAAATCTGGCTATCTTCCAAAGGTGATTTCAAAGTTTCACCTGAATGAAGAAATTGTAGTCCCGGCTTTTCAGGTATCGGGACTTTCTGTGGGAGAAGCGCCGCTGGACGTAGTCCGTGCATTAAGAATTTATGTAGATCGTACTAGTGCCATCAGAAAGACAGATTCTCTCTTCATTCTCTAAAAAAGAGGATGGCCTGCTACTAAACAGACGCTAGCAAGATGGCTTCGAATGACCATTTCAGAAGCATATTCTCATGCTGATCTCTCTGCTCCGGCTAATGTCTCTGCGCACTCTACACGTAGGGTTGGTCCTTCATGGGCAGCACAACATGATGCTTCAGCAGAACAGATTTATAAGGCAGTCACATGGTCTTCCATGAACACATTCATTAGACATGCCTTGGATACTTTTGCCTCTCATGATGCGGAATTCGGGCGATAGGTTCTCCTGGCTAATCAGGAGCGTCCCCACCACTAAGAATGGCTTTGGGAATCCCAATGTTATCCTGTGGATAACCTGTGGACCCAGCCGGAGAAATATACTGTTATGGTAAGAACTTACCGTTGATAACGGGATTTCTCCTATGTCCACAGGGATCCCACCCTGATGCACCTGATTTGAGGATCTTTACAATCACTAAACCTCTTCCCTCTTGCGTGGAAGGTTGTGCATGTGTGTTCTTATCGCCTGAATAGGGTTCTACATGATGCTCCTGCCTAATTGCTATGAAAACAACTGATTTGACTGAGTCGGGCGGGATTATATGGAGGAGCCCGATGCATCCTGGGAGGCCAGAAAGCTCGTGACTGCTTGGTGCCATTTCCGCTGTCGCTCCGGCATATCCCAATGTTATCCTGTGGATACCTGTGGACATAGGAGAAATTCTGTTATCAACGGTAAGTTCTTACCATAACGGTATATATATATATATAAGTATTGGTACCTGCTGCGGGATGGTAGAGGTCTCTGTGCTGCACATCTCACTGCAAATGGAGTTTCAGCAATTTGGCAACATACACAAATATAAAACAATGGTTAGTGACTGATTTTTGTTATTGTATATAAATATACATCATCTTCTCTTCTGCGTTAAAAGTATAATTACCTGGTTACTTTTCTGCTTTAACATATTACCTTTCTTACAGGACAAGTAAGGAGCAGGCTTAATAAGAATACACAAGACCCAAAAAAAGACGTTGGGGAAAGTGACATTGTAATCTGATCAAGCCAACTAAAGATGTCATTTCTTCTTACACCTCTGGTGGAGCCATAGAATCTTCTCAATTTCTGGATAAACGAAACATTCAAGTAATTTACGTCTCCTCTCTTATACGTGATGAGTCTCAAAGAAGAGAGACCATATCTGTGCTCTGAGTGTGACAAATGCTTCAAATATAAATCACATCTTCTCATACATGAGAGGACCCACACAGGAGAGAAAACATTTAAATGCTCTGAATGCAGCAAATGTTATACTTCCAAGATGAACCTTGTTTTACATCAGAGGAATCACACAGGAGAGAAACCATATAAATGTTCTGAATGCAGCAAGTGTTTTTCCTCCAATATATACCTTTCTAAACATCAGAGGAGTCACACGGGAGAGAAACCATATAAATGCTCTGAATGTAGCAAGTGTTTTTCCTATAAGTCACAACTTCTCAGTCATCGGAGGATTCACACAGGAGAGAAACCATTTAAATGCTCTGAATGTAGCAAGTGTTTTTCTTCCAAGCGACAACTTATTAGGCATCAGAGGATTCACACAGGAGAGAAACCATTTAAATGCTCTGAATGTAGCAAGTGTTTTACCTCCAAGAGAAGCCTTGTTACACATCAGAGGAGTCACACAGGAGAGAAACCATATCAATGCACTGAATGCAGCAAGCGTTTTTCTTCCAAGCAACAGCTTGTTGTGCATCAGAGGAGTCACACAGGAGAGAAACCATTTAAATGCTTTGAATGTAGCAAGTGTTTTTCTTCCAAGGAACAACTTGTTATGCATCAGAGGATTCACACAGGAGAGAAACCATTTAAATGCTCTGAATGTAGCAAGTGTTTTTCTTCCAAGCAACAACTTGTTGTGCATCAGAGGATTCACACAGGAGAGAAACCATTTAAATGCTTTGAATGTAGCAAGTGTTTTTCTTCCAAGCAACAGCTTGTTGTGCATCAGAGGATTCTCACAGGAGAGAAACCATTTAAATGCTCTGAATGTAGAAAGTGTTTTTCTTCCAAGCCACAACTTGTTGTGCATCAGAGGATTCACACAGGAGAGAAACCATTTAAATGCTCTGAATGTAGCAAGGGTTTTACCTCCAAGAGAAACCTTGTTACACATCATAGGATTCACACAGGAGAGAAACTATAAATATACAGATGTAGAAATATTAACGCTCTCCCTTGCGCTTCGAATTGTCCAACAATAGATGGTGATAACATTTTCCCTTATATTCAGTGAAATTGTCCTTGTATGTAAACAGAATAAACAGTTTGATAGTGTAATATTGTAAAAAATAGGATTTCAATTACCTACCGGTAAATACTTTTCTCGTAGTCCGTAGGGGATACTGGGAATCCATTTAGTACAAAGGGTATAGACGGGTCCACTAGGAGCCATGGGCACAATAAAAGTTTGAATACGTGTGCTGGCCCCTCCCTCTATGCCCCTCCCACCAGACCTAGTCTAGGAAGCTGTGCCCGGAGATGTACATACTTTGAGAAGGAAAATGGGATAAGTACAGTGGTGAGATTTCAAACCAGCACACCCATATAAAGAGGATAGCCATAATAACCAGAACGTGAACAGCTGAACCAAACAACAGTTAACAGGTAACTTAGCAGGAAGAACGAAGCACCGGGCGGGCGCCCAGTATCCCCTACGGACTACGAGAAAAGGATTTACCAGCAGGTAATTTAAATCCTATTTTTTATTTCTCTGACGTCCTAGTGGATTGCTGGGGACTCCGTATGGACCATGGGGAATAGACGGGCTCCGCAGGAGACTGGGCACTCTAAAGAAAGATTCAGGACTATCTTGTGTGCACTGGCTCCTCCCCCTATGACCCTCCTCCAGACCTCAGTTAGATTTCTGTGCCCGGCCGAGCTGGATGCACACTAGGGGCTCTCCTGAGCTCCTAGAAAGAAAGTTTAGTTTAGGTTTTTTATTTTACAGTGAGACCTGCTGGCAACAGGCTCACTGCAACGAGGGACTAAGGGGAGAAGAAGCGAACCTACGTAACCTTTCCCCCTCACATGAGCTAAATGAGTTATGTGAAAAGGCTTGGGAATCGCCAGATAAAAAACTGCAGATTTCCAAAAGGATTCTTATGGCGTACCCTTTCCCGCCAACGGACAGGTTACGCTGGGAATCCTCCCCTAGTGTAGACAAAGCTTTAACACGCTTATCCAAGAAGGTAGCCCTGCCGTCACAGGATACGGCTACTCTCAAAGATGCTGCGGATCGCAAACAGGAGGTTACCCTGAAGTCCATTTATACACATTCAGGTACCTTACTGAGGCCGGCGATCGCGACAGCCTGTGTGTGTAGTGCTGTAGCAGCATGGACGGATACCTTATCTGAGGAAATTGATACCTTAGACAAGGATACTATGTTGTTGACCCTGGGGCATATTAAAGACGCTGTCCTATATATGAGAGATGCTCAGAGAGACATTAGTCTACTGGGTTCTAGAATAAATGCTATGTCGATTTCTGCCAGAAGGGTCCTGTGGACTCGGCAATGGACAGGTGATGCCGACTCAAAAAGGCATATGGAGGTTTTACCTTACAAGGGTGAGGAATTGTTCGGGGAGGGTCTCTCGGACCTGGTCTCCACAGCTACAGCTGGAAAGTCAAATTTTTTGCCTTATATTCCCTCACAGCCTAAGAAAGCACCGCATTATCAAATGCAGTCCTTTCGTTCACAAAGGAACAAGAAAGTCCGAGGTGCGTCCTTTCTTGCCAGGGGCAGAGGAAAGAAGCTGCACAACACAGCTGTTCCCAGGAACAGAAGTCCTCCCCAACCTCTACAAAATCCACCGCATGACGCTGGGGCTCCACAGGCTGAGCTAGGCCCGGTGGGGGCACGTCTTCGAAATTTCAGCCACAAGTGGGTTCACTCCCAGGTGGATCCCTGGGCAATAGAAATTGTGTCTCAGGGATACAAGCTGGAATTCGAAGAGATGCCCCCTCACCTATACCTCAAATCGGCCCTACCAGCTTCCCCCAACAGGGAAATAGTGTTAACTGCAATTCACAAATTGTATCTTCAACAGGTGGTGGTAAAAGTTCCCCTCCTGCAACAGGGAAGGGGTTATTATTCGACCATGTTTGTAGTCCCGAAACCGGACGGTTCGATCAGACCCATATTGAATTTAAAATTCCTGAACATATACCTGAAAAGGTTCAAGTTCAAGATGGAATCGCTGAGAGCGGTCATCGCAAGCATGGAAGGGGGGGATTTTATGGTGTCTCTGGACATTAAGGATGCATACCTTCATGTCCCCATCTATCCACCTCATCAGGCGTACCTCAGATTTGTGGTACAGGATTGTCATTACCAATTTCAGACGTTGCCGTTTGGTCTCTCCACGGCACCGAGAATATTTACCAAGGTAATGGTGGAAATGATGGTACTCCTGCGGAAGCAAGGGGTCACAATTATCCCGTACTTCGACGATCTCATAAAAGCGAGATCAAGAAAGCAGTTGCTGAACAGCGTATCACTTTCTCTGGTTACGGCAACACGGCTGGATTCTAAATATTCCAAAGTCGCAGTTGGTTCCTACGACTCTATTGCCTTTCCTGTGCATGATTCTGTACACAGACCAGAAAAGGGTTTATCTTCCAATAGAGAAAGCTCAGGAACTCATGACACTGGTCAGGAACCTATTAAAACCAAAACAGGTGTCAGTACATCAATGCACTCGAGTCCTGGGAAAGATTGTGGCATCATACGAGGCCATTCCCTTCGGTAGGTTCCATGCGAGGACTTTTCAATGGGACTTACTGGACAAGTGGTCCGGATCACATCTTCAGATGCTTTGGTTAATCACCCTATCCCCCAGGGCCAGGGTTGTCACTCCTGTGGTGGCTGCAGAGTGCTCACCTTCTGGAGGGCCGCAGATTCGGCATTCAAGACTGGGTCCTGGTGACCACGGATGCAAGCCTCCGAGGTTGGGGAGCAGTCACACAGTGAAGAAATTTCCAAGGGCTGTGGTCAAGTCAAGAGACTTGCCTTCACATCAACATCCTGGAACTAAGGGCCATATACAACGCCCTGCGTCAAGCAGAGAACTTGCTTCGCGACCAACTGGTTCTGATTCAGTCGGACAACATCACCGCAGTGGCTCATGTAAACCGACAAGGTGGCACAAGGAGCAGAGTGGCGATGGCGGAAGCCACCAGAATTCTTCGCTGGGCGAAGAGCACGGTCGGCAGTGTTCATCCCGGGAGTGGACAACTGGGAAGCAGACTTCCTCAGCAGACACGACCTCCACCCGGGAGAGTGGGGACTTTATCAGGAAGTCTTCGCACAGATTACAAGTCGATGGGAACAGCCACAGGTGGACATGATGGCATCCTGCCTCAACAAAAAGCTACAAAGGTATTGCGCCAGGTCAAGAGACCCTCAGGCAGTAGCTGTGGACGCCCTGGTGACACCGTGGGTGTTCCGGTCGGTCTATGTATTTCCTCCTCTTCCTCTCATACCCAAGGTGCTGAGGATAATAAGAAAAAGGGGAGTGAGAAAATTCTCATTGTTCCAGATTGGCCACGAAGGACTTGGTATCCAGATGTGCAAGAAATGCTCACAGAGGACCCATGGCCTCTTCCTCTAAGACAGGACCTGTTGCAACAGGGGCCCTGTCTGTTTCAAGACTTACCGCGGCTGCGTTTGATGGCATAGCGGTTGAACGCCGGATCCTAGCAGAAAAGGGCATTCCGGATGAGGTCATTCCTACGCTGGTAAAGGCTAGGAAAGACGTGACAGTTAAACATTATCACCGAATATGGCGAAAATATGTTTCTTGGTGTGAGGCCAGGAATGCTCCTGTCACAACTGAGGGCCTGAGCTGACGGAAGGCAGCCTCAGTTGTAGGGGCTGAGATGTAACGGAACCTGGGAGGTTGTATCAGACCCCTAGACATGTAAGTAACATGTAGAATAACTGCCCGAAGGCGTGACCACGACAACCAGGATAAAAGTCAATGATGTTTATTATGACAAACTCGTAACACAGCAGCAGTAAAGGAAACATAAAAGTCAACAGAGGATAAATACAATTCCTGGGTACTACAGGGTGGCAAGGGCCACAGGCACTGGTAGTGTGAGACAGTTCTTATAATCTTCTAGTTGGAAAGTCCTTACCAGGCCTGACTAGCAATGGAGAGAACCCAGGATCGTACCAGCTGGTGTTCCAGGAAAGGCTGGGCTGCTGAAGATAAAACGGCTGCTGTGGATACTGGCTGGAACCAGACTGTTGTTGGTACGGAGTGGATACTGGCTGGAACCAGTTAAATAATAAACGAACTTGAGAGCGATGAAATAATAATGAAGTTTGGAGTTTGAGAGCGGTGAAATAATAATACCGGTGGAGAGTGGTAAACTGCAGAAAGGACACCGGCCCTTTAAGAGAAGCTGTACACTGCTGGAAGCTGGGCTGGAAGCAGGTGATTGATAATGAAGTTTGGAGTTTGAGAGCGGTGAAATAATAATACCGGTGGAGAGTGGTAAACTGCAGAAAGGACACCGGCCCTTTAAGAGAAGCTGTACACTGCTGGAAGCTGGGCTGGAAGCAGGTGATTGTTGTAACTGGAAACAGGTGAGTCCAGAATGGATCGGAGAGTCAGGCTACACCGCAGATGGAATGCTGGTGCGGGTCTCTATAGCAGAAGTCTGGAGACAGGAGCTGGAACCTGGAAGACAACCACAGGAGAGAGACAAACTGGAACTAGGTTAGACAACCAAAGCACTGACGCCTTCCTTGCTCAGGCACAGCTTACTTATACCTGCAGCAAGGAAGGGGTTGGCTAGGCAATTATGCAAATCAACAATACAGACAGCAGATTGGTGGAAATGATCAGATGACAAAATCCAAGATGGCTGCGCCCATGCAGACACTTGGAGGGAAGTTTGGTTTGTAATCCATGTGAGAATTGAAACAGTAATGGCGACGCCGGCCACAGGAGACAGGAGACGCCAGACTGACAAGCGCACATTTAACCACGCGGGCACAGCGGAGGCCGCGGCTGATGAAATCACCACTCTGACATTCTGCATGTGGAAACTCAGGAACAGCGGGATCCGGTCCTGGAACGCTGAGCCAGCCTTAGGAGGCATCTGAAGGGTAAGTAATGGCGTCCAGATACCCGGATCGTGACAGCACCCCCCCCTTTAGGAGTGGCCCCAGGACACTTCTTAGGCTTTAAAGGAAACTTTGCGTGGAAATTTCGGACCAAGGCAGGAGCATGGACGTCTGAGGCATTGGTCCAAGAGCGTTCTTCAGGACCATAGCCCTTCCAGTCAATGAGGTATTGTAACTGACCGTAACGGAAACGTGAGTCCAAAATCTTGGCCACCTCGTACTCGACTCCCCGTTGAGTCTGAACTTTGGGAGCTGGAGGAAGTGCGGAATGAAACCGATTCAGGATCAGCGGTTTCAACAAAGAAACATGAAATGTCCTGGGTATTTTCAAGAAGGATGGTAACTGTAACCTGTAGGCAACAGGATTGATGACTTGTTCAATCTTGAAGGGTCCGATGTAGCGAGGTGCAAATTTCATGCTGGGAACTCTCAACCTCAAATTCTTCGTGGACAGCCACACACGATCACCCACCTTGAGAGCAGGAACCGCTCTACGCTTCCTATCGGCAAACTTCTTATACCTGAATGAGGCTTTAAGCAGGGCTGCGCGGACGTTCCTCCAGTTATTTGAAAACTGACGCAGGGTGACATCCACTGCTGGAACAGAAGTTGCGGGAAGCGGTTGGAATTCTGGGACTTTAGGGTGGAATCCATAATTAATGAAGAATGGTGTAGAAGAAGATGAGGAATGGTATTGATTGTTGTGGCTGAACTCGGCCCAAGGAAGGAGTTGAACCCAGTCATCTTGAGAGGAAGACACATATATACGGAGGAAGGCCTCCAAGTCCTGATTCACCCTCTCGGCTTGACCATTGGTCTGAGGATGGTAAGCCGTGGAAAACTTTAACTTGACTTGGAGGGCTTGACACAAACTTCGCCAAAATTTGGCTACAAATTGTACTCCACGATCCGAGATGATCTCTTCAGGAAGACCGTGAAGTCGGAAGATCTCTTGTATAAACACTTGAGCCAACTTGGAAGCTGACGGAAGACCGGTGAGAGGGATGAAATGTGCCATCTTGGTGAACCGGTCAACTACCACCCAGATGGTATTAAACTTGTTGCAGATAGGTAGATCGGAAACAAAGTCCATCGACAAATGGGTCCAAGGTCGACGGGGAACAGATAATGGAACCAGTTGCCCCGCAGGCGACTGGCGGGAGAGTTTGTGTTGGGCACACTTTGGGCAGGAGGCAATAAATTCCATAACGTCCTTCTTCAGAGTTGGCCACCAGTAGGACCTAGAAATAAATTCAAGGGTTTTCTGAATGCCTGTATGTCCAGCAAAACGGGAAGCATGGGCCCAATACATGAGCTTCTTCCTTAGAACTGGCTTAACAAAACTTTTCCCTGGTGGAGGCGTAGAGTCCATCCCTACCGTGGAGAATGCCAACGGATTAATAATAGGATGCTTGTCTGCAGACTCGGACTCATTTTCTTGCTCCCATGAGCGGGAAAGGGCATCGGCCTTACGATTCTGAGAACCCGGACAGAACTGGAGTTTAAAGTCAAACCTAGAGAAGAAAAGTGCCCATCTGGCCTGACGAGGATTCAGACATTGTGCGCCTTTGAGATATAAAAGATTTTTGTGGTCGGTAAGTATGGTGATTGAGTGGGAAGCTCCCTCCAACAGGTATCTCCACTCCTCCAGAGCGAGCTTGATGGCTAGCAACTCCTGATCGCCAATGGCATAGTTGTGCTCAGCTGGGGAGAACTTCCGGGAGAAGAAACTGCAAGGATGTAGATGTCCATCTTTGGCCCTCTGGGATAACACTGCTCCTACTCCAACGGAGGAGGCATCTACCTCTAAGATAAAAGGAGAGTCGGTGTCGGGCTGTTTCAGAACTGGTGCAGAGATGAACCGTTGCTTCAGAAGGTGAAAGGCCTGTGTAGCTTCCTCGGACCACTTGGACGGATTAGCACCTTTCTTGGTTAATGCAGTGATAGGCGCCACAATGGTGGAAAAGTCTCGTATAAATTTTCTATAATAATTGGCGAACCCTAAGAACCTCTGGACCCCTTTGAGGCTTAAGGGTATAGGCCAATTCTGGATTGCTTGGAGTTTCTCAGGATCCATCTCTAGTCCGGAACCGGACACAATGTAACCTAGAAACGGAATGGTTTTAACTTCAAACACACACTTCTCCAATTTACAATAGAGGTGATTGACACGGAGACGGGAAAGAACCTCTTTTACCCAGAAACGATGATCTTCGAGATTATTAGCAAAGATGAGGATGTCGTCTAGATAAACCACGACATGGCGGTACAAGATGTCCCTGAAAATCTCATTCACGAAGTGCTGGAAGACTGCTGGAGCGTTGCTCAATCCGAAGGGCATGACGAGGTACTCATAATGTCCGTCACGGGTGTTAAAGACGGTCTTCCACTCGTCACCCTCACGGATTCGGATGAGATTGTAGGCACCCCTCAAGTCCAGCTTTGTGAAAATGGTTGCACCACTAACTCTATCAAAGAGCTCGGTAATCAGGGGTAAAGGGTATCGGTTCTTGACGGTAATGTCGTTCAGACCTCTGTAGTCGATGCACGGACGCAGACCACCGTCTTTCTTCTTAACGAAGAAGAAGCCTGCGCCGGCTGGAGAAGAAGATGGTCGGATGAAACCCTTCGCCAGGTTCTCTTTGATGTACTCTTCCATGGAGTGTGTCTCAGGCAGAGACAACGGATAAGTTCGGCCTCGCGGTGGAACCTTCCCTGGAATGAGGTCGATTGGGCAGTCCCATTCTCTATGAGGAGGAAGGATATCAGCAGAGGCTTTACTGAACACGTCCGTGAAGTCTTGATATGGAGGAGGCGGAACATCAGATGACCTGGGGAAGGAAGAACAAACAGGAAGAACTTTGGCTAAACAAGTCTCAGCACAGGAGGGACCCCATGCCAGTATTTGCGTAGTCGTCCAGTCAATTGATGGGTTGTGGAGACGGAGCCATGGAAGGCCTAAAACCACTGGATGTGTGGCTCTTGGAATCACTAAAAAAGAAATATACTCAGAATGAAGAACTCCCACTCTCAGACGAACTGGAAGAGTCCTTAAGGAAATGACTGCGTCAAAAATCTTGCTGCCATCCACGGCAGTCAAAGAGATGGACGAGGACAGTCTCTCGGTGGGTAGGGACCACCGTTTAACATAAGCTTCGGTTATGAAATTCCCAGCTGCTCCGGAATCAAGGAGGGCAATGACGTTCCTGTAACGTTGAGCAATTTGGAGCGACACTGGGAGGTTACAGTCATGAGGAGATGGAGAGGAGATCATTACTCCTAGCCGGCCCTCTCCTTGGCGAGCTAGGATCTGGAGTTTCCCGGACGTTTGGGACAGGCATTGATAGTGTGCGACGGAGCTGCACAGTAGAGACAGAGAGACTCAGAGAGACGTCTTCGGCGCTCAGCGGGAGATAGACGGGAACGACTAATTTGCATAGGCTCATCCTTGGATGGAGATGGTTGACGAGGAGGAGGAGCAGAAGATTTAGGAGTAGATGATCTTCCTCGCTCGGTTGCTCTCTCTCTGAAACGTAGATCAACCTTCGTGCAAAGAGAAATTAGCTCATCCAACTTAGAGGGCAAGTCTCTGGTAGCTAACTCATCCTTGATGCGTTCTGATAAGCCATGCCAGAATGCAGCATACAGGGCCTCGTCGTTCCATGCCAGTTCGGATGCCAGGATTTTAAACTGTATAAGATACTGTCCCACAGTACGTGTTCCCTGGCGTAAACGGAGAATCTCAGATGAAGCAGATGTTATCCGGCCTGGCTCGTCGAAGATGCGCCTGAATGTAGCTACAAAGTCAGTATAGGAGGATAGCAGGGGATCAGACTTCTCCCATAAAGGTGATGCCCAGTCAAGGGCTGAGCCACTGAGAAGGGAGATGATATAGGCAATTTTGGTACGGTCACTGAAGAAATTGCCAGGTAGAAGCTCAAAGTGGATTTCACATTGATTGAGAAATCCCCTGCAGAACCTTGGAGATCCATCAAATTTTGCTGGCGTTGGAAGATGAAGATGTGGACTGGAAATGGGTAAGGTGGGTGGGGTTACAGCTGGTGTCACTGTAGTGGACGCACCGGACGTGCCAGGTCCACGGAGGGTCGTTTGAATCCCATCCAGCCGTGTAGAGAGATCCTGGAGACAGCGGATGATGTGGCCCTGTGCAGCCTCCTGATGTTCAAGTCGGGCTGCCAGTTCTTGCATCGGCCTGGTCGCTTGATCCTGGTCTCCGGCTGGATTCATTAGGTCAGTGCTTACTGTCACAACTGAGGGCCTGAGCTGACGGAAGGCAGCCTCAGTTGTAGGGGCTGAGATGTAACGGAACCTGGGAGGTTGTATCAGACCCCTAGACATGTAAGTAACATGTAGAATAACTGCCCGAAGGCGTGACCACGACAACCAGGATAAAAGTCAATGATGTTTATTATGACAAACTCCGTAACACAGCAGCAGTAAAGGAAACATAAAAGTCAACAGAGGATAAATACAATTCCTGGGTACTACAGGGTGGCAAGGGCCACAGGCACTGGTAGTGTGAGACAGTTCTTATAATCTTCTAGTTGGAAAGTCCTTACCAGGCCTGACTGTAGCAATGGAGAGAACCCAGGATCGTACCAGCTGGTGTTCCAGGAAAGGCTGGGCTGCTGAAGATAAAACGGCTGCTGTGGATACTGGCTGGAACCAGACTGTTGTTGGTACGGAGTGGATACTGGCTGGAACCAGTTAAATAATAAACGAACTTGAGAGCGATGAAATAATAATGAAGTTTGGAGTTTGAGAGCGGTGAAATAATAATACCGGTGGAGAGTGGTAAACTGCAGAAAGGACACCGGCCCTTTAAGAGAAGCTGTACACTGCTGGAAGCTGGGCTGGAAGCAGGTGATTGATAATGAAGTTTGGAGTTTGAGAGCGGTGAAATAATAATACCGGTGGAGAGTGGTAAACTGCAGAAAGGACACCGGCCCTTTAAGAGAAGCTGTACACTGCTGGAAGCTGGGCTGGAAGCAGGTGATTGTTGTAACTGGAAACAGGTGAGTCCAGAATGGATCGGAGAGTCAGGCTACACCGCAGATGGAATGCTGGTGCGGGTCTCTATAGCAGAAGTCTGGAGACAGGAGCTGGAACCTGGAAGACAACCACAGGAGAGAGACAAACTGGAACTAGGTTAGACAACCAAAGCACTGACGCCTTCCTTGCTCAGGCACAGCTTACTTATACCTGCAGCAAGGAAGGGGTTGGCTAGGCAATTATGCAAATCAACAATACAGACAGCAGATTGGTGGAAATGATCAGATGACAAAATCCAAGATGGCTGCGCCCATGCAGACACTTGGAGGGAAGTTTGGTTTGTAATCCATGTGAGAATTGAAACAGTAATGGCGACGCCGGCCACAGGAGACAGGAGACGCCAGACTGACAAGCGCACATTTAACCACGCGGGCACAGCGGAGGCCGCGGCTGATGAAATCACCACTCTGACATTCTGCATGTGGAAACTCAGGAACAGCGGGATCCGGTCCTGGAACGCTGAGCCAGCCTTAGGAGGCATCTGAAGGGTAAGTAATGGCGTCCAGATACCCGGATCGTGACAGCTCCTACGGAGGAATTCCGTCCACAATTTCTGCCAAAAGTGGTTTCATCTTTTCATATGAATCAACGTATTGTCGTGCCAGTGGCTACTCGTGACTTGGAGGATTCCGAGTTGCTTGATGTGGTCAGGGCTTTAAAGGTTTATGTAGCCAGAACGGCAAGGGTCAGGAAAACAGAGTCGTTGTTTATCCTGTATGCATCCAACAAGCTTGGTGCTCCTGCCTCAAAGCAAATTATTGCTCGCTGGATCTGTAACACGATTCAGCAGGCTCATTCGGCGGCTGGATTGCCGCTGCCAAAATCAGTTAAGGCCCATTCCACTAGGAAGGTGGGCTCTTCTTGGGCGGCTGCCCGAGGGGTCTCGGCATTACAACTTTGCCGAGCGGCTACTTGGTCAGGTTCAAACACTTTTGCAAAGTTCTCCAAGTTTGATACCCTGGCGGAGGAGGACCTCTTGTTTGCTCAATCGGTGCTGCAGAGTCATCCGCACTCTCCCGCCCGTTTGGGAGCTTTGGTATAATCCCCACGGTCCTTACGGAGTCCCCAGCATCCACTAGGACGTTAGAGAAAATAGGATTTTACTTACCGGTAAATTATTTCTTGTAGTCCGTAGTGGATGCTGGGCGCCCATCCCAAGTGTGGACTTCTTCTGAAATACTTGTATATAGTTATTGCTTAAATAAGGGTTAAGTTATGGTTGCATCGGGGTTTTAACCTGATGCTCTGTTATTTGTCATACTGTTAACTGGTTGTTATCACATGTTATACAGTGTGATTGGTGTGGCTGGTATGAATCTTGCCCTGGATTACCAAAATCCTTTCCTTGTACTGTCAGCTCTTCTGGGCACAGTTTCTCTAACTGAGGTCTGGAGGAGGGGCATAGAGGGTGGAGCCAGTGCACACCAGAACCTAAATTCTTTCTTAAAGTGCCTATGTCTCCTGCGGAGCCCATCTGTTCCCCATGGTCCTTACGGAGTCCCCAGCATCCACTACGGACTACGAGAAATAGATTTACCGGTAAGTAAAATCTTATTTTTTCTTCCACTTCCAGTATCTGTTCAAACAAGTCCGATTAGAGGAACCGCAGAACCAACTGGAGATCCCAAGGTGCTGTGGGAGGCACAAAGGGAGGTTGGATATGAAGGACGCCTTTCAAGAACATCTGTACTTCCGGTAAAGAAGCCAATTGTTTCTGAAAGAAAATCGTCAAGGCCGAATTCTGAACCTTTAAGGAGTCTAGGCTTAGGCCTACATCCACACCTATCTGCAGGAAACGTTCCAGATGAAATTCCACCTTAGAATATCGTCTGCTTTCACACCGAGACACACATCTTCCAGATACGATGGTAATGTTTCAATGTTACCCCCTTCCTGTCTTGGATCATAGTCGGGATGACCTTGTTGGGAATCTCTTTCTGGGCTATAATCAGCTTCTCAACTTCTATGCCGTGAAACATAGCCGTGGTAAGTCTTGATAGACAAGCGGGCCCTGTTGCAGAAGATCCTCTCGAAGAGGCTAAGGCCACAGATCTTCGCTTGTCATCTCTAGAAGGTCCGCATACCAGGCCCTTCTCGGACAGTACGGAGCAATCAGGATTGCATGAACTGTTACCCTTCTTATTCTTTTGAGAACCCTTGGGATCAGAGGAATCAGAGGAAACAAGTATACCCAAGGAGTTGTGAGGGCGTCGACCGCTACAGCCTGTGGGTCCCTCAACCTGGAACAGTATAGCTTGAGCTTCTTGTTGAGATGAAAGGCCATGTTGGTTTGTGGACAACCCCACCGACATGTCAGGCGCTGGTACACCTCCGTGTGGAGGCCCTATTCTCCCGGGAGCAGGTCGTTTCTGCTGAGGAAATCTTCCCAGTTGTCTACTCCTGGAATGAAGATTGCCGACAACACCACTGTGTTTTTCCACCCAGAGGATAATTCTTGACAGCTCTGACATTGCAGGTCTGCTTTTCGTACCGCCTTACTGGTTTATGTACGTCACCGCTGTCACATTGTCCGACTGAACTTGAATGACCTGATTCTGAAGAAAAGAGGCCTGCAGAAGGGCATTGTAGATTGCCCTGAACTCCAGGATGTTTATGGGAAGTGTGGCTTCCCGACTTGACCATTTTCCTTGGAATTGTACACCCTGGGTGACTGCTCCCCAACCTCTGAGGCTTGCGTTAGTGGTTAACTGAATCCAATTTTGAATCCCGAACTGTCGACCCCTTCACTAGGTGAGACGTTTGTAACCACCACAGGAGGGAAATCCTGGCCTTCGGCGACTGACAATTCCTCTGATGCATGTGTAGATGCGATTCAGACCATTTGTCCAACAGATCCAGCTGGAAGGGCCTAGCATGAAACCTTCCGTACTGAATTGCCTCGTAAGAGGACACCATTTTCCCCAGAAGATGGATCTACTGAGATTCGGGTTGGCTTCAAGATGGCCCACACCATCGACTGGATTACCGTTGCCTTTTCCAAGGGAACACTTTCTGAGACTCTGTCCAGGACTATTCCCAGAAAATTAAGCTTCTGCTTTGGTTCTAGGTGAGATTTTGGCAGGTTTAGAATCCATAGTGTTCACTCTAGGATTTTTTTAGGGCAGGGTGCTGACCTTAGCGAGGGCACATTTTAATCTAGAAGGATAAAATGATGTACATACTGCAATATGTATGCAGGTGTCTTAATACCTAATAAAATGTGTACAGAGACTCCTGGATGCTTATTTGTTTCTCCCATTTTCTATTTAATGTTTACCTTTTACATGCTGACAAGTATTTGAAAGTGAAGACTTGCATTCAAAAGTGATTATGGTCTATTCATCACCAATGTAGTCCTTAATGATTAAGCCAGTGGTTCTCAAACTAAATAAACTGGCAGCACGTTGTATCTTATAAACCATCCTGGGACACCTTCACTTCAATCTGACAGCACATTTAAACATCAGAAATAATCTGGCAGTACATCATATCTTAAGTGTCTCAATAGGGGTTTATATAGCTACATGTGCTGCAAGATTATTTCTGAAGTGTCTCATTAGGTTTTATATAGTTTAGGTGATCAGTATGAATGCTCACCATCCCTCCGGCACAGTCAGAGGAGACACCCTGACCTGGACCCACTGTTCCTGAGGACAGGGGCAGCAGACCCAGGCCCCTTTCAGAAGCCCAGGTAATTAGTACCTATTCCTTCCCCGTCGAAATTCAATGCGGTACAGAGCTGCTCTCTGCTTTTTTTTGTGCCAGTTAAACTTACTGGGGCTTGATGCTGAGGGAATGATCGTGCTGGTCCGCCCCTCTCACACTGCAGGGCTGGATGAAAATGGTCGCCACACTGATTCTCCCCAACGTCCTCATCTCGCCAGTTCCCCAGCAGCCTACAGTATTGCCTTCAGCCAGCGCATCAGTGTGACAAGCCTAAGGCAGCGGCGGGGAGGAGTGACAGTGCGCCCGGTGCGGCGGTAAGGCAGTCCTTTGGTAATCGGCAGGGCGGACACAAACGGGTGCATTCTGTCACTGAGAAAATGGGCAGGGCATAGTGCCCGCGAAAGAAGGCTAAACGCTAACCCATGATCCAAGAGCAATCTGGTTGTGAGACCAATATTCTCCAACAACTGGTCCCTGGATGCAGCCTTTATCAGAAGATCGTCCAGGTAAGGAATAATGTTCTCTCTGCCATCACTTTGGTGAACACCCTCGGTGATGGCCGTGGAGAGACCAAATGGCAGGATCTGAAACTGGTAGTGACAGTTCTGCAGTGCAAACCGCAGGTAAGCCTGATGAGGCGGCCAGATCGGAATGTGAAGGTACAGATCCTTGATATCCAGAGACACAAGGAACTCCCCCCTCTTCCAGACCTGAGATCACCACTCACAGAGACTCCATTTTGAACTTGAATACCCGTAAGTATTCAATAATGTGAGATTCAGAATCGGTCTGACCGAACTGTCCGGTTTCGGAACTACAAACAATATGGAATAGTATCCCCTGTTTTGTAGATGAGCTGGAACAATGACCTGAATCAGTAACAGTTTTTGAATAGCTTCTTGTATGGTTAATCTTGCTTACTGTGAAGCCTGATTTGAAGAATCTGAGGTGGGATATCCTGGAACTTCAACCTGTAGCCCTGGGAAATAAGGTCTAGGACCCAGGGGTTCTGGCAAGACCTCGCCCAGGCATGACTGAAGAATTTTAGCCGGTCTCCCACCTGCCTTTCTTCCAGGCATGTGGGCCTCCTGTCATGCGGAAGGCTTTGAAGCAACAGAGCTGGACCTCTATTCCTGAGAACCAACAGATGTTGGCTTGCGTGAGTTTCCTCCTGCGGCGGTAGAGGAACCTCTGGCTCTGCCCCAAAACTTCGCAGTCTGAAAGGACTGTGAGTTGGGTCCTGAGTAGGTCTTCCTAGCAGGTGGAGCTGCAGAAGGCAGATAGGTCGATTTACCCACAGTAGCTTTTAAAATTCACTTACCAGTTCCTCGCCAAATAAGGCCTTTCACACTTTTCCTGGAGTCCGCGGTGGCAGTCCACTGACGTAACCATAACTCTGCTTGCGGACACTGCCATAGCTGTCTTGCGTGCATTTAGCAAACCTATCTCCTTTTATGGCTTCAACCATCAGGTTCACAGAATCTTGTATGTGACGCAGAAGTAAAATAATTTCACCTTGAGGTAAGGTGTCAAAACCCTCTTTAATATTACTAGACCACTTTGCAGTGGCTCTTGTAATCCATCCACATGCTATAGTAGGTCTCTGAGCCAACGCTGCAGCTGTATACAAAGATTTGAGGGTAGTCTCAATCTTACGATCTAACAAAAAGGGAGGTAATCTGCGCACTGGGGTGGTTTTACTGTATGGGATGTGCTGCTAGTCAAAAGGGTGTCCTTGCCCTTTGGTTCAATATGGATATCTGGTTTTCACCTGACTGCGCTCATCCCCTACAGTTTGAGTACTCGTGAAATGATGCAAATAGATACTTATATAAAGGTGTGTTTTACTTTCACATGTATCAAATATGACACTCAATATAATGAAACAGTGCAGATAAATATTGTTGAACAAGAAAAAGGTGGTAATCACAATGTGTGCTCCACGGGGAGCATCTGTTTAACTCAGTCCTTTAATCACTCAAATTGGTGATTAAATCCTTTAGGTTCTTGGCGTGTGTGTTCTGACACAAAGGCCAATGGGCTGGAAAAAATATATATATTTAAAGATTAAATCTGGCTGTGTTGCTTTAAAAGTCAAATATAGATTTTCCAGTGGAAATGTCTCTAGTCCTGACCGGACTGTTTAGGCTTTAAAAATCTGTCTTTAGTAATTAGATTCATATAGTTGCAGAGGACGGCGTCCCGTACCTCTGCGTGTGGAAGTCAGGTATTCGTGCACTATCGTTGCGGCCGTACTTGTAAGATGTACAGGTGCGGGGGGCAGCGGGAACCTCCTGGCAGCTCCGGACAGACTCGTCCCTCAGCTCGCGCACCCGCTCTCCGGTTCGTCCTGTTAGGGATCTCCCCGTGTGCCTGCGCCGCTCGCTGGGTTGGTCGTGTTCGCGTGGGGGGGAGCTCAGCCGCAGGATCTAAACAGAGCCTGTGGCAGTGTTGCACCTCCCCACAACGGAGTACTCACCTGTGTGGTCCTCCTGCTGCCCGTCCGTCTGTACTGCTTACCGATGTCTGCGCCGTAGAGCCGAGGGTCTCACAGCACTCTCCTGTCCTCCAATGGTTTGATGTCTCTTAGTCGTCTCCTCCAACGCGTTTCAACCGGATCGGTCTTCCTCTGGGAGTCTTTGCAGTGTTCTGATAGTGGTGGGTGTTAAAATGGCTTGTGGGCGGGACCACCTTTTTCTTGTTCAACAATATTTATCTGTACTGTTTCATTATATTGAGTGTCATATTTGATACATGTGAAAGTAAAACACACCTTTATATAAGTATCAATTTGCATCATTTCACGAGTACTCAAACTGTAGGGGATGAGCGCAGTCAGGTGAAAACCAGATATCCATATTCAATCTTACGATCAGCTGTGTTCTTTAGGGAGTCTTCACCAGGAACAGGTAAAACAATTTTACATGAGAGCCTCGAGACTGATGTATCTACAATCGGTGGATTTTCCCATTTTTTTCCTATCCTCAGGGGGAAAGGGGAAAGTTGACAGTAACTGCTTAGGGATCTGGAACTTTTTTTCTCGATTAACCCACGGTCGTTCAAACGGGGGCAGATGTATTAACCTGGAGAAGGCATAAGGAAGTGATAAACCAGTGATATGTGCAAGGTGATAAAGGCACCAGCCAATCGGCTCCTAACTGTTAATTTACATATTGGAGCTGATTGGCTGGTACCTTTATCACCTTGCACATATCACTGGTTTATCACTTCCTTATGCCATCTCCAGGTTAATACATCTGCCCCAGGGTATTTAGTTCTTTTGACACAGGTAAATGGGCTGAGGATTTTTTCTTTACATTAAAGTAAGATTCCTCACACACCTGTCACCTTATCAGGAATATTGAGGACTTTCCTGATAGCTTTTATGAGCGCTTCAACTCCCTGCAACAGAGTATCCTCCCCTACCGCCATGTCCACCTCACCTTCCTCCATTTCTGACCCTTCTTGATCAGAGTCAGAATGCAGGATCTGTGCTAAAGTATGTTTTTGAGAACAAACGTCAGAGGACTGAGACGCTGGTCCGAGTTCTTTTGCATAAACTGTCATAGACTTTCTTAAGTATTGCGTCTCTCATTTCAAGATAATTTAGTAGAGATGGTGGAAATCATCCCCCACATGGAGTCCAGCCACACTGGCTCTGCTTCCTTTGTCTGAGAAGGGACACTACACTGAGTACACACTAGTGAACCCCCCAGGAGAAGAGAAACGCTGTGTTTTACATGTAACACATGCCTTGCTTTCTGACATCCCTGCAGCAGAATGGCATACACACAGGAAATAGTTATCAGCACAATTAACCCACAAAGAGCCCTTCAGGAGAGACACAGATGTAGCTGGGTCGCAGACTAAGTACCCTAATTGGGGACTTGGTACACTATATAACGCTCCCTCTCTGCTATCACCCCCTGGTACCGCAGAGATAAACTGGAGGCTTTCCGGAGGAGCTGCGTATCCCTGCAGTCAGTGATGATGCAGTGTGTATAATGGCGCCTGTGAGCTGCTGGATCTGCTCAGTGAAGCCCCGCCCCTGCAATGGCGTGTTGTGTTCCCGCTCTTTTTTTTAATACTGGCTGAGGTTGATTTTTGTGCCTAAAATGGAGTCAGCCCCCTTATAAGTCTGTAATGCCAGTCTGGGTACTGTGTACACATAAAGTGTACTGAGACTCCGTTTGTCCCGTTAGGAGCCATGCGTCTGCACCGTGTACTAAGTCTGGAGACCCAGCCGCCCCATGTAGAAGCCGTGTGTCTGCGTACCTCATGCCTCCATAATAGCCGGTAACCCACAGGTTGGTACACCGGCTTAGTAATCACCGCTCTTCATTCTTCTGGCTGTTAGAGCTGGTGGCGTGCTGTGGGAATGTACTCTCGCCGTGGTGGGGCTTGCGAATAGTTCCCTCAGGAGCTAGTGCCCTGTCAGTGGGGAAGGGGACCATTAACCCTTTGGAAGGGGCACTTCCCCAAGTTTCACGAAACGGGCAGACTGGTGCCATCCAGTCTTGCCTGAAAACTTTAAAAATAAATGCAGAAAACTCTTCAGGAGCTTCCAGAAACGTGACCGCCTCCTACGAGCACATTTTCTAAACTGGGTCTGGCGGGTGGGGCATAGAGGGAGGAGCTATCACACGTATTCACACTTCTATTGTGCCTATAGACCCTAATAAACCCGTCTATACCCATGGTACTAAATGGATTCCCAGTATCCCCTAGGATGTAAGAGAGAACTCTGGATGAATGTCTGAAGGAAAAGGGTGGAAACTGTCTCGTCCAAGAGGTCAAGATTCCCGGATTCTGTTCTAAGCACCTAAAGCCTGGTGGATAATTCACATTGGGGGTAATTCCAAGTTGATCGCAGCAGGATTTTTGTTAGCAATTGGGCAAAACCATGTGCACTGCAGGGGAGGCAGATATAACATGTGCAGAGAGAGTTAGATTTGGGTGGGGTGTGTTCAATCTGCAATCTATTTTGCAATGTAAAAATAAAGCAGCCAGTATTTACCCTGCACAGAAATAAAATAACCCACCCAAATCTAACTCTTTCTGCACATGTTATATCTGCCTCCCCTGCAGTGCACATGGTTTTGTCCAATTGCTAACAAAAAATCCTGCTGCTATCAACTTGGAATTACCGCCTTTGTGCAGACTCTTACATGTATGCTTACTTGAGCACAGTTGGTGCTAAGCACATAAAGGTTTTTTTATAACTACTTTCTGTACCCAGAGATAATAGGATTGATGAATATCGTCCATCTTATGTACATGTAATATAATAAGAGAATCAACTGTAGTAAAAAGATTTCAAGAGACAAAATGTATCAATAAAAACAGGGTATAGGTAGCTCTACCATATATATGTCACTGAAGATTGAACCCGGGTATTCTACTTCAATAGACATTTGCATACGGACAGCTGTACCCCAAATATACATAAGACACTCCTTTCTACGCATTTCAATACACTGCAGCGTCTTTTAAGATGAGTGTCTATATGAGCATGCTGTTTCACTGTTGGACTGAACACCATAGTACACAGTCTTTGTACCGCTGAGGTTCCCTCATAGTGACTCACTTTGGTTATTTGCCGCGGTTCCAGCTCTTTAGGGACATTCCCATTTGGACTCTTACAAACCAAAACTCTCTTGTAATTTTGTCCACAACTGGTCTTTGCTCTCAGTTTAGAGCAAGGACCTGTTGTGGTTGGACTGATAAACCAATTTTCAGGACAGTTTTTGGCATGAAACCATGCCAAATGACCACAGTGACTTGCTATGAAGTAACATCGGCAGTACAAAGACTCTGTACTATGGTAACTATGAAAATGTCTATTCATATAGACAGTCATCTTGAAAGACACGGAAATCCATATTAAGGCGTGTCTTATTTATGTTTGGGGTAAGGTGGTCCGTATGCATAGGTCTAATATCCAGGTTTCATTTTCAGTGACTGTAATTTCTCTGACGTCCTAGTGGATGCTGGGAACTCCGTAAGGACCATGGGGAATAGCGGCTCCGCAGGAGACTGGGCACAAAAAGAAAGCTTTAGGACTACCCGGTGTGCACTGGCTCCTCCCCCTATGACCCTCCTCCAAGCCTCAGTTAGATTTTTGTGCCCGACTGAGCAGGGTACAATCTAGGAGCTCTCCTGAGCTTCTTAGCAAAAGTTTAGTTTTAGGTTTTTTATTTTCAGTGAGACCTGCTGGCAACAGGCTCACTGCATCGAGGGACTAAGGGGAGAAGAAGCGAACCTGCCTGCTTGCAGCCAGCTTGGGCTTCTTAGGCTACTGGACACCATTAGCTCCAGAGGGATCGAACGCAGGCCCAGCCTCGGAGTCCGGTCCCAGAGCCGCGCCGCCGGCCCCCTTACAGAGCCAGAAGCAAGAAGAGGTCCGGAAAATCGGCGGCAGAAGACATCAGTCTTCAACAAGGTAGCGCACAGCACTGCAGCTGTGCGCCATTGCTCCTCATACACACTTCACACTCCGGTCACTGAGAGTGCAGGGCACTAGGGGGGGGCGCCCTGAGCAGCAATAAAAACACCTTGGCTGGCGAAAATACACCACATATATTATACTGCGACCAGCAATCGCCTCAGCCTGGATGTGCAGTGCTGGGGTGGCTTGGTCGGATTCCCTGACTGAAAATATTGATACCCTGGATAGGGACAGTATATTACTGACTATAGAGCATTTAAAAGATGCATTTTTATATATGCGGGATGCACAGAGGGATATTTGCCGACTGGCATCAAGAGTAAGTGCGCTGTCCATTTCTGCCAGAAGAGGGTTATGGACGCGGCAGTGGTCAGGTGATGCGGATTCCAAAAGGCATATGGAAGTATTGCCTTATAAAGGGGAGGAGTTATTTGGGGTAGGTCTATCAGACCTGGTGGCCACGGCAACTGCTGGGAAATCCACATTTTTACCCCTGGTAGCCTCTCAACATAAGAAGACGCCGTATTATCAGGCGCAGTCCTTTCGTCCCCATAAGGGCAAGCGGGCAAAAGGCTCCTCATTTCTGCCCCGTGGCAGAGGAAGAGGAAAAAGGCTGCAGCAGACAGCCAGTTCCCAGGAACAGAAGCCCTCTCCCGCTTCTGCCAAGTCCTCAGCATGACGCTGGGGCTTTACAAGCGGACTCAGGCACGGTGGGGGCCCGTCTCAAGAATTTCAGCGCGCAGTGGGCTCACTCTCAAGTGGACCCCTGGATCCTTCAGGTGGTATCTAAGGGGTACAAATTGGAATTCGAGACGTCTCCCCCTCGCCGTTTCCTAAAGTCTGCTTTACCAACGTCTCCCTCCGACAGGGAGGCGGTATTGGAAGCCATTCACAAGCTGTATTCTCAGCAGGTGATAATCAAGGTACCCCTCCTGCAACAGGGAAAGGGGTATTATTCCACGCTGTTTGTGGTACCGAAGCCGGACGGCTCGGTGAGACCTATTTTAAATCTAAAATCTTTGAACACTTACATACAGAGGTTCAAATTCAAGATGGAGTCACTCAGAGCAGTGATCGCGAACCTGGAAGAAGGGGATTATATGGTGTCTCTGGACATCAAGGATGCTTACCTCCATGTCCCAATTTACCCTTCTCATCAAGGGTACCTCAGGTTTGTGGTACAGAACTGCCACTATCAGTTTCAGACGCTGCCGTTTGGATTGTCCACGGCACCCCGAGTCTTTACCAAAGTAATGGCCGAAATGATGATACTCCTCCGAAGGAATGGAGTTTTAATTATCCCTTACTTGGACGATCTCCTGATAAGGGCGAGATCCAGGGAACAGTTGGTAGTCGGCTTAGCACTATCGCAAGTAGTGCTGCGGCAGCACGGTTGGATTCTAAATTTTCCAAAATCGCAGCTGATCCCGACGACACGTCTTCTATTCCTAGGGATGATCCTGGACACAGTCCAGAAAAAGGTGTTTCTCCCGGAGGAAAAAGCAGTGGAGTTATCCGAGCTAGTCAGAAACCTCCTAAAACCAGGCCAAGTCTCAGTGCATCAATGCACATTGGTCCTGGAAAAAATGGTGGCTTCCTACGAAGCAATCCCATTCGGCAGATTCCACGCAAGAACATTCCAGTGGGACCTGCTGGACAAATGGTCCGGATCGCATCTTCAGATGCATCAGCGAATAACTCTGTCCCCAAGGACAAGGGTGTCTCTCCTGTGGTGGTTGCAGAGTGCTCATCTTCTAGAGGGCCGCAGATTCGGCATTCAGGACTGGATCCTGGTGACCACAGATGCCAGCCTGCGAGGCTGGGGAGCAGTCACACAGGGAAGAAATTTCCAGGGCTTGTGGTCAAGCCTGGAGACATCACTCCACATAAATATACTGGAGTTAAGGGCCATTTACAATGCTCTAAGCCAAGCAAGGCCTCTGCTTCAAGGTCAGCCGGTACTGATCCAGTCGGACAACATCACGGCAGTCGCCCACGTAAACAGACAGGGCGGCACAAGAAGCAGGAGGGCAATGGCAGAAGCTGCAAGGATTCTTCGCTGGGCGGAAAATCATGTGATAGCACTGTCAGCAGTGTTCATTCCGGGAGTGGACAACTGGGAAGCAGACTTCCTCAGCAGGCAATACCTCCACCCGGGAGAGTGGGGACTTCATCCAGAAGTCTTCCACATGATTGTAAACCGCTGGGAAAAACCAAAGGTGGACATGATGGCGTCCCGCCTCAACAAAAAACTGGACAGGTATTGCGCCAGGTCAAGGGACCCTCAGGCAATAGCTGTGGACGCTCTGGTAACACCGTGGGTGTACCAGTCAGTGTATGTGTTCCCTCCTCTGCCTCTCATACCCAAGGTACTGAGAATTATAAGACGGAGAGGAGTGAGAACTATACTCGTGGCTCCGGATTGGCCAAGAAGGACTTGGTACCCGGAACTTCAAGAGATGCTCACAGAGGACCCATGGCCTCTACCTCTAAGAAGGGACCTGCTCCAGCAAGGACCCTGTCTGTTCCAAGACTTACCGCGGCTGCGTTTGACGGCATGGCGGTTGAACGCCGGATCCTGAAGGGAAAAGGCATTCCGGAGGAAGTCATCCCTACCTTGATCAAAGCTAGGAAGGATGTAACCGTTAAACATTATCACCGCATTTGGCGGAAATATGTTGCGTGGTGCGAGGCCAGGAAGGCACCTACGGAGGAATTTCAACTGGGTCGTTTCCTACATTTCCTGCAAACAGGAGTGTCTATGGGCCTAAAATTGGGGTCCATTAAGGTTCAAATTTCGGCCCTGTCGATTTTCTTCCAGAAAGAACTGGCTTCAGTTCCTGAAGTTCAGACGTTTGTCAAGGGGGTGCTGCATATACAGCCTCCTTTTGTGCCTCCAGTGGCACCTTGGGATCTCAATGTAGTTTTGGGGTTCCTAAAATCACATTGGTTTGAACCACTCACCACTGTGGACTTAAAATATCTCACATGGAAAGTGGTAATGCTGTTGGCCCTGGCTTCGGCCAGGCGTGTGTCAGAATTGGCGGCTTTATCCTATAAAAGCCCTTACCTGATTTTCCATACGGACAGGGCAGAATTGAGGACTCGTCCTCAATTTCTCCCTAAGGTGGTTTCAGCGTTTCACCTGAACCAGCCTATTGTGGTACCTTCGGCTACTAGGGACTTGGAGGACTCCAAGTTGCTGGACGTAGTCAGGGCCCTGAAAATGTATGTTTCCAGGACGGCTGGAGTCAGAAAATCTGACTCGCTGTTTATCCTGTATGCACCCAATAAACTGGGTGCTCCTGCTTCTAAGCAGACTATTGCTCGTTGGATTTGTAGTACAATTCAGCTTGCACATTCTGTGGCAGGCCTGCCACAGCCAAAATCTGTAAAAGCCCATTCCACAAGGAAGGTGGGCTCATCTTGGGCGGCTGCCCGAGGGGTCTCGGCTTTGCAACTTTGCCGAGTAGCTACTTGGTCAGGGGCAAACACGTTTGCTAAATTCTACAAATTTGATACCCTGGCTGAGGAGGACCTGGAGTTCTCTCATTCGGTGCTGCAGAGTCATCCGCACTCTCCCGCCCGTTTGGGAGCTTTGGTATAATCCCCATGGTCCTTACGGAGTTCCCAGCATCCACTAGGACGTCAGAGAAAATAAGAATTTACTTACCGATAATTCTATTTCTCGTAGTCCGTAGTGGATGCTGGGCGCCCATCCCAAGTGCGGGTTGTCTGCAATACTTGTACATAGTTATTGTTAACTAAATCGGGTTATTGTTGTTGTGAGCCATCTATCCAGAGGCTCCTCTGTTATCATGCTGTTAACTGGGTTTCATATCGCAAGTTGTACGGTGTGATTGGTGTGGCTGGTATGAGTCTTACCCGGGATTCAAAATCCTTCCTTCTTGTGTACGCTCGTCCGGGCACAGTATCCTAACTGAGGCTTGGAGGAGGGTCATAGGGGGAGGAGCCAGTGCACACCAGGTAGTCCTAAAGCTTTACTTTTGTGCCCAGTCTCCTGCGGAGCCGCTATTCCCCATGGTCCTTACGGAGTTCCCAGCATCCACTACGGACTACGAGAAATAGAATTATCGGTAAGTAAATTCTTATTTTTTCCATCTGTATGGTACAGCTACCTATATCTTATGTTTTCATAAATAGTTTTGACATTTCTTTACTACCGTTGAGTTTCTCTTATATTACATGTACATGAATTGGACGATATTCGTCAATCCCACTATCTGTGGGTGGAGAATGAAGTTATAAAGAAACCTTTATGTGCTTGGCACCAACCTTGCTCAAGTAAACACTCTAGGAATCTTGACCTCTTGGACAGAACGGTTTCCACCCTTTTCCTTCAGACATTCGCGTGTGGAGGTCAGAATTTTTGGCAATATTACACTATCAAATTGCTTTGTTTCTTAGGTTTACAGATTTCATTGGAATTAAAGAAAAATCTTACTACCATCTGTTCGACAATCCGAAGCGCAAGTGAGATCGTTACTTTTTCTGCATCTGTATATTTATATAAGTTTGGTGACTTATTGTCTGTAAGGTCTTTGCTGCTTCGGAGCGCAGCACAATAGGTGGGATTATTTTTTTTATTGTTTTAAAAAGTGCTGTGCATGCAGGTAGAGAGAGATTGACAATGTGTTACTCTCATGAGGAGTCACTCTGACGGCCTGAATGCAGCATGTGTTTCATAAGTAAGGTAACTTGTATCACTACATAATGAATTCAAGGGATACTATTTTTGTTTTCTGAATGTGACAAGAGTTTTATATAAATCAGTCCTGATAAAGGGGTATATTCAATAAGTGTCAAATCCACTCCAACATACATTTGTCGGAATGGATCCGACAAGGGCAATTAAATGAATGGTCAACCCGACTGTCGGATTTGGTGGCTCCCTGTCAGCGGCCGGGATCATCAATCTGTATACGTCATACATGTATATATTTTTGTGCATAACCAAGGTAAAAGTTGGGGAACTGCACAACAGGTCTCCTCTAAGTTAAATTGTACAGAGGCTTAAATTGATATGAAATAAATTAATTAATATATGACTATTATTATTTTATAAAATCTAAATGTAAACAAACATAAAAATCAATTTAGGTTAAATTGTGACTGAATTCTTAAATTATTTTTTTTTGGAATTTTTTACTCTAATTAATTCCCTAATATGTATGAACAGCACGAATGAGTAGCAATCAGGATGATGCTCACATATGAGTGTGAGCGCTCTTCAGGCATCAGTCCATGATTGGTTTAGAACTGTCACGTGACTTAGGGACAATAGAATATGCGTTCCACTGGGACCGTTATTATATGAACTGTGTAGTTCTTTGCAGCTTGAGACGATTAGCAAATCACATGACGGAGATCGAGATTAGGATAGGTGGATTGCTCTGTTAAAAGCACTCAGGATTGGACAATCGGGTTTGCCTCCTCAAAGCAATTGCGAAACGTGCACGTCAGCGTTTCAGAGCGGTGCTCTTAAGCCCGCTCGCACTGATCACTGGGGGTAATTCCAAGTTGATCGCAGCAGGATTTTTGTTAGCAATTGGGCAAAACCATGTGCACTCCAGGGGAGGCAGATATAACGTGCAGAGAGAGTTAGATTTGGGTGGGGTGTGTTCAATCTGCAATCTAATTTGCAGTGTAAAAATAAAGCAGCCAGTATTTACCCTGCACAGAAACAAAATAACCTACCCAAATCTAACTCTTTCTGCACATGTTATATCTGCCTCCCCTGCAGTGCACATGGTTTTGCCCAATTGCTAAAAAAATAATCCTGCTGCGATCAACTTGGAATTACCCCCACTGTGTAGAAACATGCTCGAAAAATAACGTGTTTATAGAAAGATCAGTAGAAATAGACAAACGTTATCTAGGGATTGTTGAAAATGTCACAATAGCGATGCTACCATAGCCACTGTATGCAGCCAAGTGTGAGGACCATTTAATCCTAAACGGCAGCAGATCGGAGATAGCAGGAAATGAGCAGCCTTAGATTTTGCACTCTGTTATACCAATGAGGCATAAGTTAATTGGCCCTGCTTATTAATACTATTAAAGAGGTGCAAAACATACTATCAAAACTATACAAATTACAATATATTAAATAGTTGCTGGGCATCTCCATTTAAACCTCTGAGAGACGTGTCGGACAGGAGTCTTGATTCTCAGTTGGCGGCACGATTAGGGTAACGTGCTATGTAAAATTTTTGGGAAAGTGTAGTCCGCTATATTAAAGTTGCATTAATGTAATTAAAAGCAACTATATAAGGTGTTCTGTTAAGCAATATACAAATTAAATATAAAAGGTCTGTACACTGAATGTCTGATGTTACTGACACATACATACAACTTTGGTGTGGCAAATACGAACAGGGGTGTAGATTCTTTATTCTCCACTAAATCATCAGTGTGCAATCCTATTTAAATATTGATGAGAGGTACTAGGAATACAACCACTCAGTACAAACTAATTGGCAAGCACTCAAAGCTATTTCTGCAAAGCCGATGCAGATTTAGAGATCATTGCAATCCAGGCGGGCAGTACGGTTAGAGCTGCGTCTTCTGTACTTTTTACCAAACAAACACTTTGAAACCCTGTTAAAACACTTATAAGATGTGTTAGTAATACATTAGCCTAGCATATAATCACAGTAACACACCATGTTTTTGTAATAATCCTATAGATATATACTTTTGACACCTACCTTTGTCGCCTATGTGTGGAACATATGTTATCTAAGCCTACATGAATTATTATATATAATATCAACAATCCCAGAGCTGTATATATATATATAACACAATAAAGTGAGCGAAAAGAGTTCAAACTCTGCATCAGTTTTTATTATTTTGTATCAGAGAATATATTCACTTTTTTCACATAATTAATTTATATTACTTCACAATTAGGTTTCTCAATTGCTATATTTTAAGATCAGTACTAATAAAAGTTATATTTTATAAATATTCATAATACATAAATATCTCTCCCCCTTTTTTCTCAAGTGCGCCAACGAAGAGACAGTCTTTTTCTGTTCTTGCTGTTCTTCAATCTCATTGTCTATGGCAGCACCTCCAATCAATGAATGATGGAAAAAAATAGGATTTTAATACCTACCGGTAAATCCTTTTCTCTTAGTCCATAGAGGATGCTGGGGATGCTTCAAGAACCATGGGGTATGGACGGGATCCGCAGGAGACATGGGCATACTATAAGACTTTGAATGGGTGTGAACTGGCTCCTCCCTCCATGCCCCTCCTCCAGACTCCAGTTATAGGAACTGTGCCCAGGGAGATGGACATTTCGAGGAAAAGGATTTATTTAACGATTTTAAACTAAGGTGAGATACATACCAGCTCACACCTCAAACACGCCGTACAACATGGCATTCAACAACAACGCATGCAACGGCATGATCAACATCAGTCACAAACTGACTGAACTCAGCACAACATGTGCGTAACTACAACCAATAACTGCAGATACAGCCCGCACCGGGACGGGCGCCCGGCATCCTCTATGGACTAAGAGATAAAGATTTACCGGTAGGTATTAAAATCCTATTTTCTCATATGTCCTAGAGGATGCTGGGGATGCTTCAAGAACCATGGGGTTTATACCAAAGCTCTAGAATGGGTGGGAGAGTGCGGATGACTCTGCAGCACCAATTGACCAAACAAGAGGTCCTCCTCAGCCAGGGTATCAAACTTGTAGAACTTCGCAAAGGTGTTTGATCCTGACCAAGTAGCAGCTCGGCAAAGCTGTAATGCCGAGACCCCTCGGGCAGCCGCCCAGGATGAGCCCACCTTTCTGGTAGAATGGGCCTTCACTGATTTCGGTAACAGCAATCCTGCCGTAGAATGAGCCTGCTGAATTGTATTACAGATCCAGCGTGCAATAGTCTGCTTGGAAGCAGGAGCCCCAATCTTGTTGGGAGCATACAGTACAAACAGAGCATCTGTTTTCCTAACTTGAGCCGTTCTGGTGACATAGATTTTCAAAGCTCTGACCACATCAAGATTCTTTGATTCCGCCAAGGTGTCAGTAGCCACTGGCACCACAATAGGCTGGTTCACGTGAAACGATGAAACCACCTTTGGCAGAAATTGTTGACGAGTTCTCAACTCCACTCTATCAACATGGAAGATTAAATAGGGACTTTTGTGAGACAAAGCCGCCAATTCAGACACCCGCCTTGCAGATGCCAAAGCCAACAGCATGACCACTTTCCAAGTAAGGAATTTTAACTCAACCTTACGCAAAGGTTCAAACCATTGAGATTGCAGGAATTGCAACACCACATTAAGATCCCATGGAGCCACTGGGGGCACAAAGGGAGGTTGGATGTGCAGCACTCCCTTCACGAAGGTCTGAACCTCCGGAAGGGAGGCCAATTCCTTCTGAAAGAAAATTGATAATGCCGAAATTTGAACTTTAATGGAGCCTAACTTCAGGCCCGCATCCACACCTGCTTGCAAAAAATGGAGTAACCGCCCCAGCTGAAATTCCTCCGTAGGGGCCTTCTTGGATTCACACCAAGACACACATTTCCTCCAAATACGGTGGTAATGCTTTGCCGTTACTTCTTTTCTAGCTTGAAGAAGAGTGGGAATGACTTCACTTGGAATACCCTTTCGGGCTAGGATTTGGCGTTCAACCGCCATGCCGTCAAATGCAGCAGTGGTAAGTCCTGATACACATACGGTCCTTGTTGTAGCAGGTCCTCTCATAGAGGAAGAGGCCAGGGATCTTCTATGAGTAACTCCTGAAGATCTGGATACCAGGCCCTCCTTGGCCAGTCCGGAACGAGTATCACCTGCACCCTTGTTCTTATAATCTTTATCACCTTTGGAATGAGTGGAAGTGGAGGGAACACATAGACCAATGGAAACACCCACGGTGTCACTAGGGCATCCACCGCTATTGCTTGAGGGTCCCTCGACCTGGAACAATATCTCAGAAGCTTCTTGTTGAGGCGAGACGCCATCATGTCTACTTGAGGAATTCCCCAACGACTTGTCACTTCTGCAAAGAACTCTTGATAAAGACCCCATTCTCCTGGATGGAGATCGTGTCTGCTGAGGAAGTCTGCTTCCCAGTTGTCCACTCCTGGAATGAAGACTGCTGACAGAGCACTTACATGTTTCTCCGCCAAGCGAAGAACTTTCGTGGCCTCCGCCATCGCTGCTCTGCTTTTTGTTCCACCCTGGCGGTTTATGTACGCCACTGCTGTAATGTTGTCCGACTGAATCAGGAAGGGCAGACCGCGAAGAAGATATTCCGCTTGTAGTAGGCCGTTGTAAATGGCCCGTAATTCCAGAATGTTTATGTGCAGAAAAGCTTCCTGGCTTGACCATTTTCCCTGGAAATTTCTTCCCTGTGTGACTGCTCTCCAGCCCCGGAGACTTGCATCCGTGCTCACGAGGATCCAATCCTGATTCCCGAACCGGCGTCCCTCTAGGAGGTGAGAACTGTGCAGCCACCACAGGAGAGAGATTCTGGTCCTGGAAAATAGGGCTATCTTCCGGTACATGTCCAGGTGAGACCCGGACCACTTGTCCAACAGGTCCCACTGAAAGACTCTGGCATGGAACCTGCCAAACTGTATGGCCTCGTAGGCCGCCACCATCTTGCCTAACAACTGAGTGCATTGAAGAATTGACACTCTTTCTGGTTTCAGAATCTGTTTCACCAAGTTCTGTATTTCCAGAGCTTTTTCCTCTGGGAGAAAAACTCTCTGTAATTCTGTATCCAGAATCATACCCAGGAAAGACAGCCGTGTCATCGGAATCAGCTGTGATTTTGGTAAGTTTAGGAGCGAACCATGTTGTTGCAGAATCGTCAGAGAGAGCGCAACATTTTTCAGTAATTGCTCCTTGGACCTCGCCTTTATGAGGAGATCGTCCAAGTACGGGATAATTGTGACACCCTGCCGGCGCAGGAGAACCATCATCTCCGCCATAACCTTGCTGAAAATTCTCATAGCCGTGGACAGACCAAACGGCAACGTCTGAAATTGGTAATGCGCATCCTGAACCGCAAACCTCAGGTAAGCCTGATGTGGAGGATAAATGGGGACGTGTAAGTAGGCATCCTTTATGTCGACCGACACCATGAAATCCCCCTCCTCCAGACTGGAGAGCACTGCTCGGAGAGATTCCATCTTGAATTTGAACTTCTTTAAATAGAAATTGAGTGATTTTAGGTTCAGAATCGGTCTACTGAGCCATCCGGCTTTGGGACCACGAACAGGCTCGAATAAAATCCTTCCCCCTGTTGTGACGGGGGTACCGTGACAATGACTTGATTTTGACATAGCTTTAGTATTGCTCAACATACTACCTCCCTTTCTGAAAGAGAAGCTGGCAAGGCTGATTTGAAAAATCGGTGAGGGGGCATGTCTTGAAACTCCAATTTGTACCCTTGGACTACTATTTCTAATATCCAAGGGTGCAGAGCTGAGTAAATCCAGACCTGAATGAAGAGTTGGAGGCGTGCCCCCACCGGTGCAGACTCCCGCAGGGGATCCCCAATGTCATGCGGTGGATTTGGTAGAAGCCAGATAGGACTTCTGCTCTTGGGAACTTGCCACGGCCTGTGACCTTTTTCCCCTTCCTTTCATAGCAAGGAAGGAGGACCCACGTCCCTTCTTGTATTTATTGGACCGAAAGGACTGCATCTGATAGTGGGGCGTTTTCTTTAGTTATGCAGGGACATAAGGCAAAAATGACGACTTACCCGCGGTAGCCGTAGATACCAGGTCAGTGAGGCCGTCACCAAACAAGACACTACCGTTAAACAGTAGAGACTCCATAGCCTTCTTAGAATCGGCATCAGCATTCCATTGATGAATCCACAATACCCTTCTAGCTGAGACTGCCATGGCATTGGCCCTTGATCCCAATAGGCCAATATCTCTCGCAGCTTCCTTTAGATAGGCTGTGGCATCCTTTATATGACCCAGCGTCAAAAGAATGCTATCCCTGTCTAGGGTATCTAACTCAGATGACAAGTTATCTGCCCACTTTTCTATGGCGCTACTCACCAATGCCGATGCAACGGCAGGCCTGAGCAGCGTTCCCGTAGTGACATAAATGGATTTTAGTGTATTTTCCTGCTTACGATCTGCAGGATCCTTCAGGGCTGCCGTGTCCGGAGACGGAAGCGCAACCTTTTTGGACAGTCGCGACATACCTTTGTCCACCGTGGGGGTTGACTCCCACTTTTCCCTGTCCCCAGAGGGGAACGGATATGCCACCGGAATTCTCTTGGGGATCTGGAATTTCTTGTCAGGGTTTTCCCAAGCCTTTTCAAACAGAGCGTTCAGTTCATGAGAGGGAGGAAACGTTACCTCAGGTTTCTTTCCTTTAAACATACAGACCCTAGTATCAAGGATTAGTAGGGTCTTCCGTGATATGTAACACGTCTTTTATCACCACGATCATGTACCGAATGCTCTTATCCAGTTTAGGGTTTAATCTGGCATCACTATAGTCGACACTGGAATCAGAATCCGTGTCGGTACCTGTATCTACCATCTGGGTAAATGTACGTTTCTGTGACCCCGAGGGGGTCTGAACTTGTGATAATGCAACCTCCATGGACTGCCTCCATGTCTGGGCATGAGACTCTGATTTATCTAATCTTTTATGTAGCCGAGCCACATTAGCATTCAGAACACTTAACACATTTACCCAATCAGCCGTCTTCTTCTCTGTCCCCGTATCAGCTTCCTCCTGGGAAGAGCATTCAGCCTCAGACATGTCGACACACTCGTACTGACACCCACAACCACACTGGGGCTATAGGGGACAGACCCACAGCCAAGTCTGTTAGAGAAACACAGAGGGAGTTTATGCCAGCTCACACCCCAGCGCCTATCCTGGTACTGAACAAAATAAATTAATGTCTCAGACCTGCCAGCGCTTTTGTAATATGAATTTACAGCACCAAATTGATGTCTCCTCCCCCCCCCCCCCCGTTTTGCACCCTGTTACTGTACAGTAGTGAAGGAGGCCAGGACCAGCGTCTCTGCAGCTTGTGAGGAGAAAATGGCGCTGAGTGGAGCTGTTAGGGCTAAGCCACGCCCCCTTAATGGTGCGCTTCAGTCCCGCTATTTATTGAAATATCTATACTGGCGGGGGTCCAGTTTTGGTGCCTAGGCACCGTACACCTCTTTGGCCAGTGTTATTTAGAGGATTTATGCTGCCCAGGGTGCCCCCCTGCGCCCTGCACCCTGAAGTGCCGCTGTGTGTGGGAGCATGGCGCGCAGCGCGACCTCAAGCCATCACTGAAGTCTTCTGATCTTCGTTACTCACCCATCTTATGACTTCTGGCTCCAAGGGGGGGTGACGGCACAGCTCCGGGAACGAGCATCTAGGCATACCTAGCAATCAGACCCTCTGGAGCGAATGGTGTCCAGTAGCCTAAGAAGCAGAGCCTTTGAACTCACAGAAGTAGGTCTGCTTCTCTCCCCTCAGTCCCACGATGCAGGGAGCCTGTTGCCAGTGATAGCGTATGTTAACCTATTCAGGTCTGATTATGAATTCTCTTCAGTCATCAGTCAGAATGCTGTTTCCCTTAGCAACCGGTTGGAGATCAGTGAATGAATAAGTGACACAGGATCATTGTGTAACCTAAGCAGTTCATAGTTGATCTGTTAGGGGGCCATCATGGCTTTATTTTTATAGCAGAAGAACAAAGGATTCATGTGTGCCAATACAATTAGCCAATCAGCATACACCATGTATGTCTTGAAAACTGAAACACGTCATCTGTCAAACAATATTATAAATTGCAATTAAAACATATTTATTGCTTTGCGATTATCAGCTTTCCCGGAACATCCCTTCTGGAGGTCAGGACAGGTCAAAATCCTCCCCAATGTTCAGAACTTTTGGCGATATGCTTGACTGGCCTTGGAATACATCTGGCGTTATAACAATGAGTAATTCATGCTTTGAAATACAATGTTGCTTATAATATATCTGTGAAGCTTCTTAAGGAAACACTAACCTAAAGAAGTGAGGAGCAGTAAATATCTTTGTTAAATGTGAAAAAGCTTGAATCAATATATATTTGCCATTTAAAGGAAGCTCATACACTATCATTTCCCCTCTTTTTGATTCCACTTTTTCTCCCTAATATCTACCTACACTATCTAGGCCTGAACTATTTTCTTTCAGTAAACCAGTCCCCTGGACTTATAGTCCAAACCTTGGGGATTACCCCTAACAACAATCAAAGGATAAGCAACTTCATTCTTCTGGCTGGAGAGTCACTGTCAACTTCTTCAAGTGGGATGCATGTAATCAAGTATCACGACCTTTCACCTTAATTTAAGGTAGACATGGTTAGCAGCACTTGATGTGGACCATCATATCTTGGTTTAAAGGTCTTTCTCACATGTCTCTTTAAATAGACCCAATCTCCTGGATTTAGCTTATGCGTAGCTGATCCTTCTGGGTCTGGAATGGAAGAAAACACTCGGCAATGGAGGTTAGTCAATGTTTTACAGACCTCCTGTACATAACCTGTAAAAATCATCATGATTATGTTGTAATTGTTGTGGATAATAACAACCTGTTCTTAGAGCTGACCCAAACACTATTTCATATGGAGTCAGTTTACTAGGTTTCATGGGTGTGGTCCTAATATTAAACAAGACTATAGGTAGGCATTCTGGACAAGTTCTTTTGGTTTCTGTCATTTTCTGTAGTTTTAGCTTAAGGTCAAAGTTCAGATGTCCCCCCTCCCACTCGCCTGGGGCTGGTAAGGCACATGGAAGGCCTGCTGTACCCCCAAATCTTTCATTATATGCTGCATGACTTCTCTTGTGAAATGTGTACCTCTATCTGATTCTATAACCTCAGGTATCCCAAATCTACATACTACTTCTGCTATCAGTTTCTTTGCAGTGGTTTTTGCTTACTGGCCAGGCTTCGGCCCAGTGACTAAACATGTCCGTTGCTACTAGTACATATTCATATGGACTGCTTCGTCGCCACTGTATATAGTCAATTTGTAGTCTTTCAAATGGGTAAGAGGCTTTGGGTATAGTTCCTAGAGGTGTCTTGGTTCTTTTTCCTGGATTGCTGATTCCACAGATCCAGCATCCTGCTACAAAGTTTGTTGCAGCTTTATTGAAGCCTGGAGCTATCCAATGCTCTTGTAATATAGGTGGAAATAGAGCTGCTGGTAGACAGTACTTCAATTCTCTTGACTTCCAAAGTCCATGTTCATCTTCTTCTGCCCCCAATCGTCTCCATTTCTCCTTTTCTCCTTGTGATGCTTGTTGTTGAATTTTGATCAGCTCCTGTTCACTAGGCATTTGCTTCACGTCTTGAGCTACTAAGACTTGCTCAAGTTCTTTTGATTGTAAGGCAATTCTCTTGGCTTCTGCATCTGCAAATGCATTTCCTTTAGCTTCCATGGTTTGGCTCCTAGTATGTGCTTGTACCTTGATTATTCCAATTCTTTTAGGTAGTTCCAATGCTCTGAAGAGTTCCATAATCAAACTGGCATGTTTGATGGGTTTTCCGTTTGCACTTTTGAAGTCCCTACTTTTCCATATAACAGCGTAGTCTTGGGACACCCCCCAAGCATAGCGTGAATCCGTATAGATGTTGGCTGTCATATTCTCAGCATGTATGCAGGCTTTGGTCATTGCTATGAGTTCTGCTTCTTGTGCTGACATACTTGGTAGCAATGCTCCAGAGTCTATGACTTCAGTTTCAGTTGTTACTGCATATCCTGTCTTTGGGGATCCATTATCATAATATCTTGATCCATCGACGAACAGGTTCATGTCTGGATTGTCCAATGGTGTATCTTGGACATTAGGGAGAGGTAAAGTCTCTAATTCCATGAGGGCTAGGCAATCATGTGGAGATGATTGTGTTGTATTTTCTGCGTCTGTAGCAGCAATTTCCTCCTCATCTGACGATTCACCATCATTACCATCTTCTCCTCTTTTCCCCTCTTTTGAATCGTTGATGGGAAGGAGTGTAGCTGGGTTTAGTACAGTGCATCTTGTGATGGTGACATGGGAGGCACTTAACAGTGCTACTTCATATTTGGTAAGTCTGGCTGCAGAAAGATGTTTAGTTTTTGCTTGACTTAGTATTTCTGTTACAGCGTGAGGTACTTGTATACACAGTGGATGATCAAACACAATGATGTCTGTCACCTTTTCCTTCATTATTGCTGCTGCTGCCACTGCTCGGACACAGGATGGTGCTCCTCTGATAATCGGATCCAGCTGGGCTGAATAGTATGCCACCGGTCTTTGTTTTGGTCCGTATTTCTGGGTGAGCACCCCTAAAGAATGCCCTCTGTTTTCATGGCAGAATAGGTTAAAAGGCTTTTTGTAATCAGGCAATCCCAATGCTGGGGCTGTGATTATGGCTTGCTTTAGTTGTCTTACTGCTTCTTCAATGGTGTCCCTGTTTTCTGCTGACGCCTCCTTTTTTATTAATTCATATAGGGGCTGCATCAGTAATGAGGCCGAGGGAATCCATTCTCTGCAATAACCAATAAGGCCCAGAAAAGCTCTGATTTCATTTAATGTTCTTGGGGTTTTTGCTTGAGTTATTGCCTTTGTTCTTTCATCAGTAAGATGCCTTGTTCCTTGAGATATGCAGTGTCCTAAGAAGACAACTTTTTTCTGTACTAGCTGAAGCTTGTCTTTTGACACTCTGCAATCTTCTTCTGCCAAAAAGATGAGTAGTGATACTGTTTCCTTTTTGCACTTCTCTTCTGTCTGTGCAGCAATAAGCATATCATCGACATATTGAACTAACTGGGTGTCTGTAAAGTGTGGTCTCCATTTCTGCAGGATTAATGCCATTGCCTCTGAGAAATCTGATAGACTAGTGGCTCCTGCCTTGGGGTAATTGTCCCTCCTTTTGAATCTTGAGATTCAACACCTTTATTGATTAATGTTGGAAAAGGGTTGCTGCGTTGAGGGTAATACATCTTCTGATGGTTACTTGTCGCATTTTTGGCAGTGCTACTTCATACATGGTCAGCCTTGCCACTGACAGGTGTTTGGTTCTTGCTTGTTGAAGCTTCTCTGTACCTGCATGTGGACCCTGGATGATAAGTTCATGATTCAGCACTATGCCTGTGCTCTTGTCCTCTTCTAGGACTTCTGATTCATCACTGTGTCTGTGCTCTTATACTCTTCTAGGGCTGTTGCTGCTATCACTGCTCTGATGCCGGTAGGTGCTCTTTGATTACCGCTGTCAAGTTTGCTTAAGTTGTAGGCCACTGGTCTTCACCTCAGTCCATGATTTTGCATAAGGACTTCTATGTATGGCCTCCTTCTTTAATAGTCAGGTAGTTCTAGGGCTTGAGATGAGGCAACTGCTGTTTCCAACTATTCAATAGCTTAATTCATCTGTTGCTGTATGTAGGATGCGGACCCTCCTCCCTTTCAGTGTTGTCATACAATGCTTGCATGTAGACTGGTGCTAGAGGTATCCGTGTTCTGTAGTGTCCTACTAGGCCCAGGAATGATCATCTGACTTGCTTGACATTAGTTGGCATCTTAGCTTGCAGTCTGAATCTTTTCCTTTTCACTTTTGTTAGATGTCTGGTACCTTGAGTGTCCTAGGAAGATTAACTCTTGCTTGACTAGCTGCAATTTCTCCTTCTGAGGCTCTGCAGTCTTGTTCTTCCAGAAACTTCACTAAGGACACTGCCCCTTCTTGGTGCTTCTTTTAGTAGTGGTGGCAATCAGCAGTTCATTCACATCCTGTATTTAGCTGTGTGTTTTGTGGATATATCACTTGGTGATATAGCCCCTCCACAGGGCTATTCTGGTCCAGTAGTATTGCTTCCTTTCTTCTACAACTGGTACTGCGGAAATGAGCCAATACTGAACTTCTGTTTTAACTTGCTTCTAAATGGCTTTTTTGTTCTTTCCTTTGATAAGTTGCTGGAAAGTTAAACTTCTGCTGGTGTGTACTGTATTCTCCTTAGATAAGCTTTAGTACATTGTGCTTCAGCAAAGTCACTGGACATGTACTCCAAGGTCAAGAATTGGGCTGGTATTGGTGACTGCATTTCTCTCATCTCCTGTCCCTTTAAGAATTTCTGATATCATCAGTTCTTGTGGTATCTCCCTCTGCTGTCTTCTGCGTGTGCTGGCTCCAGTATTCATTAGGCACAAACGTATTTCTCCAGTGGGCAAGGTGACTGTAATCATACCTTCTGCTGTTTCTTCTGGAGACATTCTGTTCACTGGGGAGTACCTGAAGAAGCTTGTACTTCATATTGGCAGAAGAAGCATCATTCATTTGTTTTCTGGAACTTTTTCTGTCTTGTTCCTTATTATTTGCTTTAAACCCCGGAGCTTCTGTTGCTTTAAATCATGGCATTATCTCTGTAATCTTGCCAGGTAGTACTGACCACTTGTCAGATGTCTTTCTTTGTCCTTCTTAACTTGCATATTCTTTCTCACTGCTGCTGGCATGTCATTTTCTTAGTCCAAGTCCACCCAGGCTGATGTTTAACATAATGATGTTTATGCTGGGAGTTGTTGTTCCTCTTTGTCTTACTTTTCCAGTGAGAGATAGTCTTGTATAGCAGCTTGTATTTCAGGTTACATCTTTGCTTTCTTGCAGGGGTAGGGCTTAACCTCCCAATCCAGTCGTTGCAATGGCTTGATCTGTACTTAAACGTAGAGGAATCTGGTTGTGCATAAAAACAGCTCTTGAAACCCTTGGGTCTCCTGTGGGTAAAAGTCACTTTTATCGAACTGCCAGTGGTGACTGAGTACACTGTTGTCGACACAGGAGTTGCACACCTTCATATTCTATCATCTTGTGTGTCGTATAGTGACTTTATCATAGTAAGTTCTGATGGACTCAGTCTTTTCCTGTTTCAAATCTGGGGCTGCTGGTGCCCTGAGTGTCTGTGCATGACACCATCTCTTAAGTCTTGTCATGTACATCTTTCCACTTTCAAACGTTGTTCTATTTTTCTCTGTCGGAACGTCCGTTATGGCTGGGCAATCATCGACTGCATCTGCTTTTAACATGGTGCTTACTGTTTGGGCAGTTGCTGGTCCTAGTATAGCCTCACACAACTGGTGGTAGTTGACCCATGCCGGTGTCCATATGGTTTGAATTCTTTCCATATAGGCATAAACTGCTATTGGGTTTTATCTAGGATCTGGGGACTCTGCAACTATATTTGCGAGGTCATTGCCATACCATGGTTTGTGGTGTTGGCTCTGTACGATGTATGGTTCGTTCGTCCTGGCTGCATTATCTGGGTTGCGTATTTTCTGTACTTGTGCTGGATACAGAGAAACAGGCAATGATGACCGTCTTTCCGTATTTCTAGTCGCATAGATATCTTGGCATGGTGGTTCATGGTGTGAAATCCAGTTTCCACAATTTGGGCAATGTTCATATCCTTCTGGAACGCAAAACTGACATACCGGACACAATCTTTCTGGAAAATATGTCAGTTTATTCTGTACATTATGCACCTGGGCATTAAAAGCTGTAGAGGCTGTGTCTTGATCCCTTGTTTCTCCTCTCTGCCTGAATTGCACCCTGCTGCCTATAGTCCCTGATTGTGGACAATTGTTTACTGGACTCAGCTTGATTGCAGGTGTCTACCACTCGTTTAAACATGAGGGAAGCATTAGGTAGAAAATTTCTTCGCTTTAACCTTGTTGGGGTTTCTTGTGATGAAGTATCAGGACACTGGGGCATACTCTGTACACATAGCTCAGGTAAATCATTCGGATTTTCAACCACAGATCCTTCTAAGATAGGGCTGATTATTCGTCACTCTTTTAACCTTGCTCGTATCTTTTTAATTTCACTGTTAGTGAGCTTGTAGGTAATTGCATTCTGTTCATACTAGGGGTACCTTGGTGTGCATGCATGTCTGGGTATAGGGGTGGGGTATAGTGTGCAGGTGCTGTTGCTGCAATTACAGGCAGTGAGTTTAACGCTGGTTGTGGTGCTATTGAGTACTCTGGTACAATGGGGAAATCATTTTCCTCATCTCTTCTTCTATTCTCTGCTCCTAATTCTTTTGCTACAGTGATCCAGATGGATGCTTGATCTCTACTATTATGCTTAATTATCCAACTCTTGTTACAGGAGGCAAATTTTTCCCATTTCTCTAGTTCAAGTGTCCCCTCTGACGGAAAACCTGCTCTTTTGAAAATTTTACTTATTCCTTTCAGAGCTTTTTTTGCCCTCCCTGTCACTAACAATATCCACGGGTTTGTCGGGCCCTGACATCTTTACAGACCGCGCTCCCATGCCTGGGTGAACGTGCACGGAACCCCTCCTGATGTGGTATTTTAGTAACTCCTTATGAGGGACTTAAAATCTCCTTTTAAAGCTTTTTCTTCCCTCCTTGTTATTAACAATATCCACGGGTTTGAACCCATCCTGATGTGGTATTTTAATAACTCCTTATGAGGGAATTAAAATCTCCTGTTAAAGAATCTCTATCTAGGTCAAGTGTCCCCCCCTGACGGGAAGCCTGCTCCTTTGAAATTCCTTTCAGAGATTCATTACCCTACCTGTTATTAACAATATCCACGGGTTTGAACCCATCCTGATGTGGTATTTTAATAACTCCTTATGAGGGAATTAAAATCTCCTGTTAAAGAATCTCTAAAAGAGCTTCTTCAATCCGTCTGTGGACAAATGACTGGGGTTGTAGTGTTGCCTGTGTTGGTGGAGACTGCTCCCCAAGTGAGACCTGCATAATAGATTATTTCTTCTGGATCACTGAGATGCGTCCCTAATATTATTGTTAAGTTACTCCAAGGGTCTATCCCCCTGCCTATATGGACTCCTGCTTGTATCAGTATCCCTGTTGTAGTTTAATGCTTGTTTCTCTTCAGAAAGTAACAGCTAACACCGGGAATGCTTGGATGTGAGAAATACCTATCAGTGTGTGTAGGAGAATCTAGTTTCATTATTCAGCAGACAACCCGACTCCCCCCCACCTTTTCAAAAGCATATTGACAGAGTACATATAACAGTGCAAGGATACAAAAACAAAGATGACAGTAAATCCTATATCTGTTATCTGCGTGCACGGCAGCTGTTTGAGACTGCACGGCACATGGGTCTTAGACCTGGAATTATGTGGTTCCTAGGCCAATAGGTTATGATGTTAAATCAATCATTCTTAATGTAATGTTCCAACAATTCTCTTTTTAAAATGACACCCTTTTGTACAATAAAATTCATCATCATTTTCCACATAACCAAATGAGACTTCAGTGCCTGTAATTGCCAGCAATCTTGGTGCTACAGACCCTTCGTATTTTCTTAACACAACACAGGTACAAGATTTGCATATACCTCTTTGGTTATTTATCAATTCAAACTGGTTATCAGCATTAGAACATATCTTGGCCATGCGCCACTTTTATAAAACGGCTCTATTTTCTCAACAAACACACATCAGTACAATTTAAAAGTTTTCTGCATACTTGATTAATTCCCCCTGTGCACTTGTGACAAATTATCTGAAATTATTTACCCACAATTCAACAATATAACATAATTCAACTATATAACATACTTCAACAATATAACATACATGTATGGTACCTTAAAAAAAAATTTCTTCTGACTGACGCTGGGCTCTTTAAGATATTCTCTGACCTTCCCGACTGGTCTTCCTCTTGATTTACACAGGAAGCGCTGAGTTCAAGTGAGCAGGTAGAAATCTACACAATAAATCTCACTTACCGGTTTTTTTTTTGTTATCAGCGGTTCCTGAAAGATCAGAGGATTTATTGCCAGTGGAGGAGATGCTGGAATACCCCGGACGATGCCCCCAAAATGATAGCGTATGTTAACCTATTCAGGTCTGATTATGAATTCTCTTCAGTCATCAGTCAGAATGCTGTTTCCCTTAGCAACCGGTTGGAGATCAGTGAATGAATAAGTGACACAGGATCATTGTGTAACCTAAGCAGTTCATAGTTGATCTGTTAGGGGGCCATCATGGCTTTATTTTTATAGCAGAAGAACAAAGGATTCATGTGTGCCAATACAATTAGCCAATCAGCATACACCATGTATGTCTTGAAAACTGAAACACGTCATCTGTCAAACAATATTATAAATTGCAATTAAAACATATTTATTGCTTTGCGATTATCAGCTTTCCCGGAACATCCCTTCTGGAGGTCAGGACAGGTCAAAATCCTCCCCAATGTTCAGAACTTTTGGCGATATGCTTGACTGGCCTTGGAATACATCTGGCGTTATAACAATGAGTAATTCATGCTTTGAAATACAATGTTGCTTATAATATATCTGTGAAGCTTCTTAAGGAAACACTAACCTAAAGAAGTGAGGAGCAGTAAATATCTTTGTTAAATGTGAAAAAGCTTGAATCAATATATATTTGCCATTTAAAGGAAGCTCATACACTATCACCAGCAGGTCTCCCTGAAAATAATAAACCTAACATAACTCTTTTTTCTGAGAAACTCTGGAGAGCTCCTCAGTGTGCATCCAGTCTCACTGGGCACAGAATCTAACTGGAGTCTGGAGGAGGGGCATGGAGGGAGGAGCCAGTTCACACCCATTCAAAGTCTTATAGTGTGGCCATGTCTCCTGCGAATCCCGTCTATACCCCGTGGTTCTTGAAGCATCTCCAGCATCCACTAGGACGTATGAGAAAACTTCCTGTAATCACATCATTTGGGGAATTCTTTATCAAAATTACAAACATCAAAAATTGTCTGGTGCAGAAGACATCCCTATCCCCCATTTCCTTTGTATTTATTGAAGTGGTCATTAACCAGACTTGGATGAATAGTAGAAGTCGCCCTCCACACTAGGATCCCCCAGGGGGAGGCCTGTCCCATCATGCAGCAGGCTTGTCATGAGAAGCAGGCTGACGAACAGCCCAGGATAGTTAGACCTTGGGCTTAGTGTTTGTTGAGAGCACGAGACAATCTCGGATATGCCTGACCTTCGCTTTCCCTTAAGGTTGAAAGCAGAGAAAAGTGGTACCTTATGCCTTCTGTGCAGGAGGAGTAGCACTTGGGAGAAAGGCAGTCATAGTAGCTGCTGATTCAGACTTAATTTTTAAATGAAGTCTTCCCCAAATAAGATGTCCCCAGTAAAGGGGAATACCTCCAAGGACTTTTGGAGTCCAGATCCACCTTCAATGACCTCAACCACAGAATACGGCGAGCCAGGACAGACATATTTGACGCCTTGGCAGCCAACACACCCGCCTCAGGGGACGCCTCCTGGTGTAGAAAAAGGTGGCGGTGGTATTGTGAGACAGGTAATATCTGGCATTGTCAGATATATCCTCGGGCAGCTCTTTCTCTAATGCCTGATCCAGTCATCAATCTATTTTGTGGCCCCTAGAGGACACAATCGTGGTCTATGTACAACACCCGTAAGGGAGTAATAGACTTCAGGCATCCCTCCACATGCTTATCTGTCTGTTCCTACAGTGAGGGGACAGTGGTGAGAGGCAGAGTGGACGACACCCGATGGGTGACACATGAGTTCACTAGCAGTGAATTACCTACTTGTTATAGAACTCTGCAGGGGGGATATCGAGCTAATGCCCGTTGTAGACCGGGGGAATGTCTTCCCTGGATTAGACCACGGGTCTTGTCTGATGTACCCTTAATGGTCAGATTGTGGTAACAGAGTTTTATTTACCCTCTGACGTGTGAACATATCAGTTTGCTTAACCAAAGTAGGGAAATCCTCTTATCAGTGATTTCTAGGATTGGTTTTCCAGTAACCACAATGGCAATGGTATCGTTTAGCAATGAAAAATCCTTGTCAGAAACACCTAATATAGGGACTGACAGGATAGCATGATCCCCCTCTCTTCCGATAAAATATCAGAGAGATTACCGGACTGGGAGGAGGGATCAAGAAATGCAGGTATGGAGTGGTGCAACCAGGGCGCCCTCTTTCTGTGGTATTTGTGTGAAGACCAAAGCAATGATCCCCTTTAACCAATTAAATGGTGAACTTAATTGAAATATGTTGGTATGAATTCCAATGAGTATCACATAAAATTGTATAATTTAATACAATGAAAATTCACATACATAAAAATAAAAGCATACCATAAAGGTAAGCTAGGAGCCGCAGGTGTAATAGGCGGCAGGGTGGTCAAAAAGTACACCCTGCTCAGGCTCCTAAGCTTACTGATGGGTTGTGAACCCCTGGATAGATGTTGGTAAATATTCAAAACAGCTCAGGTAACAATTCAAATAATGTTGGAAAGCATACCGGAGAGGTAGCTGAGGAGCCGCAGGTGTTATGATAAGCAGGGTGGTCCAGACTTCACCCTGCTCTGGCTCCCAAGCTAACCACAAGGTAGATGTCCAAAAGATGAAAGGTTCGAGTTCCTTAATGGATCCAGATTACCAACGCGTTTCGAGATATCCAATCTCTTCCTCAGGGCTTGATGGTGTTGCATGTCTCAGAGATGGATTTTAAAGATGGTGGGAGGGTGGTTCCAGGTCGTAGGTCACTGAAGCCGGAAATGATCCCAAAAGCTCCTTTGGCAAAGTCTGAATCCTGAATTATGGTGTGTTATTGTGCCAGTGCTCATTATGGTGAGCATAAGGTGCAAAATAAGTAATTAATAGATAAATATTAAAAAAATGAGATGAGAAACGTCCAGCCGGGCGACCGGAAGTGACCCAGACCGGAAGTTAAAAACCGGAAGTGACATCGCGGCGTGAAAGGCTAATTTAAAAGCATGCAGAACCTAAACTAGGTTTGGTAAAGGTAGTGGTGGACTTGAGTTTGTATGGTGGGAATAAACACATGCTGGCAGTGGTCATGGTGATCGCGATGTGCAGCCGAACGCGCCGCTGCGATACCGGAAGTGACGCGGCGGTTTGCGTTCCACCAACCGGAAGTGACGCGGTTGTTTGCGTGTCACCGACGGGAATTGGTGGAGAGAGCAGCTTGGATGGCGGCTGTGAGCTCCAAGGATGTTTTTAACAATACAGTGGAAGAATATGGGTGATTAATAGATGGAGCTTGTTCAAAGAGGAGTGAAAATGTGTTTAAACACCTAAAAAGTTAAAATGATGGTGGTTGTTAATACCATAGTGGGTGGGTGTTAAGTTAGGTGCACATGATAACCCCCGCAATATTATTATCCATAATAATATAAATAGTCCGTGTCTGTTTAGACACATAAAGTGCATAAATAGTAAGTTGTCTCATCTGAATAAAGTCGTCTGAAAGAAGTCATGTCGTCTCCAGAGTTGTCCGTAGTTTGTCTTCATTTCAATTGATGCTCCACAGGTCCCCGTGATAGAGAAAAATAAGGAAAATAAAAATGAGTTAGGCAATACCTTATGTGGTATCTGGTTGAAGTACATGTTGACTGATGAACTACATGGGCTAATACAAGAACCACTTAAGTTCAAAGTCTTTGTTCAGACCTTTGGGACATAGGGACTGAAGTTTGTAAATCAATTTCATTTCCGCCTTTGCAAGATTTTTTTCTGTGTTTCTGTCGCGCCAGGTGGATTTTATGTGCTGTAGTCCCAAAAATTTCCTTATAGATGTGTATGAACAATTGTGTTCAGATTTGAAATGTTCCGACAGATTGTGTGTCAGGAGACCTTTTTTTATGTTGCGCAGATGTTCACCAAGTCGTGTTTTCAATGCTCTCGATGTGCGTCCAATGTATGCCTTCCCACAGGTACATTCCACTAAATATACAACGTTGCTTGTGTGGCAAGTAATGAAATCCTTGATTTTGAAGTTAATGCCATTAACGGTGATTTCTGTGTATTTTGATGTATCGGTTTTAATGAGTCGGCAAGGGAGACAGAGTCCTCACCTGTGAAAACCACTTGTTCTAACGGGATTATTGTTTTGGGGTAGGGCACTCCGGACAAGTTTGTTCTTTAAATTTGCTGCCTTACGGTAAATGAACGTGGGTTTTTTTGGGATGATGTTCTTTAATGTGTCGTCCATGCATAGTAGGTTCCAATGTTTTCTGATGATGAGTTCCATTTTTTTGTATTGGTGGTCATATCCTGTAATGAACGACCATTGTGAATGATTGGAGAATTTATCATCATTTTTCTTCTGTTTCTTGTTGTGGATGAGGGAGGTCCTATCTTTATTCATTGTTTCTATCTGAATTGTTTCCAAATTTTCAGGTTGATAACCTTTTTCAATGAAGGCGTTTTTGAGTTCGTTAATTTGGGACCTGCATACAGTGTCCTCACTGCAGTTTCTCCTTATCCTTAGAAATTGGCCCTTTGGTATGCTGTTGAGCCAATTTATATGGTGCTCACTTTCTTTACTGATGTAATTGTTTGTGTCCGTGGGTTTCTTATAAGTTTTCGTTTGGATAATGTCATCCTTGATATATATGGTAAGATCAAGGAAGTTGATTTCAGTCTGGCTGTTTTCAAATGTAAGGACAATGTTTCTCTCATTTTGATTGAGATGTTCGCAAAACAAGGTTAGACTCTCCCTGTCCCCTCTCCAAAAAAATATGACGTCGTCGATGTAACGGTTCCATATTAATATTTTATCCTTCCATGGGTTCTGTTGGTATATGTTTTCATGCTCCCAATGGGCCATGAAGAGGTATGCAAAACTGGGTGCAAATCGCGTATCCATTGCGGTACCTCTCTTTTGATGGTGTACAGGGAAGTAACATCTGCTGTGACCATGATGGTCTCACTATCCCACGATATACCTTCTAGTTTTTTGATGGTGTCACTGGTGTCCTTCAGATGTGATGGATTTTTAGTTACTATAGGTTGGAGTTCATGATCGATTAGGGCTGTTAGATTTGATGTTAGACATCCTGTGCCGGCGACAATGGGTCGTCCTGGAGGTGATGTGCTATTCTTATGTATTTTTGGTAATACATAAATAGTGGGGGTGATGGGGTCTTCAATATTAAGAAATGTGAATTCTGTTTCTGTAATACCACCTTTTTCAAGGTGGGTTTTTAGTAGTTTCTGAAAGCTGGTTTTTATTCTTGCTGATGGGTCGGTCTTGAGTTTTTGGTATGTATTACTGTCCGATAGTTGACGGTAAATTTCCTTCACATAGTCAGATTTATTCAAAATAGCAATACCTCCTCCCTTGTCGCAAGGCTTAATTACGATCTCCTGATCTTCCTGGAGAGATTTGATTGCTTCACGTTCCTTTCTTGTCATGTTGTGGCGTACTCTCTTCCTTTTTTTCCGTTTTGTTGATTGAATTTAAATCTTCTATGACCAGTTTTTGGAAAGTTTCAATGTAATTCCCTTTAATATGGGCAGGATAAAAGGTGGAAGGTTTTTTATGCACGGTTTGAGGTGTGGATTCCACAGAATTTGATGTTGAGGGAGCCTCTTCACTTCTTTTCAGTTCAAAAAACTTCTTAAGAGACATTTTTCTAATAAATTTGTGTACATCTACAAATCTGTCGAAGTCATCCGTGGTAGTTGTGGGTGCGAACTTCAATCCTTTAGTTAATACCCTTTCCTCAACATCCGTAAGAATCCTGGAACTTAGGTTATGTATAACTTTCCTTTTCGTACCTTCTTCCATGATGGTTCCTTGGTCCAAAATATTGATGGGTTTTTTCTTTTTTCGTAACGGTTGACCAGCTCTTTTACCTCTTTTTCTCTTCTTTTTTCTCTTTTTCGTTGCTTCAGATGTTATTGGTGATTGTAACCCCTCCTTTCTCCTAAAAAAGGTGAGTTCCTTCCTGTCCTGTCATTACCGTTCATGGTTTGTGCTCTCCTATGGTTGCCTGATGCAACGTTCTCTTTAGGAGTGGGTGTTCTTCTACGGTCATGGTATACGGGTCGTCTGTCTCTTCTTTCTCCAGGTCTTCTCCAGGTGTTCTGATAGTACTGGTCTTGTCTGTTCGTATCTCTCCTATACTCTTGTACTACCCTCCTATGATTCTCATGTCCGTATCTATTGGGTCGCCTTGGACTGAGATTGTGTCGTGTCCGTTGGGATTGATAAGACGAATGTTGTGGAAGAGGACGTCTATATCTTCTCTGGTCATTGTCCCTATTTTGATTTTTTTCTTGTTGCGACCGGTCTCCTTGCTTTGGTGATGCCGAATTTGTAAAAGTCGAAGTCCCGTTGTAATTTCTTTTGTTTCTTCTTTATGAGCTCCTTTGTATTGTGTTCCAATTTTTCCGCAATTCCTTTTTCAAGGGTATCATAGGAAGGGAGTTGATCATACGGTGTGATCAAAGTTTTCAGAACCTCAATCCTTTCTTTGACATCTTTCAATTTGTTTTTTCTTTCTTTTATAATGAGTACCATTAATTTCATGGAACAATCTTCTAAAATTCTTGCCCAGTCTTGGGAGGAGGGATCAGCCCGCTTAGATGACCCAGAGACACGAGAGTAAGAGTCATACGCTACAACCCGTGAGGTAAAATTTTCCTGCCCAAAGCAGAGTAACCATGGGGACATCAGTGACTGTAATGTTACAGGTGGTCCCATAGGGGGCATTAAGTGTTCAACTAGAGTACCCTGTAGGTTTTGAGAACGCACCCCAGGTTGGCTCCAGATTGATTACAGGAGCTGCGGACCGACTGGAAGATGTATGAGACTTAGTACACAGACCATCACACAAAACTTCCCCCTTGGGTAAACCCATTGCGCATGCTCTGCAGGATGCAGGAGCGTCCCCAGATTTACTGCCCTACATGTTAAACATTATACACAAATGCAACAGTAAGCGGTTTAATGCGATGAAGCCAGAGTACTATACCTGCGAATAAATCCGTTAGCATGTGACTGAGTACCCAGTACACAACATCTGCGAATAAATATGGTATTATGTGACTGAGTAGATTACACATAATAGGTAATACTGTGACGCACTATATATTGACCCAGACGCACCTAGTCCCCTAGGGTCCAGTATACAGTGATAGATATATCTGGAATACACCACAGTGAAATCACATAGCAGATACAGGCACAAATAGTCACGTTTACAAAGCAGATAATTATTTTCATGACAATAAAATTGCATAGGATTATTATATGAACACTTAAAAAAAAAAAAATATATATATATATATATATATATAAATATATATAAAACGAAATTTATGGTAAGAACGTACCGCTGTTAAATCTCTTTCTACGAGGTACACTGGGCTCCATAAGGATTAACATTGGGGTGTAGAGTAGGATCTAGATCCGAGGCACCAACAGGCTCAAAGCTTTGACTGCTCCCAAGATGCACTGCGCAGCCTCCTCTATGACCCTGTCTCCGTGCACAGGAGCTCAGTTTCGTTAACCAGCCCAATGCAGTAGCAGGTACCAGAGACGACAATCGCTCATAGCCAATTACACTACACACTCACCACAGGAGAGGGTGTCAGCGGCTATGCCACACCAACCCAAAAAAGCTAAGTTCGTCAGGGTGGGCGCCTTGTGGAGCCCAGTGTACCTCACAGAAAGAAATTTAACAACGGTAAGTTCTTACCATAAATCTCATTTTCTGCTGCGGAGTACACTGGGCTCCACAAGGATTAACATCGGGGATGTCCTAAAGCAGTTCCTTATGTGAAGGAGCGCACTGTAGCGGGCACAAGAACCTGGGGTCCAAAGGAAGCATCCTGGGAGGCGGAAGTATCAAAGGCATAGAACCTTATAAACGTGTTCCCTGGGGACCACGTAGCTGCCTTGCACAACTGTTCAAGAGTCGCACCACGGTGGGCCGCCCAAGAAGGTCTAACCGACCGAGTAGAATGGGCTTTGATGGTAGCAGGAGCTGGACGACCAGCCTGTACATAAGCATGTGCAATCACCATTCTAATCCATCTGGCCAGGGTCCGCTTGGAAGCAGGCCAGCCACGTTTGTGAAAACCAAACAGTACAGAGAATCAGATTTCCTAATGGAGATACGGAGAGCCCGTACCACATCCAAAGACCGTTCTTTGGGAGACAACTCAGGAGAATTAAAGGCCGGAACCACAATCTCTTGGGTAAGGTGGAAGGAAGACACCAACTTGGGTAAATAAACCGGGCACGTTCTAAGAACCGCCTGGTCACGGTGAAAAATCAAATGGGGGGACTTACAGGATAAGGCACCCAAGTCCGAAACCCTCCTAGCTGAAGCAATAGCCAGCAAAAACAGCACCTTAAGTGAGAGCCACTTAAGGTCAGCAGAGGCAAGAGGTTCAAATGGATACTCTTGCAGGGCCTCCAGTACCACCGAAAGATCCCAAGGGGCCACAGGAAGTACATAAGGAGGCTGAATCCGCAACACGCCCTGAGTGAATGTATGAACATCCGGAAGGATAGCAGTCTTTCTCTGAAACCAAACCAACAAGGCAGAAATGTGAACCTTGAGGGAGGACAGACGCAGGCATAAGTCCAGGCCCTGTTGCAGGAAGGCCAACAGCTTGGCCGTGCTATACTTGAAGACATAATGCAGAAGCCAGTTTACGGGCCTTCAACATAGTTTGAACGACCGCCTCAGAAAAACCCTTGGCCCCTCAGGACGGAAGCTTCAAGAGCCATGCCGTCAAAGCCAGACGGGCCAAATCCCGGTAAACACAAGGACCCTGAACAAGGAGATCTGGTCATTGTGGAAGTAGAAGGGGATGATCTAGCGAGAGGCCCTGAAGATCGGAGAATCAGTGCCGTCTGTGCCACGCTGGAGCGATCAGAATTAGGTTTCCTCCTTCTTGCTTGAACTTCCGTATTACTCTGGGCAGGAGTGACACTGGAGGGAACACGTACGGCAGCTGAAAGTTCCATGGAATTGACAGAGCATCCACGAACGCTGCTTGAGGATCCCTTGTCCTTGCTCCGAAGACCGGAACCTTGCGATTGTGTCGAGACGCCATCAGGTCCACATCTGGAAGGCCCCACTTGTTCACGAGAAGTTGAAACACCTCTGGATGGAGGTTCCATTCTCCGGAGTGTACGTCCTGACGACTGAGAAAGTCCACTTCCCAGTTTAGGACCCCCAGAATGAATACTGCGGATATGGCCAGCAGATGGCGTTCTGCCTACTGAAGAATCCGTGATACTTCCCTCATTCCCATGCAGCTTTGAGTGCCGCCTTGATGATTTATGTACGCCACCGTGGTGGCGTTGTCCGATTGTACTTGAACAGGCCTGTTCTGTATTAGGTGCTGGGCCATTGTCAATGCATTGAACACTGCCCGCAGTTCCAGAATATTTATCGGGAGTAGAGACTCCTCCTTGGTCCACCGACCCTGAAGAGAGCGTTGTTCCAACACTGCGCCCCAACCTCTCATACTGGCATCCGTCATCAGAAGAACCCAGTTGGATATCCAGAAGGGACGGCCCCTGCTCAATCGTTGGTCCTGAAGCCACCAGCTCAGTGACAGGCGGACCACCGGAGACAAGGAGATCATGTGAGATCTGACCCGGTGAGGCAGGCCGTCCCACTTGGTCAGAATTAACTTCTGCAGAGGGAGAGAATGGAATTGAGCATACTCCACCATGTCGAAAGCCGACACCATGAGACCTAGTACTTGCATTGCCGAATGTATCAACAACTTCGGACGAGATAGGAAGCATCGAATCCTGTCCTGAATCTTCAGGACTTTCTCCTGAGACAAGAACAACCGTTGGTTGTGAGTGTCCAATAACGCTCCCAGATCTAACATGCTCCGAGCAGGAACCAGGGAGGATTTCTTCCAGTTGATCAGCCACCCGTGGGCTTTCATGCACTGGACTATCAGAACGAGATGACACAGGAGAAGTTCTGGGGAATTTGCCAGGATCAACAAATCGTCCAAGTACGGTAGGATCCTGACCCTTTGACGGCGGAGTGTTGCCATCATGACCGCCATAACTTTGGTGAAAACTTGGGGAGCCGTTGTCAAACCAAAGAGTAACGCCCAAAATTGGTAATGAAGGTTGCTAACCGCAAACCACAGGTACTGCTGATGAGACACTGCAATAGGAATATGCAGGTAGGCATCCTGTATGTCCAGGGAGACCATAAAGTCCCCAGGCTCCAAGGCCAGAACAATAGAGCGCAGTTTCCATACGAAATTTGGAGACCCGCACATGCTTGATCAAGGACTTCAGATTGAGAATGGGCCATGAGGACCCATTCGGTTTCGGGACTAGAAACAGCTGTGAATAGTACCCCTTGCCTCTCTGAGCCAGAGGCACCTGTACTACCACTCCTGTGGTCAGGAGAGAATGTACCACTGAATGCAGAGTGTTTGACTTTGTTGGGTCCAGAGGAACATCTGTAGGCAAAATCGATGAGGGGGATGATTCTTGAAGGGTACGGCGAAACCTCGAGTGACGACGTCCCTTACTCAGGCATCGGTAGTGGTCTTCAACCATTCCGCAAAACCTAGAAGTCAGCCCCCCACCCTGGGGTCCCCCTCAGGGAGGCCCACCCCATCATGCGTCAGGCTTGTCAGTTTTTGAAGCAGGCTGACGGGCAGCCCAGGCTCGTTTCGGTCTGCGCTTGGCAGGTCTGGAAGCACGAGCTTGCTTTGGGTACGCCTGACCTTTTGCTTTACCTGGAGGACGAAAGGCCTGAGTGAAAGTACTTTTAGCCTTCTGTGCGGAAGGCCAAAAAATATAACAAGAGAGGTATAACTTGCGCCCAGCAGCGACTTTGTACTAGACTCTTAAGGATCACCACTCCTAGAGACACATGTAATACAAAAAATAAGAATTTACTTACCGATAATTCTATTTCTCGTAGTCCGTAGTGGATGCTGGGACTTCCGTAAGGACCATGGGGAATAGCGGCTCCGCAGCAGACTGGGCACAAAAGTAAAAGCTTTAGACTAGCTGGTGTGCACTGGCTCCTCCCCCTATGACCCTCCTCCAAGCCTCAGTTAGGATACTGTGCCCGGACGAGCGTACATAATAAGGAAGGATTTTGAATCCCGGGTAAGACTCATACCAGCCACACCAATCACACCGTACAACCTGTGATCTGAACCCAGTTAACAGTATGATAAACGTAGGAGCCTCTGAACAGACGGCTCACAACAATAAACAACCCGATTTTTTTGTAACAATAACTATATACAAGTATTGCAGACAATCCGCACTTGGGATGGGCGCCCAGCATCCACTACGGACTACGAGAAATAGAATTATCGGTAAGTAAATTCTTATTTTCTCTGACGTCCTAGTGGATGCTGGGACTTCCGTAAGGACCATGGGGATTATACCAAAGCTCCCAAACGGGCGGGAGAGAGCGGATGACTCTGCAGCACCGAATGAGAGAACTCCAGGTCCTCCTCAGCCAGGGTATCGAATTTGTAAAATTTTGCAAACGTGTTTGCCCCTGACCAAGTAGCTGCTCGGCAAAGTTGTAAAGCCGAGACCCCTCGGGCAGCCGCCCAAGATGAGCCCACCTTCCTTGTGGAATGGGCTTTAACAGATTTTGGCTGTGGCAGTCCTGCCACAGAATGTGCAAGTTGAATTTTACTACAAATCCAACGAGCAATCGCAGAGCCGGCCCTAGGTATAGGCAAACTAGGCAATTGCCTAGGGCATCTGGTATGTCTAGGGGCATCAGCAGCTTCTGCTGATTAAAATGATATGCGGCATGCCTATATTCTGTGTGTAGCATTTCGTACGCAGATACAGCCACAGTCGCACACAGTATATAGGCATGCCACATATCATTTTAATCAGCAGAAGCTGCTTGTGTATCCTAGCCACATAGCAATGCAAATAAGATGCATTTTCATAAAAAATAGACACCCGACGTTAGCAGAGCTGCCAGTTGACTCACGCTGGGAACTACATGTGTCATTATGTGTATAAGGGCATTAATAATGTGTAACATATGTGTAAGGGGCACTATGTGTGTCATTATGTGTATAAGGGCACTAATAATGTGCGGCATATGTGTAAGGCCAAATGTGCACACTGTTCTTATTTAAATTACAGGGGGTAGGAAAACAAAAAAAAGGACTGCTATGGGTGGGGGGTGATGGTGCTGGGAAAGGGGTGCAGGGTCAGAGGCGGAACTAGCGGTGGTGCTAGGGGGAACCAGCCAAAATCTTGCCTAGGGCATCATATTGGTTAGGGCCGGCTCTGAGCAATCGTCTGCTTAGAAGCAGGAGCACCCAGCTTGTTGGGTGCATACAGGATAAACAGCGAGTCAGATTTTCTGACTCCAGCCGTCCCGGAAACATATATTTTCAGGGCCCTGACTACGTCCAACAACTTGGAGTCCTCCAAGTCCCTAGTAGCCGCAGGCACCACAATAGGTTGGTTCATGTGAAACGCTGAAACCACCTTAGGGAGAAATTGAGGACGAGTCCTCAATTCTGCCCTGTCTGAATGAAAAATTAGGTAAGGGCTTTTATATGACAAAGCCGCCAATTCTGAGACACGCCTGGCTGACGCCAGAGCTAACAGCATGACCACCTTCCATGTGAGAAATCTTAATTCCACAGTGGTGAGTGGTTCAAACCAATGTGATTTTAGGAACCCTAAAACTACATTGAGATCCCAAGGTGCCACTGGTGGCACAAAAGGAGGCTGTATATGCAGTACCCCCTTGACAAACGTCTGAACTGATCAGGGTAGGGATGACTTCATCTGGAATGCCTTTTTCCATCAGGATCCGGCGTTCAACCGCCATGCCGTCAAACGCAGCCGCGGTAAGTCTTGGAACAGACAAGGTCCCTGCTGGAGCAGGTCCTTTCTTAGAGGTAGAGGCCACGGGTCCTCCGTGAGCATCTCTTGCAGTTCCGGGTACCAAGTTCTTCTTGGCCAATCCGGAGCCACGAGTATAGTTCTTACTCCTCTCCTTCTTATGATTCTCAGTACTTTGGGTATGAGAGGCAGAGGAGGGAACACATACACCGACTGGTACACCCACGGTGTTACCAGAGCGTCCACCGCTATTGCCTGAGGGTCCCTTGACCTGGCGCAATATCTGTCCAGTTTTTTGTTGAGACGGGACGCCATCATGTCCACCTTTGGTTTTTCCCAACGGTTTACAATCACTTGGAAGACTTCTGGGTGAAGTCCCCACTCCCCCGGGTGGAGGTCGTGTCTGCTGAGGAAGTCTGCTTCCCAGTTGTCCACTCCCGGAATGAACACTGCTGACAGTGCCACCACATGATTTTCCGCCCAGCGCAGAATCCTTGCAGCTTCTGCCATTGCCCTCCTGCTTCTTGTGCCGCCCTGTCTGTTGACGTGGGCGACTGCCGTGATGTTGTCCGATTGGATCAATACCGACTGACCCTGAAGCAGAGGCCTTGCTTGACTTAGGGCATTGTAAATGGCCCTTAGTTCCAGAATATTTATGTGAAGAGACGTTTCCATGCTTGACCACAAGCCCTGGAAATTTCTTCCCTGTGTGACTGCTCCCCAGCCTCTCAGACTGGCATCCGTGGTCACCAGCATCCAATCCTGAATGCCGAATCTGCGGCCCTCTAGAAGATGAGCACTCTGTAACCACCACAGGAGAGACACCCTTGTCCTTGGAGATAGGGTTATCCGCTGATGCATCTAAGGATGCGATCCGGACCATTTGTCCAGCAGATCCCACTGAAAAGTTCTTGCATGGAATCTTCCGAATGGAATTGCTTCGTAAGAAGCCACCATTTTTCCCAGGACTCTCGTGCATTGATGCACTGACACTTGGCCTGGTTTTAGGAGGTTCCTGACTAGCTCGGATAACTCCCTGGCCTTCTCCTCCGGGAGAAACACCTTTTTCTGGACTGTGTCCAGAATCATCCCCAGGAACAGTAGACGTGTTGTTGGAATCAGCTGTGATTTTGGGATATTTAGAATCCACCCGTGCTGACGTAGCACTACCTGAGACAGTGCTACTCCGAACTCGAACTGTTTCCTGGATCTTGCCCTTATCAGGAGATCGTCCAAGTAAGGGATAATTAAGACGCCTTTTCTTCGAAGAAGAATCATCATTTCGGCCATTACCTTGGTAAAGACCCGGGGTGCCGTGGACAATCCAAACGGCAGCGTCTGAAACTGATAATGACAGTTTTGAACCACAAACCTGAGGTACCCCTGGTGAGAAGGGAAGATTGGGACATGGAGATAAGCATCTTTGATGTCCAGAGATACCATATAGCCCCCTTCTTCCAGGTTCGCTATCACTGCTCTGAGTGATTCCATCTTGAATTTGAACCTTTTTATGTAAGTGTTCAAGGATTTTAGATTTAAAATTGGTCTCACCGAGCCGTCCGGCTTCGGTACCACAAACAGCGTGGAATAATACCCCTTTCCCTATTGTAGGAGGGGTACCTTGATTATCACCTGCTGGGAATACAGCTTGTGAATAGCTTCCAATACTGCCTCCCTGTCGGAGGGAGACGTTGGAAGAGCAGACTTCAGGAATCGGCGAGGGGGAGACGTCTCGAATTCCAATTTGTACCCCTGTGATACTACCTGCAGGATCCAGGGGTCCACTTGCGAGTGAGCCCACTGCGCGTTGAAATTTTTGAGACGGGCCCCCACCGTGCCTAAGTCCGCTTGTAAAGCCCCAGCGTCATGCTGAAGACTTGGCAGAAGCGGGGGAGGGCTTCTGCTCCGGGGAAGAGGCTGCCTGGTGCAGTCTTTTCCCCTTCCTCTGCCCCGGGGCAGAAATGAGTGGCCTTTTGCCCGCTTGTTCTTATAGGAACGAAAGGACTGAGTTTGAAAAGACGGTGTCTTTTTCTGCTGAGAGGTGACCTGGGGTAAAAAGGTGGACTTTCCAGCCGTTGCCGTGGCCACCAGGTCTGATAGACCGACCCCAAATAACTCCTCCCCTTTATACGGCAATACTTCCATATGTCGTTTGGAATCTGCATCACCTGACCACTGTCGCGTCCATTTCGCCCTTCTGGCAGAAATGGACATCGCACTCACTCTTGATGCCAGGGTGCAAATATCCCTCTGTGCATCTCGCATATATAGTAATGCATCCTTTAAATGCTCTATAGTTAATAAAATACTGTCCCTATCCAGGGTATCAATATTTTCAGTCAGGGAATCCGACCAAGCCACTCCAGCACTGCACATCCAGGCTGAGGCGATTGCTGGTCGCAGTATAACACCAGTATGTGTGTATATACCTTTTAGGATATTTTCCAGCCTTCTATCAGCTGGTTCCTTGAGGGCGGCCGTATCAGGAGACGGTAACGCCACTTGTTTTGATAAGCGTGTGAGCGCCTTATCTACCCTAGGGGGTGTTTCCCAACGTGCCCTAACCTCTGGCGGGAAAGGGTATAGTGCCAATAATTTGTTAGAAATCAGCAGTTTTTTATCGGGGGAAACCCACGCTTTATCACACACCTCATTTAATTCCTCTGATTCAGGAAAAACTACTGGTAGTTTTTTCACACCCCACATAATACCCTTTTTTGTGGTACTTGTAGTGTCAGAAATGTTCAATGCCTCCTTCATTGCCGTGATCATGTAACGTGTGGCCCTACTGGACATTACGTTTGTCTCCTCACCGTCGACACTGGATTCAGTATCCGTGTCTGGGTCTGTGTCGACCATCTGAGGTAACGGGCGTTTTAGCGCCCCTGACGGTGTCTGAGACGCCTGAACAGGCACTAACTGATTTGCCGGCTGTCTCATGTCGTCAACAGTTTTTTGCAAAGTGCTGACATTGTCACGTAATTCTTTAAATATGACCATCCAGTCAGGTGTCGACTCCCTAGGGGGTGACATCACTAACACAGGCAATTGCTCTGCTTCCACATCATTTTCCTCCTCATACATGTCGACACAATCGTACCGACACCCAGCACACACACAGGGAGTGTCTGATAGAGGACAGGACCCCACTAGCCCTTTGGGGAGACAGAGGGAGAGTTTGCCAGCACACACCAGAGCGCTATATATATACAGGGATAACCTTATAGAAGTGTTACTCCCTGTTATAGCTGCTGTATTTATATATTAGCTGCCAATAGTGCCCCCCCTCTCTGTTTTACCCTGTTTCTGTAGTGCAGGACTGCAGGGGAGAGTCAGGGAGCCGTCCTTCCAGCGGAGCTGTGAAAGAAAATGGCGCTTGTGTGCTGAGGAGAAAGGCTCCGCCCCCTTCACGGCGGCCTTTTCTCCCGCTTTTTTCAGGAAAACTGGCAGGGGTTAAATGCATCCATATAGCCCAGGAGCTATATGTGATGCATTTCTTTAGCCATATAAGGTTTTTACAGTGTTTTATTGCGTCTCAGGGCGCTCCCCCCCAGCGCCCTGCACCCTCAGTGACCGGAGTGTGAAGTGTGCTGAGAGCAATGGCGCACAGCTGCAGTGCTGTGCGCTACCTTATTTGAAGACAGGAACGTCTTCTGCCGCCGATTTCTCCGGACCTCTTCGCTCTTCTGGCTCTGTAAGGGGGCCGGCGGCGCGGCTCCGGGACCCATCCAGGCTGAACCTGTGATCGTCCCTCTGGAGCTAATGTCCAGTAGCCAAGAAGCCCAATCCACTCTGCACGCAGGTGAGTTCGCTTCTTCTCCCCTAAGTCCCACGATGCAGTGAGCCTGTTGCCAGCAGGACTCACTGAAAATAAAAAACCTATTTAAACTTTTACTTCTAAGCAGCTCAGGAGAGCCACCTAGCATGCACCCTTCTCGTTCGGGCACAAAAATCTAACTGAGGCTTGGAGGAGGGTCATAGGGGGAGGAGCCAGTGCACACCAGCTAGTCTAAAGCTTTTACTTTTGTGCCCAGTCTCCTGCGGAGCCGCTATTCCCCATGGTCCTTACGGAAGTCCCAGCATCCACTAGGACGTCAGAGAAAGGTAGAGTAGTCCACAAGCGCTACTATTTGTAATTATGTCACGCCTTCACATGAGATCTCTCCGTGTTCAGTATATAATTTCCTTCCCAGAAATCGCACCTCTGGACTGACCTCCTCTCATAGGAGACCTCCCTCTCTATTTTGAGGGAGAGGGAGGTCTCCTATGATGCGAATAGAATACACTGTATATGACGATTAAGGATAAAGAAAAAGAAACCTTTCAAGGCATATAGGGAGTGTTTCTAAGGTGAGCGTCCCCGCTGAGGGAAAGAGCACCCTCGGGCAATAGAACAGTGGAGGAGGGTGTGGAAAGAAACCTTTATATGCGTCTTCCCTATTGAGAGGAGGTCAGTCCAGAGGTGCGATTTCTGGGAAGGAAATTATATACTGAACACGGAGAGATCTCATGTGAAGGCGTGACATAATTACAAATAGTAGCGCTTGTGGACTACTCTACCTTTTTGTATTCTGTGCGGAAGGAGCTGTACTAGGTAGGCAAGCTGTTTTAGCAGTAGCCAGATCAGCCACAATCTTATTGAGGTCTTCTCCAAAGAGAATGTCTCCCTTGAAAGGAAGCACCTCCAGGGTTTTCTTGGAATCCATATCCACCGACCACAACCAAAGGATACGTCTGGCCAAGATGGACGTAGTAGCAGCCTTGGCCGCCAGTACCACGGCATCGGAGGCCGCCTACTTAAGGTACAGAGAAGCCATGGTAATATAAGAGAGACATTGTCGAGCATGCTCAGATGCGTTGGAAGGCAGCTCTGCCTCAAGCTCCTGAACCTACGCCTCAACAGCTTCAGCAGCCCATGTTGCTGCAATGGTTGGCCTATGCACAGCCCCCATTAGGGTGTAAATCGCTTTCAAACAACCCTCCACACGTCTATCCGTCGGTTCCTTCAGAGAGGTGACTGTAGTTACTGGCAGAGCAGAGGAAACTACCATGTGCGGCACATGAGAATCTACAGGCGGAGGAGTTTCCCAATTCTTACATATCTCCGCAGAGAGAGGATAGCGAGCCAACAATCTCTCATTAGGTGTGAATTTTGTCCCCGGATTTTCTCAGTATTCCTGACGTATGTCAACCAGGAGATCAGAATGAGGAAAAATTTCCTTCTTACGTTTGAACCTATCCGGCTTTTTAGAGACACCCTCAGCTCAGGATCATCAGACACCTGAAGAATGAGCATAATTGCCTCAATCAGATCAGGGACATCCGCCAATGACTTCCCTTCCCATCAGAAACATCTGAGTCAGTGTCTGTGGGATCAGTATACGCACCATCCTCCTCAGAGGATGTGTCCGGGATAACAGTGGATTGGGAGGAGGTAATGGCCCGTTTAGAATACGATTTAGTCTTAGGTGGGCGAGAGTGACACTTAGATTTAGTCAAATGCTGTAACTGAGTGGAGATTTCATCTGCCCATGGCGGATTAATAGCAGGTACCATAAACTGCTGCAATGGCACAGGTGGTACCACAGGGGGCGCCAATTTAGTTACAAGCGTATTTAACAGCGTGGAAAAGGTAGCCCAAGGTGGGTCATTTGTTGCCCCCGGTGCTACAAACCCACTGGGAGGTAAGGAACCCACTGAACCTGAACTCTCTGCTGCCAAATTTTCCTCCAAGATGTCTGCAGCATCATCACCATGCAGTGTGGGAGAAGCCCCAGATCCGTTACCTCTTGTAGCTGACATAATAGTAAGCACAATATTTGGCAATCTGGTACAATTCGTAGCAGCGATATACCTAGCAAGAACTCCCCGTGAAGTGTAACTGTGGCAGCACAATTACCGGGAATCCAAGAGATATATATGGGGTGACTATAAATCACAAGTAAAAATACACAGCAAGTATATCTTGTGAAAAAAATCCTATATTATACAGAACACCTGATACACTTAGACCCCCCAGGTTATGGAATATAGGAGTAGCACGCTGAGTGAAATACCCAATAAGGCAGCCATGCAGCAGCTACATGCACACACACATATATAGTCACAAGCGTACCATGCAGAAATTATGTACCATAAAACTGCACTGGACTAGCAATACAAAGTAATACTCAGTATGGCTATATGTGATAACAATAGATATAACAAAGCACAGTAGATACTGGATGTATATCACAGGGCGTTTGTACCACACAACCCTGACTGTATGCACTCTTTCTTAACTAACACTGTCCCAGTGACAGGTAGAATACTTAAGTGTCCTGTAAGAAGCAGCGCTGGCGATCAGGCGGCTTTACAGAGGAGGATTTGCCCCAACAGTCCCAGGAACAGCTCAGCTCCATTTGTGATGGCTGCTGACAAGGAATGAAGGAGAGAAATGCAGCTCCAGGGCGGGAACATTTACAGAAATGGCGCCCTGGGGCTGGGGGAGGGGCTACAGGTTAGGCCTTCTCCCCCTGCTGGCATCTCCACCTGGCGCTGAAAACAGGGCTTTTTAGAGAGTTAAAACCCCCACACCTGTGCCCAACATTCCTGGTGGCTAGTGGAGCGGCTGCCCAATAACAGTGTCCATGCGGCCGCGCCGGATCGCGGTACAGAGCGGCCAAGGAGACCCCTTACCTCCCCTGTACCTGCGGCCACGCGATCCAGGAGGACAGCGGCATGTGTGTGACTGACGTTGGAAAGACACCGGAGCCTCCGCTGCAGTGACCCGGCAACCAGGGCGTGGGAGTATAGAGCGCCGCTGGGGGTGATGAAGCTGCAGCAAAGAAATTCTATGTGACTTTACACGCTGCAGCCCTTGAAGTCTGTAAAAGTATTCTTCTTTTCAAATAAAGCTATCAAATGGGCTGCAGAAGGCGGCAGCCCTCCTGTTATGTGCCTGCTTACTGCATGGCACCAACTTACAAACTGAGCTGTGCACAGAGGCGGGGTCATAGAGGAGGCAGCGCTGTGCATCTTGGGAACAGTCAAAGCTTTGAGCCTGTTAGTGCCTCGGATCAAGATCCTACTCTACACCCCGATGTTAATCCTTGTGGAGCCCAGTGTACCCGCAGCAGGAATAATATATAAAACAATGCTCAGTCCGAGACAGATATATATATTTATAGTCAGGTCCATAAATATTGGGACATTGACACAATTCTCATATTTTGGGCTCTATACACCACCACCTGGAATCTACTCAAGACCTTTCTCTAACGTCCTAGAGGATGCTGGTGTCCTCATTAGTACCATGGGGTATAGACGGGTCCACCAGGAGCCATTGGCACTTTAACAGTGTGAGCTGGCTCCTCCCTCTATACCCCTCCCTCCAGACTCAGTTTAGAAAATGTGCCCGGAGGAGCCGATCACAGCTAGGGGAGCTCTACTGAGCTTTCCTAAAGAAGTTTAGAGTTTTTTATTTTACAGGGAGGCTGCTGGCAACAGCCTCCCTGCAGCGTGGGACTAAGGGGGGGAGCAGTGCGGGGTCTGAGCCACTGACTCCGCTGACTGGACATTGAGCTCCAGAGGGGTCTGATCGGTCTCCGCCACAGGGGCACCGCTCACCCCAGCAGCATGCCACAGACCCCTTACAGAGCTGAAGCAAGTGGTGAGTTAGTCAGCGTCTCCCCTAGCAAGCGGGGGGCCGGTGTGAAGATGGCGGCAACAGTGGATGGAGCGCAGTATTAACCGCACTCCTGGATGGTACCAGAGGCACACTGTGCGGCGCCCTGGGCTTACCCCTCACACTGGTCAGCAAGCCTGTCGGCATCAAGGGATCTCAGCCAGCTCAATTCCTCAGGCCAGTTTAATCTTCAGAAGAGCGGGAAGACAGCGCCATGAAGAGGGTGGAGCTTCTCAGAGTGGACCCTGCAGCGTTCCAGCGCCATTTTCCTGCATGCAGTAGCTGAAGGAAGATTCTGGTCCCTCCACAGCAGCTCCAGTTTACTGTATTACGGTACCAGGGGGTTGTAGAAGGGAGGGGAGGCTGATAGATTGACTGTGTCCCCTATTAAGGCGCACAAGTCAGCGCACATAAGGGGTTTCTCCTTGTAAAGAAAGTGCTGGTGTGGGTTGGCTCCAATCTCTGTCTCTCTCTTGCCATTCTTGGGGGGGAAACTCTGTCTTACCCCAACCTGTGCGTGTGTGGTGTGTTTGGTGGTCACCTGCAGCAATGTCCAGGGATACAGTGTCATATGTTGCAAAGGATTTATCCTCCCAGGATGATCCCATTCCATGTAATCAGGCTAGCACTGGTTTAGCACAGATTCCAGCAAGGGAACCAGAGTGGTTTTCCTCTATCAAGACTTGGATTTCTCAGATTTCTGACAGGGTTGCCGGTAATGAATCTGCAACCCAGGTATTATAGAGCTCTATGGCTGCATGGCCCTTGTCAGGTACCTCGGGTCACCCCACTACATACCCCCACAAACGTGCGCTTGTGCAGGTAACACAAGACAACACGGATACCGATTCTGACACTACAGATGGTGATGGGGATGTGTTGCGGGGGTCCGCATCTCTTGCAAGGGGGTTGTAATTGTTAATAGAGGCTATCAGGGATGTGTTAAATGTTAATGATACCACACCTGAGCAGGTTGAGGAGGCTTTTTTCACTGAAAACAAGAAAGCCTCGCTAACCTTCCCTGCGTCAAAGGAGCCGAATGCTATATTTGAAAAGGCCTGGGTGAACCCTGTAAAGAAGTTTCAGATTCCTAAGAGGATTCTGGTAGCTTTTCCTTTCCCTGAGGAGGATAGGAAAAAGTGTGAAAACCCACCGATTGTTGACGCATCTGTATCCAGACTCTCAAAATAGGTGGTTTCACCTGTATCGGGATCTACCGCCTTAAAGGAGCCGGCAGATAGAAAAATTGATAATACACTGAAATCAATGAACACTGCTTCGGGGGCCATATTACGTCCCACTATTGCTAGTGCATGGATTGCAAAGGCTATAGTGAAGTGGTCGGCTGCCTTAATGGAGGATTTGGATACGATGGATAGGGATGAGGTTGCATTGCATTTACGCAACATTCATGATTCTGCAGGTTTTATAGTAGAATCCATGAAAGAGCTGGATTCCATGGCTGCGGGAATTTCTTCCATGTCTGTTTCAGCTAGTCGAGGACTGTGGCTCCACCAGTGGTCGGCCGACGCGGAATCCAGAAGAAGTGTGGAGTCGCTACCCTATATAGGTCAGGCTCTCTTTGGGGAAGCTCTAGATGCGTGGATATCTACCGCTACAGCGGGTAAGTCTCCGTATCTTCCCTCAGCAGCACCTGCTCCGAAAAAATCCTTCTCCTTAGCTGTGCAGCAGTCCTTTCGGCCGAACAAGACCAGAAAGGCCAGATCATCCAAAACCTTCTTCAAGGGAGGTAAGGTTAAGTCCAAGAAATCTGACGCTGCAGGTTCTTAGGAACAAAAGCCAGCTTCAGGTACCCCAAAGTCCTCCGCATGACGGTGGACGGGACTGTCCGGAGGGGGGCCTGTGGGGGCGAGACTCAGTCAGTTCTGTCATGTCTGGGTATCGTCCGGCCTGGATCCCTGGGTGATAGATATTATGTCTCAGGGATACAGGCTGGAATTTCAAAGTCTCCCTCCTCGTTTTTTCAAGTCGGGCTTACCAACTCTATTGGAGGACAGCACAGTGCATCAAGACGCTGTCCAAAAGCTGGTGGAGGCACAGGTCATTGTGCCGATACCACCTCACATGCTGACAAAGGGTTACTATTTGAACCTTTTCGTGATACCGAAACCGGATGGTTCGGTCAGGCCCATTCTGAACCTAAAATCGTTGAACCCCTTTCTAAAGGAGTTCAAGATGGAGTCTCTCAGGGTGGTGATATCAGGTCTGGAAGAGGGGGAATTCCTGGTATCACTGGATATCAAGGATGCATACCTTCACATTCCAATTTGGTTGCCGCATCAGGCTTATCTCCGCTTCGCATTGTTGGACTGTCATTTTCAGTTCCAGGCCCTGCCATTCGGCCTCTCCACAACACCAAGGGTGTTTACCAAGGTGATGGCGGAAATGATGATGCTACTCCGCAAGCAGGGTGTGAACATCATTCCTTATCTGGGCGATCTCCTGATAAAGGCGTTGTACAAGGAGAAGATGCTGCAGTCCATTGTTCTCACAATGCGACTGCTCCAGAGTCACGGGTGGATTCTGAATTTTCCAAAGTCACATTTGGAACCAACCCAGAGATTGTCATTTCTGGGAATGATCCTGGATACGGAAGTGCAGCGGGTGTTTCTCCGCGGGACAAGGCGTTGGTGATCCAATCCATGGTCCGGGGTGTCTTGAAGCCACCCCGGGTGTCGGTTCATCAATGCATTCGCCTATTGGGAAAGATGGTGGCCTCCTACGAGGCTCTCCAGTACGGGAGGTTCCATGCTCGGCCCTTCCATCTGGATCTCCTGGACAAGTGGTCGGGTTCTCACCTCCACATGCATCAGAGAATTTGTCTGCCGCCAAGGGCAAGGATTTCTCTCCTCTGTTGGCTCCAATTGCCTCACCTCCTAGAAGGCCGCAGGTACGGGATTCAGGACTGGGTCCTGCTAACAACAGATGCGAGTCTCCGGGGCTGGGGAGCAGTCACTCAAGGAGTAACCTTCCAAGGACGGTGGTCAAGCCTGGAAGCCGGCCTGCCCATCAACATCCTGGAACTAAGAGCCGTCTACAACAGTCTTCTTCAGGCGGCCCCTCTTCTGAGAAATCGGACCATCCAAGTGCAGTCAGACAACGTAACAACAGTGGCTTACATAAACCGATAGGGCGGAATGAAGAGCAGAGCGGCAATGTCAGAGGTGACAAGAATACACCTCTGGACAGAAAAACACGCGTTGGCACTGTCAGCCATCTTCATTCCGGGAGCAGACAACTGGGAAGCAGACTTCCTCAGCAGACACGATCTCCATCCAGGAGAGTGGGGACTCCATCCGGAGGTTTTCAAGGAAATAACAGATCTTTTGGGATTGACCCAAATAGACATGATGGCCTCTCGTCTCAACAAGAAGCTTCGGCGTTATTGTTCCAGGTCGAGGGACCCACAGGCAGTGGATGCCATGGTGTCTCCATGGGTGTTCCGGTCAGTGTACGTGTTTCCACCACTCCCACTCATCCCAAAAATCCTAAAGTTCATAAGGAGAACAAGGGTTCAAGCGATCCTCTTTGCCCCAGATTGGCCATGAAGGGCTTGGTACGCGGACCTTCTGAATCTACTACAAGAAGAGCCGAGGCCTCTTCCTCTTCGTTAGGACCTGCTGCAGCAGGGGCCGTTCACCTATCGACTTACTGCGGCTATGTTTGACGGCATGAAAGTTGAGCACCTGATTCTTGCTCGGAAAGGAATTCCGAAGAAAGTTATTCCTACCCTCATACAGGCTAGGAAAGGGGTAACGTCAAAACATTACCTTCGTATTTGGAAGAAATATGTTTCTTGGTGTGAGTCCAAGAAGTTTCCTGCGGTGGAATTTCAACTGGGACGTTTCCTCCTCTTCCTGTAAGCAGGAGTGGATATGGGTCTGAGGTTGGGATCTGTGAAGGTCCAGATTTCAGCCCTATCCATTTTCTTTCAGAAGCAATTGGCTGCCCTCCCTGAAGTTCAGACCTTTTTGAAGGGAGTTCTGCATATCCAACTTCCCTTTGTACCGCCTACGGCGCCATGGGACCTTAACGTGGTGTTGCAGTTCCTCCAGTCGGATTGGTTTGAGCCTCTACAGGAGGTGGAGCTCAAATTTCTTACATGGAAGGCGGTCACTTTGTTGGCCTTAGCTTCTGCTAGACATGTCTCCGAGCTGGGGGCTTTATCCTGTAAAAGCCCTTACTTGATCTTCCATGAAGATAGAGCTGAGCTCCGGAATCGTCAGCAGTTTCTTCCAAAGGTTGTGTCAGCATTTCATATCAACCAACCTATTGTGGTGCCAGTGGCTACTGACTCCTCAATTACTTCAAAGTCCTTGGATGTCGTAAGGGCTCTGAAGATATATGTGAAGAGAACTTCTCGTCACAGAAAGTCGGACTCTGTTTGTCCTATATGATCCCAAGAAGATTGGGTGTCCTGCTGCTAAGCAGACGATCTCTCACTGGATTAGGTTCACTATCCAGCATGCTTATTCTATGGCAAGACTGCCATGTCCAAAATCTGTTAAGGCCCACTCTACTCGTAAGGTGGGGTCTTCCTGGGCGGCTGCCCGGGGTGTCTCGGCATTGCAACTTTGCCGAGCTGCAACTTTGTATGGGTTGAACACGTTTGCAAAGTTTTACAAGTTCGATAATTTGGCCACTGATGATCTGAAGTTCGGTCAATCAGTTCTGCAGGAGCCTTCGCGCTCTCCCTCCCATTCTGGGAGCTTTGTTACATCCCCATGGTACTAATGTGGACCCCAGCATCCTCTAGGATGTAAGAGAAAATAAGAATTTACTCACCGGTAATTCTATTTCTCGTAGTCCGTAGTGGATGCTGGGAACTCCGTAAGGACCATGGGGAATAGACGGGCTCCGCAGGAGACTGGGCACTCTAAAAGAAAGATTAGGTACTATCTGGTGTGCACTGGCTCCTCCCTCTATGCCCCTCCTCCAGACCTCAGTTAGGGAAACTGTGCCCGGAAGAGCTGACACAACAAGGAAAGGATTTGGAATCCAGGGTAAGACTCATACCAGCCACACCAATCACACCGTACAACTTGTGATAACTATACCCAGTTAACAGTATGAACAATAACTGAGCCTCATTCAACGGATGGCTCATAACAATAACCCTTTAGTTAAGCAATAACTATATACATGTATTGCAGAGAGTCCGCACTTGGGACGGGCGCCCAGCATCCACTACGGACTACGAGAAATAGAATTACCGGTGAGTAAATTCTTATTTTCTCTGACGTCCTAGTGGATGCTGGGAACTTCGTAAGGACCATGGGGATTATACCAAAGCTCCCAAACGGGCGGGAGAGTGCGGATGACTCTGCAGCACCGAATGAGCAAAGGCAAGGTCCTCCTCAGCCAGGGTATCAAACTTGTAGAACTTAGCAAATGTGTTTGAACCCGACCAAGTAGCAGCTCGGCAAAGCTGTAAAGCCGAGACCCCTCGGGCAGCCGCCCAAGAAGAGCCCACCTTCCTTGTGGAATGGGCTTTTACTGATTTAGGATGCTGCAATCCTGCCGCAGAATGAGCTTGCTGAATCGTGGTACAGATCCAGCGCGCAATAGTTTGCTTTGAAGCAGGAGCACCCAGCTTGTTGGGTGCATGCAGGATAAACAGCGAGTCAGTTTTCCTGACTCCAGCCGTCCTGGCTACATAGATTTTCAAAGCCCTGACTACATCCAGTAACTTGGAGTCCTCCAAGTCCCGAGTAGCCGCAGGCACCACAATAGGTTGGTTCAAATGAAACGCTGATACCACCTTAGGGAGAAATTGGGGACGAGTCCTCAATTCTGCCCTGTCCATATGGAAGATCAGATAAGGGCTTTTACATGACAAAGCCGCCAATTCTGACACACGCCTAGCCGAAGCTAAGGCCAATAGCATGACCACTTTCCACGGAGATATTTTAGCTCCACGGTCTTAAGTGGCTCAAACCAGTGGGATTTCAGGAAATCCAACACAACGTTAAGATCCCAAGGTGCCACTGGAGGCACAAAAGGGGGCTGAATATGCAGCACTATCTTAACAAACGTCTGAACTTCAGGCAGTGAAGCCAGTTCTTTTTGAAAGAAAATAGATAGGGCCGAAATCTGGACCTTTATGGACCCCAATTTTAGGCCCATAGTCACTCCTGACTGTAGGAAGTGCAGAAATCGCCCCAGCTGGAATTCCTCTGTTGGGGCCTTCCTGGCCTCACACAAAGCAACATATTTCAGCCATATGCGGTGATAATGTTTTGCTGTCACATCCTTCCTAGCTTTTATCAGCGTAGGAATCACTTCATCTGGAATTCCCTTTTCCGTTAAGATCCGGCGTTCAACCGCCATGCCGTCAAACGCAGCCGCGGTAAGTCTTGGAACAGACAGGGCCCCTGCTGTAACAGGTCCTGTCTGAGAAGCAGAGGCCATGGGTCCTCTGAGATCATTTCTTGTAGTTCTGGATACCAAGTTCTTCTTGGCCAATCCGGAACGATGAGTATAGTTCTTACTCCTCTCTTTCTTATTATCCTCAGCACCTTGGGTATGAGAGGAAGAGGAGGGAACACATAAACCGACTGGTACACCCACGGTGTCACTAGTGCGTCCACAGCTATCGCCTGAGGGTCCCTTGACCTGGCGCAATATTTTTTTAGCTTTTTGTTGAGGCGGGACGCCATCATGTCCACCTGTGGCCGTTCCCAGCGATTTACAATCTGTGTGAAGACTTCTGGATGAAGTCCCCACTCTCCCGGGTGGAGGTCGTGCCTGCTGAGGAAATCTGCTTCCCAGTTGTCCACTCCCGGAATGAACACTGCTGACAGTGCTAGCACGTGATTCTCCGCCCATCGAAGAATCCTTATGGCTTCTGCCATCGCCATCCTGCTTCTTGTGCCGCCCTAGCGGTTTACATGGGCGACCGCCGTGATGTTGTCTGACTGAATCAGCACTGGTTGGTTTTGAAGCAGGGGCTCTGCTTGACTCAGGGCGTTGTAAATGGCCCTTAGTTCCAGTATATTTATGTGTAGTGAAGTCTCCTGACTTGACCACTGTCCTTGGAAGTTCCTTCCCTGAGTGACTGCCCCCCATCCTCGGAGGCTTGCATCCGTGGTCACCAGGACCCAGTCCTGTATGCCGAATCTGCGGCCCTCGAGAAGATGAGCACTCTCCAGCCACCACAGCAGAGACACCCTGGCCCTTGGGGACAGGGTGATCAACCGATGCATCTGAAGATGCGATCCGGACCATTTGTCTAACAGATCCCACTGAAAGATCCTTGCATGGAACCTGCCAAAGGGAATTGCTTCGTAAGAAGCCACCATCTTTCCCAGGACTCGCGTGCAGTGATGCACCGACACCTATTTTGGTTTCAGGAGGTCCCTGACCAGAGATGACAATTCCTGGGCCTTCTCCACCGGGAGAAACACCTTCTTCTGTTCTGTGTCCAGAATCATGCCCAGGAAAAGCAGACGCGTCGCAGGAATCAGCTGCGACTTTGGGATATTCAGAATCCAGCCGTGCTGTTGCAACACTTCCCGAGAGAGTGCTACGCTGACTAACAACTGCTCTCTGGACCTCGCCTTTATAAGGAGATCGTCCAAGTACGGGATAATTATAACTCCCTTCTTCCGAAGGAGTTTCATCATTTCGGCCATTACCTTGGTAAATACTCCCGGTGCCGTGGACAGACCAAACGGCAATGTCTGGAATTGGTAATGACAATCCTGTACCACAAACCTGAGGTACTCCTGGTGAGGTGGGTAAATGGGGACATGCAAGTAAGCATCCTTGATGTCCAGTGACACCATAAAATCCCCCTCTTCCAGGCTTGCAATAACCGCCCTGAGCGATTCCATTTTGAACTTGAACTTCCTTATATAAGTGTTCAAGGATTTTAAATTCAGAATGGGTCTCACCGAACCGTCTGGTTTCGGTACCACAAACATTGGGGGTCATTCCGAGTTGTTCGCTCGTTATTTTTTTCTCGCAACGGAGCGATTAGTCGCTAATGCGCATGCGCAATGTCCGCAGTGCGACTGCGCCAAGTAAATTTGCTATGCAGTTAGGTTTTTTACTCACGGCATTACGAGGTTTTTTTTTCGTTCTGGTGATCGTAATGTGATTAACAGGAAGTGGGTGTTTCTGGGCGGAAACTGGCTGTTTTATGGGTGTGTGTGAAAAAACGCTACCATTTCTGGGAAAAACGCGGGAGTGGCTGGAGAAACGGAGGAGTGTCTGGGCGAACGCTGGGTGTGTTTGTGACGTCAAACCAGGAACGACAAGCACTGAACTGATCGCAGATGCCGAGTAAGTGTGGAGCTACTCAGAAACTGCTATGAAGTGTCTATTCGCAATTCTGCTAATCTTTCGTTCGCAATTTTGATAAGCTAAGATTCACTCCCAGTAGGAGGCGGCTTAGCGTGTGCAAAGCTGCTAAAAGCAGCTTGCGAGCGAACAACTCGGAATGACCCCCATTGTGGAATAGTAACCCCGTCCCTGTTGAAGGAGGGGAACCTTGATTATCACCTGCTGGAGGTACAGCTTGTGAATTGCCGCCAGTACTACCTCCCTTTCCCTGGGAGCAGCTGGCAAGGCTGATTTGAGGTAACGGCGAGGGGGAGTCGCCTCTAACTCCAGCTTGTATCCCTGAGATACAATTTGTACAGCCCAGAGATCCACCTGTGAGCGAACCCACTGGTTGCTGAAGTTTCGGAGACGCGCCCCCACCGCACCTGGCTCCGCCTGTGGAGCCCCAGCGTCATGCGGTGGACTTAGTGGAAGCGGGGGAGGATTTTTGTTCCTGGGAACTGGCTGCCTGGTGCAGCTTCTTTCCTCTACCCCTGCCTCTGGGCAGAAAGGATGCGCCTTTGACCCGCTTGCCTTTCTGAGGACGAAAGGACTGTACATGATAATACGGTGCTTTCTTAGGCTGTGAGGGAACCTGAGGTAAAAAAGTTGACTTCCCAGCTGTTGCTGTGGATACGAGGTCCGAGAGACCGTCCCCAAACAATTCCTCACCCTTATAAGGCAAAACCTCCATGTGTTTTTTAGAATCAGCATCACCTGTCCACTGCCGAGTCCATAATACTCTCCTGGCAGAAATGGACATTGCATTAATTCTAGATGCCAGCAGGCAAATGTCCCTCTGTGCATCCCGCATATATAAGACGACGTCTTTTATATGTTCTATGGTTAGCAAAATAGTATCCCTGTCGAGGGAATCAATGTTGTCTGACAGGGTATCAGACCATGCTGCTGCAGCACTACACATCCATGCTGAAGCAATAGCAGGTCTCAGTATAGTACCCGAGTGTGTATACACAGACTTCAGGATAGCTTCCTGCTTTCTATTCGCAGGCTCCTTTAGGGCGGCCGTATCCTGAGACGGCAGTGCCACCTTTTTTGATAAGCGTGTGAGCGCCTTGTCCACCCTAGGGGATGTTTCCCAACGTAACCTGTCCGTTGGCGGGAAAGGGTACGCCATCAGTAACCTCTTAGAAATCACTAGTTTCTTATCGGGGGAACTCCACGCTTCTTCACACAATTCATTTAATTCATCAGATGGGGGAAAAGTCACTGGCTGCTTTTTCTCCCCAAACATAATACCCTTCTTGGTAGTAACCGGGTTAACATCAGAAATGTGCAATACATTTTTCATTGCAGTAATCATGCATCGGATGGCCTTTGTAGACTGTACATTTGTCTCATCCTCATCTACACTGGAGTCAGACTCCGTGTCGACATCTGTGTCTACCATCTGAGCTAGCGGGTGTTTATGAGCCCCTGATGGCCTCTGAGACGCCTGGGCAGGCGCGGGCTGAGATCCCGGCTGTCCCAAGGCTGCTGCGTCATCGAACCTTTTATGTAAGGAGTTGACACTGTCTGTTAAGACCTTCCACAATAAAAGCCTTCTCCCTTGTGCTACGGGGGAACCCTGACAATGACTTGATTGTGACACAATTATTGTATTGCGGCGCATACCACCTCCCTGTCCAGAAGAGAAGCTGGTAAGGCGGATTTGAAAAACCGGTGAGGGGGAACGTCTTGAAACTTAGTTTGTACCCCTGGGACACTATTTCTAAAACCCATGGGTCCAGGGCCGAACGAGCCCAGAATTGACTGCAGAGTTTGAGACGTGCCCCCACCGGTGCGGACTCCCGCAGAGGAGCCCCAGCGTCATGCGGTGGACTTGGCAGAAGCCGGGGAGGACTTCTGCTCCAGGGAACCGGCCACGGCCGGTGATCGTTTACCTTCTCCCTTTCCTCTAGTAGCAAGGAAGGAAGAACCTCGGCCCTTTCTGTATTTATTGGGCCGAAAGTAGTGGTGTGCTTTCTTTTGTGGTGCAGGCACATAAGGTAAAAATGACGACTTACCCGCGGTAGCCGTAGATACCAAATCAGCGAGGCCGTCACCAAACAATACACCACCCTTATACGGTAGAGACTCCATAGCTTTCTTAGAGTCAACATCAGCATTCCATTGATGAATCCACAATGCTCTCCTAGCTGAGACTGCCATGGCATTGGCCCATGACCCCAAGAGGCCAATATCCCTCGCAGCTTCCTTTAGGTAGACTGCAGCGTCCCTGATATAACCCAGTGTCAAAAGAATACTATCCTTATCCATGGTATCTGTGGCCGGAGAGACTAACTAGCCACACGTGTAATGGCGGCTGCGGCACTGAAGGGGTTAACCCTCGTGCCCGGCGCCATGTTGCGGACAATAGGCGCTTGGCGTCACTGTTAAATGTACTTACGGCGCTGGGCGCAGACTGTTTAAAAATATGTTTAATGATGTGTCTTAACATGTCATATGTAGTGCTCTGTGCACAATTGCAGGAATGCATGTTTAAATTTATTTATATTTAAGATGTGGTCACCTGTATATTTAAAGGAAAAATGCACTTACTATAGCCGTCTGAATAAGCATCTCTCATCCTCTGGAAATAGGAAGTGGCATGCTAATGGCCCTGTTCTAGCAGAGAGGTGTGAATGACAATACCTTTTGATGTGTAAATTCCTTAGAGAAATATGCTAATCACGGGGGATCTCCTAATCCCATAGATAAAGTCTATGGGCTTGGAACCTGTTTCATGTAGCTGATTTAATTGATATACGAACCCTGAATGGCAGATGCAGGAAAGAAGACTGTTTGTTGTGTTTCCTGTTGTAATCCCAAACACTGGGATTGCCTGGAGATGTGACTGAGACAGAAACATTTGTATTTTGCAGCTATGTGATAAATTTATCAATAGTGAATGTTAATCTGATACCAAACGTTGTCTGTGTCACAGGAAGGAGGATATTGTTTTATTGCACTTATCTCCTTTTGAAATGTAATTTATTTACTTGTATTTTCTAAGTTATCCTGATTGGATAGAAAGGGCTCAGGGAGGACATGATCCCCCTGTTGTACTGTGTGGAAAATTGACATAAAAAGGAGGCCTGCGTGCCTCCAGTATTGTATTTGTACCATCTTCATTCTGCTGGAACATCTTGCTGTGTGCTGTTGCCCCTAGCAATAGGGAAGAATTCTCTTTAGAACTATTGCAAATAAGTACCATTTGCCTCAAGAAGACCGCGTCATCTTGTGACCTACAGGGTTATGCCAAACATAGCCCCGTCCCCCGGCTGTCCAGGGAAGCACCTAACGTCTCCAAGTTCCGCCTTCCGCCAGCTACCGGTAGCGGCCTAGTCAGGTGACTAGTGGGGATTCGTCAATACCACACGTGTAGTAAGGCAGCGTGTCGGCACATACAGAGCAGAACCGTGGTTCCAAACACCACGGCAGGTTAGGAGTTTGGTGGTGGCAGCATAAACCCGCCCACAGCGCAGTGGGTGGAGTCAGTAACAGGCGGTTACTGACGGTAAGCGGGAATCCCCTATGTGGTCAGGTCCCGTGTGACCTAACCTTCCATTCTGTGCACAGGGGACGGGACGCGAAAGCGGTGAGTGCTTTCGTACGGAACCGTCCTGTCACAGAAATTGGTGGCATTGCGGTGGGATAATCCCAGGCGGCTTTTCATCACCCGATTGGAGAAGCCGAGTTACTCAGGAGAGGAGTAACTGCAGCGCAGGAGAACGCACAAGATGGCGGAATGTCCAAGGATGATCTGGAGATCGTGTGCCAGGAGAAGGGTGTGGATATCCCTTTCAACGCGTCCAGAAGCGTCATGAAGGCGGCGCTCATGAGCTTGGAGGAGTCCCATTGGGCGGAGGTGGAAAGCACTGACGGCGTCAGCATCGCAGAGGACGGCCCAACAGTGGACCTTCGTAAGGAACCGGTGAGACCCACAAGCCCCGCCCTCTCTCACAGCAGCAATGTTTCCCAGCAATCCCTAGCAGGGCCAGGATCCCAACGTCCCCGGGGGGGCGGCACGGATAGCCTAGCAGATCGGCTAGCGGAATTGGGGGAAAGGGCAACGGAGCAAGAGCGCTTGATCATCATCCAGATGTGGCGTGATGAGCGGGCACCACAGGCCGTGGTACCCCGGGAGCCGTTGTCAGCTGTTGTACACAGATCAGGACGTAATCAGTTTGCCAAGTTTGCAGACAGTGATGGGGACATTGATGGACATTTGCAAGTTTTTGAAAGGACTTGTAAACTACACGAACTACCCAAGTCAGAGTGGGTGAAACACCTTGTGCCCACTCTGCATGGAGAGGCATTGGAGGCCTATCGAGGAGTGGCCACGGAGGACTGTGGGGATTACGACGAAGTCGCGAAGGCCCTCCTCCAGCGATTCTTCATCACTCCAGAGTCTTACAGGAAGAAGTTCAGAGACTTGCCCAAGAATCCTAGCAGCACCCATGAGCAGTTCGCCAACCAGCTGCGGCAGTACGTGGTGAAGTGGGTGAAGGATTCTGAAGCCACTACATGGGACGCACTGATCGACCTGATCTGCAGGGAGCAGTTCTACCACAGGTGCGCCCCAGAAGTGAAGGAGTGGGTGCTAGATCGGGAGCCACCCAGCTTAAAAATGGCTGCCCAATTAGCCGACAAATATGTGGCAATTCGGCCACGGGGGCAGAAGCGCCCAGCCAGCTCCAAAAGACTGTACCACCAGGGGGACCCCCCTCTTCAGCTCATCACCCCCAAAGACAAGCATCTTCCAACCCGGGTGCTCTTGGCCAGCAACCGCACCGCAGCGTCCCTGCAACTGATCAGAGACCATCGGTGCCACGACTGGAGAAGAAGTGCTACGGCTGTGGGAAAATCGGACATCTGAGGATGAACTGTCCTGCATCCCAAGCACCCCAGACTCGTGCCCCAAATCCGAGTGCTGGAGCCCGGCTCGCTTGTATGACGAGAGGAGATGAGCCTACAGACACTGTTCCCCCTCCAGTCAGTCCGATGGAGTGTGGCGAGAGACAGGTGCACTCTGCAGAGAGAGTCACCTGCATGGCCAACAGCCCCTACACAATATGTGGAGGCACCTGCAGCCGGTGCACGTGGGACCCCTGCAGGGGGAAGGCCTAAGAGACTCTGGGGCCTCAATCACTGTGGTGAGCCCCCACCTTATAGATCCTGCTGCAGTATTGCCGGGTCGCACTGCCAAGGTCACCCTGGCAGATGGAACGGAGAAAGAGGTTCCCATGGCAAGAGTCTACCTGGACTGGGGAGCTGGACCAGAGTTGCGAGAAGTTGCCGTCATGGATGGTCTCCCAACTGATGTGGTCCCAGGAAATGATCTGGGTGGTGGGATCGTCACCACGTTTGCTGGCGCCATTTCCCGGAGTCAAGTTCCACAACCACCGTTGACATCAGCTACTCCAGCACAGCCCAGCCCAGAGGAAAAGACTACAGCTGCTAGACAACTGCCAGCACAGCCAACCACAGCATCAACCAGCCCAGAGGAAAAGATTACAGCGGCTAGATTGGCACATCGACCCCGCATGCCTTTTGCCTCTGGTATGCCTACGTCCCCTAGCAACGCAGAGGATGTTGGTTCCAGCTCGTTTGATCCTGTGGGGGTGCCCAATGATGCTCCTGACCCAAGTGGTTTGCCAACTCTGGCAGTGAGTATGAGAAACCACACTGACTTTTCCATGACTGACCCCTACCAGACTGACCCTAGCAGTCCCAACCTAGATCCCCCTGTAGAGTGTCCCAATTTAGGAGAGATTGAGGGCCGCAGGCAGGAGTTTAGGGAGGCTCAACTCTCTGACCCATCCCCGAAAGGCATGAGGCGCCACTCTGGCAGCGGCCTTGACAGGGTTGGGGCAGGAAGTTTGACCTGGTGGGAAGGGTTAAGGTACAGGGTAGACAGGAAAGTGGGAGGGGATAGACCAGATATGGAACGTGTCCAACTGGTCCCCCCAGGGAACCTTCCTGCGCAACCGGTATCGGTTGCCAGCGAAACCCCTTTGGACAGTAGCCCGGAGACAGACCGTACCCTGAAGTGCCTGACACAGAGCTTACAATGGTCTGGAATGTCGGATGACGCCCAGACCAACTGTAAGGCTGTTGCCATGCATTGGCAGCTCGGGCACTCCAGCGGTTGTGTTGTCTCTGAGCCTCTGCCCATAGGAGAACCTTTACAGCAAGTTGCTGTGGACGTAGCAGGTCCCTTGCCTGTGCTCAGTAGATCGGGGAAGACACGCAGCCTCCCTGTAGTGGATGCCACACAGGATCCAGATGCTGGTGGTCTGGCCGCCATCACTGTAGCACAGGTAGCGGACAAGGAGGAAAGAGTAGGCCTAGGTGACAGGGTAGGTTTCCCGAGTCATAGGTCGACAGAGGGCAAGTCTGACAGTTAGGGCAGACAGTTGCCAAATAGGTATGACGGAGGTGCAGTGCCTGGGGCACCATGTGGGAGGAAACAGGGGTAGGCCCAAACCAGAGGGGGTGGAGGCAACCAGAGGCTGTCCCCGACCCACATCACCCAGACAGGTACTGACCTTAGAACCTGTAAGGCCCTACGGACACGTTGTCCTTGACTTTAGTCCTGTAGTGAACCCCTTGACAGAGATGGCTAGGAAGGGCATTCCCAAGTCAGTGGACTTTGCACCCGCTTGCGAGTTGGCATTCCAGTCATTGAAGGAGGCTCTGGTACCCGCTCCAGTGCTGATGGCGCACATTCTTCACCAGGACTGTGGTTTACGAACTACTGCGCCACTTCACGAACTGGGAGCAGTACTGAGCCAGGAGGAGCCATATGGGCAGGAGCACCCTGTGGCCTGTTTGAGCAGAAAACTGCTATGGTGGGAGGTGGGGTATGCCACAATTGGGACACCTTGGGTGGCACTTGTGTGTAACTGGCCCCCCGCCGTGGTGACTTACCACCCACCTGTTAGGTGGCTGCAACCTACCTTGGGGAAATTGGACAGACTTTTGTGGTGGAGCCTTGAACTTGGACTTCAGGTGGACTATTTGAACATTGTGCACCCACGAAGAGAGGCCCACTACACTATGGATGAACTGTCTAGGCCGGAGCCTACACCCCCTAGGTAGCGTCCCCTTCAACACAAGGGACTGCGGGACCAGGAGCCATATCGTTGGGACATGACTCGCTGGTTTCCCGCTTGAATGGGGGGGGGAGGAGTGTGGCCGGGGAGACTAACCAGCCACATGTGTAATGGCGGCTGCGGCACTGAAGGGGTTAACCCTTGTGCCCGGTGCCATGTTGCGGACAATAGGCGCTTGGCGTCACTGTTAAATGTACTTACGGCGCTGGGCGCAGACTGTTTAAAAATATGTTTAATGATGTGTCTTAACATGTCATATGTAGTGCTCTGTGCACAATTGCAGGAATGCATGTTTAAATGTATTTATATTTAAGATGTGGTCACCTGTATATTTAAAGGAAAAATGCACTTACTATAGCCGTCTGAATAAGCATCTCTCATCCTCTGAAAATAGGAAGTGGCATGCTAATGGCCCTGTCCTAGCAGAGAGGTGTGAATGACAATACCTTTTTGATGTGTAAATTCCTTAGAGAAATATGCTAATCACGGGGGATCTCCTAATCCCATAGATAAAGTCTATGGGCTTGGAACCTGTTTCATGTAGCTGATTTAATATATATACGAACCCTGAATGGCAGATGCAGGAAGGAAGACTGTTTGTTGTGTTTCCTGTTGTAATCCCAAACACTGGGATTGCCTGGAGATGTGACTGAGACAGAAACATTTGTATTTTGAAGCTATGTGATAAATTTATCAATAGTGAATGTTAATCTGATACCAAACGTTGTCTGTGTCACAGGAAGGAGGATATTGTTTTATTGCACTTATCTCCTTTTGAAATGTAATTTATTTACTTATATTTTCTAAGTTATCCTGATTGGATAGAAAGGGCTCAGGGAGGACATGACCCCCCTGTTATACTGTGTGGAAAATTGACATAAAAAGGAGGCCTGCGTGCCTCCAGTATTGTATTTGTACCATCTTCATTCTGCTGGAACATCTTGCTGTGTGCTGTTGCCCCTAGCAAAAGGGAAGAATTCTCTTAAGAACTATTGCAAATAAATACTATTTGCCTCAAGAAGACCGCGTCATCTTGTGACCTACAGGGTTATGCCAAACATAGCCCCGTCCTCCGGCTGTCCAGGGAAGCACCTAATGTCTCCAAGTTCCGCCTTCCGCCAGCTACCGGTAGCGGCCTAGTCAGGTGACTAGTGGGGATTCGTCAATACAACACGTGTGGTAAGGCAGCGTGTCGGCACATATAGAGCAGAACCGTGGTTCCAAACGCCACGGCAGGTTAGGAGTTTGGTGGTGGCAGCATAAACCCGCCCACAGCGCAGTGGGTGGAGTCAGTAACAGGCGGTTACTGACGGTAAGCGGGAATCCCCTATGTGGTCAGGTCCCGTGTGACCTAACCAGGGCCAGTGCAAGGTATCTCTGCACCCTAGGCAAAGTTTCAGCCTAGCGCCCCCTAATCTGCAAACCCCCCCCACACACACACACCTCCCGGTGGTATCATTATATATAAACAGAGAAAAGGGATGACACTCAAGGACTTAAGAATTCAAGGGCCAAATAGGCCTGAGAATAAATAAGCGTCCTGGTTTTTTAAGGAAGGAAGCCTGGGGCTGGGAATGGGAGAAGGGGGGAGGGGAGGGGGAAGGGGAGTGTAGAGCAGGGAGATAGCATAGCAGCATCCTGTTGGAAAAAGGGGAGGAGAGTTACCTAGGAGGTACAAAAGGTCAGGAAGGGCAGGCAGGCTTCCTCTTTCATGCTGAACAAGGATCTAAGACATAGATGCCGACTTTTGGGCTGCTCTCTCCGGGAGAGAGCAGCCAGTCGGCTCAGCAGGGGGGCGGGCATGCCGGGCAGTGAGGGGATGTGAGGAGGGGGGCGGGCCGGAGGCGGCAAGGGGGCGGGCGGAGGCGGGCCAGAAGAGGGACGGGGGCGTGGCTGCTGGATTGCATCATGAAAGCCACGCCCCCCACAGTGCAATGCCGCATTATACAGTGGGGAGCGTGGCTTGGATGACGCGATTCAACAAGAATCGCGTCATCGCCTGCCCGGACCGCCCACTTCACTCGCTAAGTGGGCAGCCGGGCGGGGGGGGGGACCCCTGTAATCGGGAGACTTGCCTGCTCTTCCGGGGGGGCCGGGAGGGTCACCCGATTTTCGGGAGCCTTCCGGCCATTCCGGGAGGGTAGGCAAGTATGATCTAAGAAGGCACCCAGGAATCCAAGGAAGTAATAAGTATCTTTTTTACTTCAACCCCTCCCTCCACCTCTCCTCACACACACGCACGGCAGCCTTGTACCCCAGGGCCCAGGGTACCTCTCTCTCCCACCTCTGATCCTCTGTCGCTGGCCAGCTCCACATCCAAGGGCACGGGGTACACACTCCAACGGTGACCCTGCTGCAGCATGCCCAGGCCAATAAGGCATGGCCCCCCCCACGCACCTTATCCAGGCCTATGTCCCCCCTTCCACGCCCACCTGCAGTATGCCCGCACGCCTTACCAACAACCCCCACGGGCTGAATGCGGCGGCAGCGGGTGGCCCGGGCCTCGGTTTTCCCCCCGGCAGTCGTGGCTATTGTGCACCGGGATGGAGATGGGGCTCAGCGCGCCTCATCGCAGCCACCGCCTCCCCCCGGCGAGAGACGGCCGGCTCCGGCGGGAGTGTTCCCCCCGCCCGGTTACAGGCCACATCCACCCCGGCTGCCCCCGTCCGCGAGGCAGCCATGTGCCTCATGGGACCTCCATGCGGGCTGCGTACGGCGGGGAGGACAGGTGCCCCCCCCCCCGCAATCTTGGCTATCATGAGGCGGCCCAGAGGCTACGTCCGGCGCACCGGTAGCCGGCCCCAATGCTGTCACGCCCCCCCTTCTGGTGCCGAGTGACCGCATCACGCACGGCTCCGGGCAACAAAGCAGGGGGACGGCACCTGCCCCCTTCCCGGTGCCGTGCGATCGAGCTACGCTCAGCGCCGGCCAATAGCAGGCACCTACCCTGGCTCCGGCGGGACTGCCCCCCCCCCCCCCCCCCCCCCCCCGCCGGAGCTCGTGTACCCGCTCCCCATGCCGCCTAGCACACCACAATTATGCCAGCCCTTTCCACCGCAGCAGCCATCCCCCTCCCCCCCCCCCCCCCCACGCAGGCAGCACAGGCTGCATTGCACAGCCACCATACCCAACAACAACCCAGGTGGAGTGGGGGCAGCAGCCGGGCAGTGCATCCCCCCCCCTGGTGGCAGGCAGGGCAGCACCTCCCCCCAGCCCATTACTCGCAATGAGAGAACTGCTGGCTCCCTGCTGCCCACCCCACCCCCACCCCCGGTACCAGCAGCCAACATACCCCCAATGCCACGCTGGCGCTAACCAACACCCGTACGCGATTGGCAGCCAGCCTAGCCCAACACCTCCCCCCCCCCCAGCCAGCGTACCGCCCACCCTCTCAGGGCTCGGGCAGCAACCACACCAAGGTCAAGCAGTGGTCAGCGGAGGCCACACCACAGGCGCAAACTCACCACAGGCGCAAACAGCGGATACTTTACATATTCCCTCTGCAAAGCTTACAGGTTCCAGTCAGCTAAGAAGGGAACCAACCAGCGGAGGAGGCATCGTCAGATCAAGTCGCGGCTGGCGCGCCGCATGACGAGGGACAGAGGGAGGCAGCAGAGAAGGTCAGCCAGGCACCCTCAGCTTCAGGAACAGGTGAGCCAAAATCATCCTCAAGCAGTAGTGCCTTATATACCGACTCTAGCGACTCATCTATGTCACGATCCGGGTATCTGGACGCCATTACTTACCCTTCAGATGCCTCCTAAGGCTGGCTCAGCGTTCCAAGACCGGATCCCGCTGTTCCTGAGTTTCCACATGCAGAATGTCAGAGTGGTGATTTCATCAGCCGCGGCCTCCGCTGTGCCCGCGTGGTTAAATGTGCGCTTGTCAGTCTGGCGTCTCCTGTGGCCGGCGTCGCCATTACTGTTTCAATTCTCACATGGATTACAAACCAAACTTCCCTCCAAGTGTCTGCATGGGCGCAGCCATCTTGGATTTTGTCATCTGATTATTTCCACCAATCTGCTGTCTGTATTGTTGATTTGCATAATTGCCTAGCCAACCCCTTCCTTGCTGCAGGTATAAGTATGCTGTGCCTGAGCAAGGAAGGCGTCAGTGCTTTGGTTGTCTAACCTAGTTCCAGTTTGTCTCTCTCCTGTGGTTGTCTTCCAGGTTCCAGCTCCTGTCTCCAGACTTCTGCTATAGAGACCCGCACCAGCATTCCATCTGCGGTGTAGCCTGACTCTCCGATCCATTCTGGACTCACCTGTTTCCAGCTACAACAATCACCTGCTTCCAGCCCAGCTTCCAGCAGTGTACAGCTTCTCTTAAAGGGCCGGTGTCCTTTTCTGCAGTTTACCACTCTCCACCGGTATTATTATTTCACCGCTCTCAAACAATCACCTGCTTCCAGCCCAGCTTCCAGCAGTGTACAGCTTCTCTTAAAGGGCCGGTGTCCTTTCTGCAGTTTACCACTCTCCACCGGTATTATTATTTCACCACTCTCAAACAATCACCTGCTTCCAGCCCAGCTTCCAGCAGTGTACAGCTTCTCTTAAAGGGCCGGTGTCCTTTTCTGCAGTTTACCACTCTCCACCGGTATTATTATTTCATCGCTCTCAAGTTCGTTTATTATTTAACTGGTTCCAGCCAGTATCCACTCCGTACCAACAACAGTCTGGTTCCAGCCAGTATCCACAGCAGCCGTTTTACCTTCAGCAGCCCAGCCTTTCCTGGAACATCAGCTGGTACGATCCTGGGTTCTCTCCATTGCTACAGTCAGGCCTGGTAAGGACTTTCCAACTAGAAGATTATAAGAACTGTCTCACACTACCAGTGCCTGTGGCCCTTGCCACCCTGTAGTACCCAGGAATTGTATTTATCCTCTGTTGACTTTTATGTTTCCTTTTACTGCTGCTGTGTTACGGAGTTTGTCATAATAAACATCATTGACTTTTATCCTGGTTGTCGTGGTCACGCCTTTGGGCAGTTATTCTACATGTTACTTACATGTCTAGGGGTCTGATACAACCTCCCAGGTTCCGTTACATCTCAGCCCCTACAACTGAGGCTGCCTCCCGTCAGCTCAGGCCCTCAGTTGTGACAATCTAGTTCCGCTGAAAGGCGACGGCAGTTCAGAAAATATTGTAAGCGCAAGCAGAGTAGCAAAAAGCGTACCAAAGATGAAAGGAAAAAGGGTGACCGCGAAGTGCAGCCTAGACGTGGCTAAGGCATGGGGCCCAGCGGCAGAAGATGCACAGATAGATTACGCGCAATGGGTGGAGGGTAGGTAAGTTTTGGCAGCATGTTATATAGAATCCAGGCCGAGCGAAGCCTTAAACATCCTCTGGTACATAGCATGTACATCATGGCTGGGGCTGGGTGTGGAGGCAGTATGATGATAAGTTTTCGAAGAAGCAGGAAGGGTTGATGGTGATTCGCTTTGGATAAAAGACGTAGAAGTTGGAGTGGAGGTGCTATGCCTTTAATTTTGCACCGTGCAACAGAGGAATAGCTTACCGCTATAGTCACACATGCATGTGCTGTAACGCAACTCACCCTGCCAATGCTTGCGATTCTCCCCACTAGGAGTGGTACTTAAGAAGGAGCCAGGGAAGTCTATCTTTCCCAGAAGGGGGGTCGGCAAATGTGTTTGCAGTATGGCATACCAATCGTTCGAGCAGGCATTGGCAGCGGTGCAGGGCATTGGGGGGTGGGGAGGCGGAGGGCATTGCTAGCGAAAGTGGATATTAAGTTCGCATTTCGCCTGCTACCACTCCACCCGGATTCCGTTAGGTACATGTGCCTGGGTTGCTTAATTTCCTGCGCATACTTCGAGCGACTCAGTTCGTTCCTAGAATCGTGCAGAAGCGAAAAAGGGGTCGCCCATTAGCTGGACGACTTCCTGCTGGTGGGCCCCAAGAGCAGCCAGGTGTGCAAGGAGCTGTCATTCTTGACACAGACTCTGTTGTGGGACCTAGCGGTCTCGATAGCGGTTGAAAAGAGCGAGGGGCCCACCGCGAGGCTGGCGTTCCAGGGCGTAGAAATTGACACGGAGCTAAAACTTTATCGGCAGTAAGCCAAAAAGGGGGGCAGGTTGCGGGAATGCACAGAGGTGAAAAAAGTCACGCTTAACCAAATACAATCGCTATTGGAATTGGGGAATCAGGCATGCAGGGTCATTCCAATCGGGAAGGTATCCCGTCGCAGGTTATGGAGAGCAAACAGAGGTATCATAAAAGCGTGCGGCCTGATACGCGGGCTGAGGCAGGACACGCGAGTATGGTGGGAATTCCCAGGGGGTTTCAATAGGGCCCGAATGTGGCTGCACAAGTCAGTCATAGCGCAGGGTTGCATTTGCACAATGACACCTCCGGAGCAATTGGCTTTAGGGCTACTTCAAGGGCGAATGGTGCGGGCAGCCATGTCCAGAGGCATGGTGCGTAGCCGGGTAAAATAAAAAAAAAATAAAAAATAATAAAAAATTATATATATACTGCTAGGGCGGTCCCCAATAGCAGTAACAGTAGAGGCAGGGGAGGATAAGATGGGCATAAAGCATAGTGTTCTGGCGCAATAACACGGGGGCGGTCCAGGCAATAAGCAACCAAAAAGCGGAAGCGCCACAGGCGCTTAAGCTACTAAGGCACCTAGTGCTGCGCTGCTTACAAAAGAATATTGACTTCGCAACGCGCCACGTACCTGGGGTAGAGAACGAGACCAATAACGTGCTTTCAAGGTTCACTGGGACAGATTTAGGGCGCTCGCGCGCAAAGCCAGAGGGGAAGGATTACAGTTTCCCGATTATATCTGGCTGATTTATCAAGCCGGCTAGCGAGGCTAGCGTGAGGGGACATACCACCACGGGCGAGTGGCAGGCAGTCCGGGTAGGCAAGGAGGAGCTGGTAAGAAAGTGCGAGAAGAGTTGCTTCAGTATGTGTGGCAAGGTTATAGTAAGGGTTGCTCTGAAACCGCCAGGTCCGCAGCATTAGCAGGATAGCATACTTCTCAAAGCTGGGGGGGGACACGGCAGGAGACCCGGCAAAGTCAATTTTTGGTCGCAGAAGGCACTAAAGGGTTGGGCAAGAGAGCAAGTACCACCAGGTGACGCACGTACACATTAGCTGCCCCATGTTTAAAGATCTAATAGGGGTGGTCAGGCGTATGGGGACAGACGAGTACGAGAAAGGGCTCTTCCGCCTCGCTTTCCCTCACATTTTAAAATAAAAATAAAATAAATAAACAGATCAGTTGGGGCGAGGGCGCTGGGGAACAATGGTCAGGCAGGAAGATGAAACCCTGTGGGCAGGGTTGCTAGCAAGCAGGTACGGGCAATGGCGAGTACGAGACAGGGCTCTTCTGCCTCGCTTTCCCTCACATTTAAAAAAAAAAAAAAACAGATCAGTTGGGGCGAGGGCGCTGGGGAACAATGGTCAGGCAGGAAGATGAAACCCTGTGTGCAAGGTCGCTAGCAAGCAGGTATACGGGCAATGGCGCCCACAAAGGCAATGGCTAGTGCACTGCAGCGAATCTTCTCTGACAAAATCCCAGTTCCAAAGGGTATTAAAGAATGGGCTTAGCGCTTTGCAGTTAACTAACGCACAATATGGGACCCATTCTTTTAGAATAGGGGCAGCAACATGAGCAGCGGCTGAAGGGTTATCAGCAAGCACGATAAAGAAGTTAGGCCCAGGGAAGTAAGGGCGCGCAAGGTTCATTGCAGAGCTGAAAAACGGGATTAAGGCGAAAGCTCTCTTGGCATAGTGGTATCACGGATGGTTACCATGCCCGTGAGCTAGGGTTCGATTCCTGCAAAGGACATGCTTGTATTGTATATGTGCGTAAAAATTTGCATCCACAGTTTTTTCACGGCGACTTTCTTGAAACCCACGGCCTTAAGCTGCCCGCCAAATTGGGGGAATGAAGGACTTTCCAATTTTGCCCTCAAACAAAAAAGAGGTTTTGTGGTTTTCACCTTCATATGGGTCGCATGAAAGTTCGCACTATAGGTTTGCATTGCTTTACAGAGATGACTGGCTAAGGGAATAGCTACAATGATGTGAAATTTTGATTTCCAGGAGGGCAGCGAAGGCCTTGCGGGTGTGGAAGGTCGGCCACTCATATATTTGCTGGGCCAGTAGGCACAAACCAGTAGGGAGTATAGCGCAGGGATGGGGGGGGGGGGGCAAAGGTAGAATGGATAGGCGTCAGGGGTTTGAGATGGAACGGGCTACGGGACCCATTACTATGGAGTGAGCAGGCAAAAGGGATACCAGATAGGGTGGTCATACGCCTAGGGTGCAACGAACTAGGGAAAGGCAAAGGGAGCGGGCTAATTATAGCAATCCAAGCAGATATACACGGGATAAAAGGGCGGTGGCCTAGGACAGGGATCACAGGGGCAGATATAATCCCGCGGGCGCAGGGGGGTCCGGCCTTAGAGAGGGTCAGAAGAAAGGTGAACAAGGCCGTAGCCCGGCTCTTGTCGGGGAAGGTGATACAATCGCCGGGCACCCGACATTAAAGTTCAGGGAGGAAGGTATGTTTAGGCAAGATGGAGTGCATCTGGCAGAAGTGGGTTTAGCGATACTTTTGGAGGACATCACAAAAAGCGGCAGTAGGTGGCTGGTGGTCACAGCGGGTGGCGGGCCTGGGTTCTAGGAACCAGGCTATGGCGGCAAGCAGTGCTCCTCGGCAGTCTGTAGTAGCGCAATATCGGTTGGCCGGCACTTCCCCCAGATACTCGGCGAGTTTGTCGTGGCCTCAAGGGCCGACACGGTCGTCATCTTAAGGGTGGACCAGTGCTATGCCAATGGGGGAAGTGGTACCGCTCAGCTAAGGTGCGCAAGGGCGGGACTTCGGTTCCGCCCCATTGTTTAATTTAGGAGAAACTTAATGATGAGGCTGTAGCCGGGGGTACGCACTGCTTTCTCGCCACCCACTTATAGAGTACCAATTCTAATTTGATCAATAAATTTGGCTGTGACCTTTTAAATCGCAATTCAGTTGTCCGAGTGATTATTGGGGGAAAAAGGTGGTAGGTTGGTAACGGGTGAGTGTATTAATGAAATCAATGGACGGCTTATTAAAATGAAAAGATATATTGTAATATGTATAAATGTTAGGTGGCATGTTAGGAATAGAATGGGACACTGAGGCCATTTTCACTTTTATGCTGAATGATATACATCTGTTGGGGAGATTTAATTGTATGTGTATACATACATATATACGCACCTACATATATTTTTATGTTCCGGTGTCTTCTCTAATGTGCTGTGCAAACCCCCCCCCCCCATGCCCCCCCACCTTCCGTGGTCCCACAGAAACCCCCATGGGTTACATACCTTATGTTGTTTTCCCTCATCATTAGCAGGGTTCCTCCTACAGTCGGCAGCAGCATTACAGCAAAACTGCGGCTGCAGGCACGTAGTCAGGTGCTGCTGGAGAGTCGGGATCCAGGAGGTGAATCAGGACTATGATGAGTGACCGTGGGGGCGCCCGTCAGGAGCCATAGTTACATCTGCCTCATATATGTGCCTCCACATGACTTTATGATACACGTGCCGGCACAGGGGTAACGCTGAGGCACTATGTGGTAGAGCCTGATAGCAGCAGCTGTACCTGATTAGACCTGCCGCTGCTGCCAGTGCAGTGTAAAAGGAGGATGTCTTGTACAGAGACATCCTTCACTTTATTGCTTGATGAATTCAGTGGCGCCCTCCAAGGGCCGGCGCCCCTAGGCAGCCGCCTAAAGCTGCCTAATGGAAGAGCCGGCCCTGGACCTAACCTTCCATTCTGTGCACAGGGGACGGGACGCGAAAGCGGTGAGTGCTTTCATACGGAACCGTCCTGTCACAGTATCTATTTCAGATGACAAGTTATCTGCCCATTTTTCGATAGCACTACTCACCCACGCAGATGCAATGGCTGGTCTGAGTAACATACCCGTGGTGACATAAATGGATTTTAATGTATTTTCCTGCCTAAGATCCGCAGGATCCTTTAGGGCTGCCGTGTCAGGGGACGGAAGAGCTACCTTTTTGGACAGCCATGATAGAGCTTTGTCCACAATGGGGGATGACTCCCATTTTTCCAATCTCCAGAGGGAAACGGATAAGCCACTGGAATCCTTTTGGGAATCTGAAACTTTTTGTCAGGATTTTCACAAAGTTTTTCACAAAGTGTGTTCAGTTCATGAGAGGGAGGAAATGTTACCTCAGGTTTATTTCCTTTATACATACAGACCCTTGTATCAGGAACAGTAGGGTCTTCAGTGATATGTAATACGTCTTTTATTGCCACAATCGTGTACTGAATGCTCTTTGCCAGTTTGGGATCAAATCTGACATCACTATAGTCGACACTTGAGTCAGTGTCCGTGTCGGTATTTGTGTCTGCCAGCTGGGTAAATAAACGTTTTTGTGACCCCGAAGGGGTCTGGACTTGTAACAACACATCCTCTACGGATTTCTTCCATGCCTGATAATGAGACTCAGATTTATCCAATCTCTTATTTATCAGAGCCACACTAGCATTCAGAGCATTCAAAACATTCACCCACTCAGGTGTCGGCGGTGCCGACGGGGTCACTCCCACAGCCGTTTGTGTCCCTGACATAGTCTCCTCCTGGGAAGAGCCCTCCGCCTCAGACATGTCGACACACGTGCACCCAACACACGCAGACACACTGGCCTAAAAGGGGACAGACCCACAGTAAAGCCTGTCAGAGGAACACAGAGGGAGTTATTGCCAGCTCACACCCCAGCGCCCAACCCGGTCTGAAACACCACAGAAATGCCCCAGACCTGCAGCGCTTTTATAATTTATCAACAATGCACCAAAATAGCTGTGCCCCCCCCCCGTTTTTCACCCTGATACTCATGTAGCAGTGTGAGGAAGGACCAGCGTCTCTGTAGCCTTGTGAAGAGAAATGGCACCGGGCTGTGTGCTGTGAGGGCTAAGCTCCGCACCCATAATGGCGCGCTTCAGACCCGCTCTTTTTAAAAAGAAATTTATACTGGCGGGGGTCCGGACAGTGCCCTGGCACTATGTCCGCTCTTGCCAGTCATTATGGAGGTCAGATATGCTGCCCAGGGCGCCCCCCCCCGCCCTACACCCTGCAGTGCCACTGTGTGTGGGAGCATGGCGCTCAGTGCGATCGCTGTGCGGTACCTTAAAGCCATCACTGAAGTCTTCTTTTCTTCTTCTACTCACCTGTCACCTGTCTTCTGACTTCTGGCTCTGCATGAGGGGTGACGGCATGCTCTGGGAATGAGCCCCTAGGCGTACCTAGTGATCAAACCCTCAGGAGTTAATGGTGTCCTGTAGCCAAAGAAGCAGAGCTTAGAAACTCACAGAAGTAGGTCTGACTTCTCTCCCCTAAGTCCCACGATGCAGGGAGCCTGTAGCCAGCAGTTCTCCCTGAAAATAAAAAACCTAACATAAAGTCTTTTCAGAGAAACTCAGTAGAGCTCCTCACAGTGCATCCAGTCTGCCTGGGCACAGATTCTAAACTGGAGTCTGGAGGAGGTTTTTATGGTTAAAAGACATTTATTGTACACATATGAAACATCGATCCACACACGATTAAAAGTGTGATAGCAGCAGTAAGCTGCTGTGGATTTTACATCTATATGCACTCTTTTCATCTAATTCTGGTAATTGTCCATTTGGACTCCCTGTGTGGATACTCTAATTGCTGCTAGACACATTGCACTTTGTATTACTCTTACTGCTGCTATCACACTTTTAATCGTGTGTGGATCGATGTTTCATATGTGTACAATAAATGTCTTTTAACCATAAAAACTTCCATGTACATTGTAAAAACTGTGCTTCACTATATGCACTTTTTTTGTCTCTTTTGGGGAAATCCAATCATGAGGACTACTGATAATAGTGGCTCTCTGATCTCCACTTGATGCGCTAGGTGTATGTATTGGTACCATATTTTTCTTTACACGTTTATCCCACTTGTTGGGTTGGAGGTATTGTCTAGAGCAGTGGTTCTCAAACTCGGTCCTCAGGACCCCACACAGTGCATGTTTTGCAGGTAACCCAGCAGGTGCACAGGTGTATTAATTACTCACTGACACATTTTAAAAGGCCCACAGGTGCAGCTAATTATTTCACTTGCGATTCTGTGAGGAGACCTGCAAAACATGCATTGTGTGGGCCCACGAGGACCGAGTTTGAGAACCCCTGGTCTAGAGAGTTACCTCTAGGTCACTTTGGTACATCACTAAGCTGCTCTAATTAATGCGCACTGAACACAGTATCTATACCCACTTTGTTCTCCCATAGAGAAGGGGTCTGTGTTGCCACAGCTCTGTAAATGGTTGGTTCTAAATCGTAGTGGGAGAAGGACCTTCTGACGTCACTAGGGGAAAAGACACGTCACCAGGGGGAGGAGCTACTGCCAAATAGGGTATCCGAAAAGTACCCTTGCGGGGGAACGCTTCGGGCTCGGTGGCTCGCTCGCCACGGGTTTACTAATGGTAATAGTTGGTGGCGTGGATAGTAGAGGCTCCTCCTTGTGTTGTGGCTCCTCCCCCTGACGTAAAAGGTCCCTTAGACCACTTGAATCTAGCATATACCCTCTGTAAATGGCCCCTAGTGATGGAATAAACAGCATATAGGGCAACACACTGGGCACGGGCACAGGTACCAGGCAGCAGGAGGAGTGATGTGGAACACGCTGCTGGGCAGGAGAGGGTGTTGTCTGAGGTAACAAAAACCTTAAGCAAACAAAATATCTAAAACATGAAGGCGCTGTGAGGGCGGAAGTTCTCATCTGCCCTCTCGTGCTGTCACTTCCTGGTCCTGATCACGAAGGGAAAGGCTCACGGTACATCGGCGCCGCTATCACCGCTGTACAGTCACATGACCTGGCGACGTCACTGAAGACAACCACCACGGCCGCCGTGAGAACCCAGCTCTTTGTTCTCCTGAGGGATGGGAGTTTCTCAGCGTCCCCATGTCCCCGCCCACTCTCCTCCCCTATTCCCTCGTGTCCCCGCCCAGTGTAATCTCGCGGGCGCGCTCCCCTGACTGACCACCCGGCGAGCGCTCGCTCACACAGCAGAGTGCAGGAGAGCGGGAACGTGGGCGGTGACTGGGAGCTCGGCAGCGGCGGGGAGTGAGGTGAGCGACGCTGTGTGTGGTGAGCGACGCTGTGTGTGCGGGGCTCCTGTGGCTGAGCGGGGCAAGCTAGGTGGGGGTGGGGTAATGGGCGGCCGCATATGTGCCCCCTCAGCCTGTGTGCTGCTAGTCGGGGTGCAGCTACTCTCATTGCCTGCACTGCTCTGTAATATCCTCCTCTCTCTATAATAGTATAGTGATTGCTGTGTATAAGGGATATATCCCTGCACCCATACACACTGGTAGACAGCAGGGCACATTACACTAGGTCTGGTGACAGCTAGGAGGAAGGAATGACACTCTTATCTGCATACATGGAATGCCAATTGACTATAATGGGAGCAGATTGAAATTTATGTATATTTAAAAAAAATCTTAAACTTATGAACTATGGGGGTCATTCCGAGTTGATCGCTCGTTATTTTTCTTTCGCAACGGAGCGATTAGCTGCTAATGCGCATGCGCAATGTCCGCAGTGCGACTGCGCCAAGTAAATTTGCTATGCAGTTAGGTATTTTACTCACGGCATTACAAGGTTTTTTCTTCGTTCTGGTGATCGTAATGTGATTGACAGGAAGTGGGTGTTTCTGGGCGGAAACGGGTCGTTTTATGGGCGTGTGCGAAAAAACGCTACAGTTTCTAGGAAAAACGCGGGAGTGACCGGAGAAACGGAGGAGTGTCTGGGCGAACGCTGGGTGTGTTTGTGACGTCAAACCAGGAACGACAAGCACTGAACTGATCGCAGATGCCGAGTAAGTGTGGAGCTACTCAGAAACTGCTAAGAAGTGTCTATTCGCAATTTTGAGAATCTTTCGTTCGCAATTTTGATAAGCTAAGATTCACTCCCAGTAGGCGGCGGCTTAGCGTGTGCAAAGCTGCTAAAAGCAGCTTGCGAGCGAACAACTCGGAATGAGGGCCAATAAGTGATGTCACATATTATAAATCCAGAATGACGCGGAATGCCGTCGGTTTGCTATGGAATGACGCCTGTTTTATCCACCGCCCCTAAGCAAAATTAGCATTAAACCAATGCATATGTACCATATAAAACCCCCGATTGTTCTATGATCCCCTAAGTGCGCACACTAATCCTTTTCCATATGCGTCCGCATACATGTGTACCCTACTCTACGTGTCACATAATAAGGAATGTTTGCTATGGAATGACAGCTGCTTTATTCGCCACCTCTAAACAAAATTAGCATTAAAGCAGTGCCTATGTCCCATATAGAGGGGGGGGGGGGGGGGGGAGAACTTGCCCGTGGCAACCAATTAGCTGCTGTGTATGTGTTTATAGTATGCAAGTTATAAATGTTATGTCAATGCTGATTGGTTGCCATGGGAAACTTCTCCGCTGGCTCACTTCTCCACTTTTATCACTGTTTAGTACGGGTGTAGTACTGGTGACCGGCGGTCTCCTGACCACCGGTCACCTTACCGATGCCGGGATCCCGGCAGTATACCGACGGGGAGGGGCGAGTGCAGCAAGCCCCTTGCGGGCTCGCCACGCTGCGGGCTCGGTGGCGACCTGCGGTCGCCACGGGTTCTATTCCCACTCTATGGGTGTCGTGGACACCCACGAGTGGAAATAGTCCCTGTTGGTCGGCAAGCCGACCATCGGTATAGTGAGCCGTTGGGCTCACGGAGGAGGACATGTGACTGTCGGTCAGCTGACCGACGGTCACATGACTACCACCCGTTTAGTACATGTCCCCCTTAGTGCTAGCTTCTTACCAGTCCTGTCATTTATTATATAGCTCGTCTTATGGTTAGTGAAATTAATTATATATAGTTTAACATTTGTAGCACCACATCTGATAAGCTTGATGTACAGTAGCAAAGCGGTTTTTATAAATGAACTTTTTTTTTTTTTTTCCTCTTTAAACAGTACGTGAAAATGAACATTTACATCTACCTTTGTAAAAATGAAGATTTGGGGCAATTCATCAAGAAGGTAATGAAGGAGATCTAACGGATCTGTCTCTCTCTATCTATCTATCTATATATATATATATATATATATATATCTCTCTATATCAGACATCTCCTGCTCATCTTTCCCTCCCGAGCTGGCCCAGTATAGGGACCTCATTCATCAAGCTCTGAAAATAAAAAAAATTCTGGCTGGGTCCACAGGATAACATTGGGATATGGTTGAGCGACAGTGGAAATGGCACCAACACGGTCACAAGCTTTCTGGCCTCCCAGGATGCATCGGGGCCTCACCATATAGTCCCGCCCACTGACTCAGTCAGATCAGTTTTTTGCTTGGTGCGGCAGGAAGCCGCATGGTCACAGGGCTGCTGTTGATAAAGCAGCCTGAAGCTTTTTTTATTTTAATTTTATAGACTTACTTTTTTTGAGCGACTTTTCTTAACAGCGTCTTAAACGCATACTGGAAAAAGTCGCTGCAACAACTCCCCACCGGGTCGCAACAACGCTTACCTTTGCGGTAATAGAGCTGTCTCAACGGGTGTCTGTCTGTGTCGGATGTTCTAACAGGTCCAGCAGACGTAACCAGGCTGTGGGCGGAGCATGAAGGGATGGTATGTCTATGGATTTCCTTTTACTAGGGGGGACCGGACATGGCTACACTGTATTGGTGGAGACTAAAAACAGTGTGTTGATGCACCGAACATCTCGAGTGCGACAGCGCTACGCTCCAGGGATCATAGGTGCCAGGACTAGGTAGAGGCCGCGATCCTTAGAGTTTAAGTCAACAGGGGGAGTCAGACGCTCTCCTGGCCGCCCGTCCATGAACTGAATGACCTCACTTCCGTCTCGGACGCTACCACGAGGGTACTCGGTCGCAGCTTAGACGCTGCGGTTGTGTACACTAGAGATCCCACCTAGACCGAGTCGCAGGCCTTAGCGTCTGTATACACGTGGAAGTCGCTGAGCGTCCGTGTCCGTCAGTGAGCGACTGTGTTCGTTATCAGTTATCAGGAGCGGTAGTGTTCATCAGTAGCGTCTGAATCCACTCAGCGGCTTACTTGCATTTGCTTGGATATGGAAGTGTGAGTCTCCCTGTATTCCGCTGTCCAGAGGAAGGGTATACAGTACTAAAAATTATCTCTACTTGTTAGTATGAATTGTTAATTTTCTCTGACGTCCTAGTGGATGCTGGGGACTCCGTCAGGACCATGGGGAATAGCGGCTCCGCAGGAGACAGGGCACAAAAGTAAAAGCTTTAGGATCAGGTGGTGTGCACTGGCTCCTCCCCCTATGACCCTCCTCCAAGCCTCAGTTAGATTTTTGTGCCCGGCCGAGAAGGGTGCAATCTAGGTGGCTCTCCTAAAGAGCTGCTTAGAGTAAAAGTTTTGTTAGGTTTTTTATTTTCAGTGAGTCCTGCTGGCAACAGGCTCACTGCATCGAGGGACTTAGGGGAGAGAAGTGAACTCACCTGCGTGCAGGATGGATTGGCTTCTTAGGCTACTGGACACCATTAGCTCCAGAGGGAGTCGGAACACAGGTCTCACCCTGGGGTTCGTCCCGGAGCCGCGCCGCCGACCCCCTTGCAGATGCCGAAAAGTGAAGAGGTCCAGAAACCGGCGGCAGAAGACTTTTCAGTCTTCATAAGGTAGCGCACAGCACTGCAGCTGTGCGCCATTGTTGTCAGCACACTTCATAGCAGCGGTCACTGAGGGTGCAGGGCGCTGGGGGGGGCGCCCTGGGCAGCAATGATAGTACCTTATTCTGGCTAAAAATACATCACATATAGCCCCTGGGGGCTATATGGATGTATTTAACCCCTGCCAGGTCTCAGAAAAACGGGAGAAGAAGCCCGCCGAAAAGGGGGCGGGGCCTATTCTCCTCAGCACACAGCGCCATTTTCCCTCACAGAAATGCTGGTGGGAAGGCTCCCAGGCTCTCCCCTGCACTGCACTACAGAAACAGGGTTAAAACAGAGAGGGGGGGCACTTATTTGGCGATATGACTATATATATTAAAATGCTATAAGGGAAAAACACTTATATAAAGGTTGTCCCTGTATAATTATAGCGTTTTTGGTGTGTGCTGGCAAACTCTCCCTCTGTCTCCCCAAAGGGCTAGTGGGGTCCTGTCCTCTATCAGAGCATTCCCTGTGTGTGTGCTGTGTCGGTACGTGTGTGTCGACATGTATGAGGACGATGTTGGTGAGGAGGCGGAGCAATTGCCTGTAATGGTGATGTCGCTCTCTAGGGAGTCGACACCGGAATGGATGGCTTATTTAAGGAATTACGTGATAATGTCAACACGCTGCAAGGTCGGTTGACGACATGAGACGGCCGGCAAACCAATTAGTACCTGTCCAGGCGTCTCAAACACCGTCAGGGGCGTTAAAACGTCCTTTTACCTCAGTCGGTCGACACAGACACGGACACTGACTCCAGTGTCGACGGTGAAGAAACAAACGTATTTTCCTTTAGGGCCACACGTTACTTGTTAAGGGCAATGAAGGAGGTGTTACATATTTCTGATACTACAAGTACCACAAAAAAGGGTATTATGTGGAGTGTGAAAAAACTACCTGTAGTTTTTCCTGAATCAGATAAATTAAATGAAGTGTGTGATGATGCGTGGGTTTCCCCCGATAGAAAATTATTGGCGGTATACCCTTTCCCGCCAGAAGTTAGGGCGCGTTGGGAAACACCCCTTAGGGTGGATAAGGCGCTCACACGCTTATCAAAACAAGTGGCGGTACCGTCTCCAGATAGGGCCGCCCTCAAGGAGCCAGCTGATAGGAGGCTGGAAAATATCCTAAAAAGTATATACACACATACTGGTGTTATACTGCGACCAGCGATCGCCTCAGCCTGGATGTGCAGCGCTGGGGTGGCTTGGTCGGATTCCCTGACTGAAAATATTGATACCCTTGACAGGGACAGTATTTTATTGACTATAGAGCATTTAAAGGATGCATTTCTATATATGCGAGATGCACAGAGGGATATTTGCACTCTGGCATCAAGAGTAAGTGCAATGTCCATATCTGCCAGAAGTTGTTTATGGACACGACAGTGGTCAGGTGATGCAGATTCCAAACGGCACATGGAAGTATTGCCGTATAAAGGAGAAAAAGACAACGTCTTTTCAGCCTCAGTCCTTTCGTCCCCATAAGGGCAAGCGGGCAAAAGGCCAGTCATATCTGCCATGGGATAGAGGAAAGGGAAGAAGACTGCAGCAGGCAGCCCATTCCCAGAAACAGAAGCCCTCCACCGCTTCTGCCAAGTCCTCAGCATGACGCTGGGGCCGTACAAGCGGACTCAGGTGCGGTGGGGGGGGTCGTCTCAAGAGTTTCAGCACGCAGTGGGCTCACTCGCAAGTGGACCCCTGGATCCTACAAGTAGTATCCCAGGGGTACAGATTGGAAATTCGAGACGTCTCCCCCTCGCAGGTTCCTGAAGTCTGCTTTACCAACGTCTCCCTCCGACAGGGAGGCAGTAGTGGAAACAATTCACAAGCTGTATTCCCAGCAGGTGATAATCAAAGTACCCCTCCTACAACAAGGAAAGGGGTATTATTCCACACTATATTGTGGTACAGAAGCCAGATGGCTCGGTGAGACCTATTCTAAATCTGAAATAGTTGAACACTTACATACAAAGGTTCAAATCAAGATGGAGTCACTCAGAGCAGTGATAGCGAACCAGGAAGAAGGGGACTATATGGTGTCCCGGGACATCAGGGATGCTTACCTCCATGTCCCAATTTGCCCTTCTCACCAAGGGTACCTCAGGTTCGTGGTACAGAACTGTCACTATCAGTTTCAGACGCTGCCGGTTGGATTGTCCACGGCACCCCGGGTCCTTACCAAGGTAATGGTCGAAATGATGATTCTTCTTCAAAGAAAATGGACGATCTCCTGATAGGGGCAAGGTCCAGAGAACAGTTGGAGGTCGGAGTAGCACTATCTCAAGTAGTTCTACGACAGCACGGGTGGATTCTAAATACTCCAAAACCGCAGCTGTTTCCGACGACACGTCTGCTGTTCCTAGGGATGATTCTGGACACAGTCCAGAAAAAGGTGTTTCTCCCGGAGAAGAAAGCCAGGGAGTTATCCGAGCTAGTCAGGAACCTCCTAAAACCAGGAAAAGTGTCAGTGCATCATTGCACAAGGGTCCTGGGAAAAATGGTGGCTTCTTACGAAGCGATTCCATTCGGTAGATTTCACGCAAGAACTTTTCAGTGGGATCTGCTGGAAAAATGGTCTGGATCGCATCTTCAGATGCATCAGCGGATAACCCTGTCTCCAAGGACAAGGGTGTTTCTTCTGCGGTGGCTGCAGAGTGCTCATCTACTAAAGGGCCGCAGATTCGGCATTCAGGACTGGGTCCTGGTGACCACGGATGCCAGCCTGAGAGGCTGGGGAGCAGTCACACAGGGAAAAAATTTCCAGGGAGTGTGATCAAGTCTGGAGACTTCTCTCCACATAAATATACTGGAGCTAAGGGCAATTTACAATGTTCTAAGCTTAGCAAGACCTCTGCTTCAAGGTCAGCCGGTATTGATCCAGTGGGACAACATCACGGCAGTCGCCCACGTAAACAGACAGGGCGGCACAAGAAGCAGGAGGGCAATGGCAGAAACTGCAAGGATTCTTCGCTGGGCGAAAAATCATGTGATAGCACTGTCAGCAGTGTTCATTCCGGGAGTGGACAACTGGGAAGCAGACTTCCTCAGCAGGCACGACCTCCACCCGGGAGAGTGGGGACTTCATCGGGAAGTATTCCACATGATTGTGAACCGTTGGGAAAGACCAAAGGTGGACATGATGGCGTCCCGCCTGAACAAAAAACTGGACAGGTATTGCGCCAGGTCAAGAGACCCTCAAGCAATATCTGTGGACGTTCTGGTAACACCGTGGGTGTACCAGTCGGTGTATGTGTTCCCTCCTCTGCTTCTCATAACCAAGGTACTGAGAATTATAAGACGTAGAGGAGTAAGAACTATACTCGTGGCTCCGGATTGGCCAAGAAGGACGTGGCACCCGGAACTTCAAGAAATGCTCACAGAGGACTCATGGCCTCTGCCGCTAAGAAGGGACTTGCTTCAGCAAGTACCAGGTCTGTTCCAAGACTTACCGCGGCTGCGTTTGACGGCATGGCGGTGGAACGCCAGATCCTAAGGGAAAAAGGCATTCCGGAAGAGGTCATTCCTACCCTGGTCAAAGCCAGGAAGGAGGTGACCGCAAAACATTATCACCACATGTGGCGAAAATATGTTGCGTGGTGTGAGGCCAGGAAGGCCCCACGAAGAAATTTCAACTCGGTCGATTCCTGTATTTCCTGCAAACAGGAGTGTCTATGGGCCTCAAATTGGGGTCCATTAAGGTTCAAATTTCGGCCCTGTCAATTTTCTTCCAGAAAGAATTGGCTTCAGTTCCTGAAGTCCAGAAGTTTGTCAAGGGAGTATTGCATATACAACCCCCTTTTTGTGCCTCCAGTGGCACTGTGGGATCTCAACGTAGTTCTGGGATTCCTCAAATCACATTTTAAACCGCTCAAATCTGTGGATTTGAAATATCTCACATGAAAAGTGACCATGCTGTTGGCCCTGGCCTCGGCCAGGCGAGTGTCAGAATTGGCGGCTTTGTCTCACAAAAGCCATATCTGATTGTCCATTCGGACAGGGCAGAGCTGCGGACTCGTCCCCAGTTTCTTCCTAAGGTGGTGTCAGCGTTTCACCTGAACCAGCTTATTGTGGTACCTGCGGCTACTAGGGACTTGGAGGACTCCAAGTTGCTAGATGTTGTCAGGGCCCTGAAAATATAGGTTTCCAGGACGGTTGGAGTCAGGAAAACTGACTCGCTGTTATCCTGTATGCACCCAACAAACTGGGTGCTCTTGCTTCTAAGCAGACGATTGCTCGTTGGATTTGTAGCACATTTCAACTTGCACATTCTGTGGCAGGCCTGCCACAGCCTAAATCTGTCAAGGCCCATTCCACAAGGAAGGTGGGCTCATCCTGGGCGGCTGCCCGAGGGGTCTCGGCATTACAACTCTGCCGAGCAGCTACGTGGTCGGGGGAGAACACGTTTGTAAAATTCTACAAATTTGATACCCTGGCTAAAGAGGACCTGGAGTTCTCTCATTCGGTGCGGCAGAGTCATCCGCACTCTCCCGCCCGTTTGGGAGCTTTGGTATAATCCCCATGGTCCTGACGGAGTCCCCAGCATCCACTAGGACGTCAGAGAAAATAAGATTTTACTTACCGATAAATCTATTTCTCGTAGTCCGTAGTGGATGCTGGGCGCCCATCCCAAGTGCGGATTGTCTGCAATACTTGTACATAGTTATTGTTACAAAAATCGGGTTATTATTGTTGTGAGCCATCTTTTCAGAGGCTCCGCTGTTATCATGCTGTTAACTGGGTTCAGATCACAGGTTGTACAGTGTGATTGGTGTGGCTGGTATGAGTCTTACCCGGGATTCAAAATCCTTCCTTATTGTGTACGATCGTCCGGGCACAGTATCCTAACTGAGGCTTGGAGGAGGGTCATAGGGGGAGGAGCCAGTGCACACCACCTGATCCTAAAGCTTTTACTTTTGTGCCCTGTCTCCTGCGGAGCCGCTATTCCCCATGGTCCTGACGGAGTCCCCAGCATCCACTACGGACTACGAGAAATAGATTTATCGGTAAGTAAAATCTTATTTTTGGTACCTATTGCATATGAGATCTGCATATTATACCCCTTTTCCACTCGCATGAAAATCCCGGGATTTTGCACGTGAACGCGCATCATCCCGGGATTTTTGTCAGTGTAAAAGGGTACAGGGACAATTTCCCGGGTCGAACATCCCGGGATTTCAACCCTGGTCTCGACCAGGGTTGGTCCCGGGAAGCTGTGTAGTGTGAAAGGGCCCGTCCCGGGATTCACTATCCAGGGACTGTTAAAAGGCCTCAGATTGGAGCTTTCTTGGCCTCAGAAAAGAAGATGTCATCTTTTCTGAGCCCAAGGCCATTTCTAATGACATACTTATGCATTTGCAGGGATATCCCGGGATCAGTGTAAATGGGGCTGTCCCGGGTCGATCCCAGGTCTTAGTGCAGTGTGAAAGGGGTCAGTCCCGGGAATGCAGCCCGGGACGCATCCCGGGAGTGCGAGTGTAAAAGGGGTATAACTGTGTTTTCTGCATGTTATGTGGAAAAAGAACCAGTTACATACAGAAGTACAATTTTCCTACTTATTTATAAATTGTAATGGGGTTTGTATTCTCATATGACAATGTCTAATGCGTTAACATGTGACTGACTGCTAGTATGTGTGCTGACTTTTCTGTGTAACGTCAGTCCTGTTCTGACCCTAAATTCAGGTGCACTGTGATTCAGATTGATTTCACTTCTATATACTCATATATAGGTGATTTTCAGTCACAAATTGTGTAGTCATTAACAGATTATTACCATGTCTGTGAGCGGCAAAAGTGACGAGGGGAATTTATTTAAGCACTCCTACATCCCTAACATGCTTATCTTGTAAGACAGGGTTAATTGGTATGGACCTATTGGTCACTTATGAGGGCTTGTGTGCGATCTGTTTTGCCTTTCAGCAAAGTTAAAAACAGGAGTTGGTTCAACCACCAACAGAGCCACCATGGAATATGTTCGCAAAGACTATATCTTCAATAGCGGACAGGTTAACTCTGCTCGCACCAACTCAAGGGTTAGGCTACACTGTTAACCCATACATGCAGCTCCCTTCCTACGGCTTGGTTCCAGTAGCCTCTACAAGCAACCAAGGGACAGGTAAGATTAAGACCGATACGTCTATGCGGCATACTCCATATGATGATCAGTCGCAGAGTTTTAGTTCAGAGGATGTAGCTGAACTTATTAATGCTGTGAAGGCTGTTCTCTCTTTGAAAGAGCCAGCCAAGACAGTGTTAAAGTCTAAAGCACCTGTGTTTAAACGAACCAAATCAGTGAAAACTGAATTCCCAGCGTCAGATGAGCTGATGGAAATGATGGATGAGTCTTGGGCGACGCCCAGTAAGAAATATAAGATTCAGAAAAGATGGGATTCTTATTATTCATTTCCAGCTGCGGATTGTTCGAAAAGAGACGTTCCTCCAAAAGTAGATGCACATGTTCTGCGACTTGTGCATAAATCTGCTTTACCACGGTCATCTACCTCACTAAATGATGTCAGACAGAAGGGTAGATAGCTTTTTGAAAAATGTATTTTCTCTAGTAGGAGCAGTGGTAAGACCTGCTATGGTTTCGGCCTGGGTAGCAAAGGCAATGTGCGAATGGATAGAGGAACTAGAGAATGACATCTTTTCTCCTAATAGGGAGCAAGAGTATCATTTAAGCCGTTTAAGACAATCTGCCCAGTATTTGGAAGAAGCAGCAATTGATATGGGTACAGTTGCTTCTAAAGCTTCAGTCTTGTCAGTAGCCGCTCGCAGAGCAGTTTGGCTACGTACCTGGAAGGCAGATGCGGAGTCCAAGAAAGAATTGGAAGCATTGCCTTTTATTGGTATTATATATTGTTTGGGAAACCATTATCTGATATCCTACAATCAGAGGCTGAGTCGAAGGTCAGATTTCCAGCTACTTATAACCCTAAGTCTAAGGGTTCAAAATTTCGCTCATTTCGCTGGCAAAGCAAAGCTAAAGAGGAGTCTAAGCAACCCCAGTTCAAGACCAGGGGTAGGAAGCAGTGGCCTAGCAAAAAGCCAGCTTCCAAGCCTGAACAGAAACCATCAGCCTGAAGAGACGGGCCTCCGCCTGGAGGATTACAGGGTTGGGGGCCGACTCCTTAATTTTGCACACATATGGCAACAGTCGGTGCAGAAGGTGGTATCTCAGGGGTATGGGTTCCCATTCAGAAGGCAGCCTCCTCAAAGATTTTTTTGCACCAGCCCGTCTGGTATAGAGTCGAAGGCCAATGCCCTTTTGCAGTCAAAATTACTGCACTCAGGTGTGATTGTCCCAGTACCTCCATCACACAGGGGACAGGGGTTTTACTACAATCTATTTCTGATCCAGAAGCCAAATGGGTCACATCAACCAATTCTCAATCTAAAAATGTTAAACAAATGCATTTGGATCCCGAAGTTCCACATGGAGACGTTGCGCTCCATAATGTTTGCTATGGAACCAGGAGATTACATGGTATCTCTGGATGTACGGGATGCTTACCTACATGTACCTATAGCACTGTCGCATCAGTGTTACCTCTGGTTTGCCATCCTCCAGGAACATTTTCAGTTCCAAGCCTTGCCCTTCGGGCTAGCAGCAGCACCCAGGGTGTTTACCAAGATCATGGTGGTTATGGTAGCTTGTCTGCGCAAACAGGAGATAAGAATATTCCCATACCTTGACAACCTATTAATCTTAGCACATTCGCAAGATATACTTTTGAGACATCTTCAACAGACAATAGTTTGTTTACAGAGACACAGGTGGCTCATAAATTGGGAAAAGTCGTTTCTGAATCCGTCACAGCGAATGGTTCATTTGGGGGCCATATTGGATTCAGACCTACAGAAAGTTCTCTTACCAGAGAAAAAGATTGTCAAGATGCAGGTCATGGCCCAGGAAGCGTTGCACGCCCAGACAATGTCAGTCCATGCAGCAATGCGACTGTTGGGTCTGATGGTATCAACCTTCGACACGGTGGAATATGCGTAATTCCACTCCAGACCGTTGCAGCACCTTATTGTGACCAAATGGAACGGAAATCATCAGACAATAAAAAAAGCAGATGATAAAAGTTTCCAGTAAATGTAAAAGGTCTCTAGCGTGGTGGCTACAGACAGACCATTTAAACAAGGGGAGACCCTTTTGGATAAAAGAATGACAAGTCCTGACAACAGATGCCAGCCTGCAAGCCTTGGGTGCGGTACTCGGAAGCCTATGGTTCCAGGGAAAATGGACCGCAAGGGAAAGTCTCCTGCCAATAAATCTGTTGGAAATAAGTGCCATCTACTTGGCTCTAGTTCAGGCAAAGGACAGTCTGCAAGGAAGACCGGTCCAGATTCGCTCAGACAATGCAACGGCAGTAGCGTACCTCAATCATCAAGGAGGGACTCGCAGCAAAAGATTGATGGAGGAGGTAACTCCCATTCTAAGATGGGCAGAACTCCATCTCCCAGCAGTGTTTGTCCCAGGTGTTCTGAACTGAGAAGCGGATTTTCTCAGTCGACACACCATTCAGGAAACCAAATGGGCATTACACCCAGAAGTGTTTCAGACACTAGTGAACAGATGGGGTCTACCAGAGATAGACCTCATGGCGTCTGGTCTAAACAACAAAGTTCCAAGGTATGGATCGAGAACAAGGGACCCAGGAGCGGTCCTGACAGACGCACTGTCAGTAGAATGGAAATTTCATCTGGCATATCTGTTCCCTCCAATATCTGTTACCCAGAGTAGTGAGAAAAATGAAGCAAGCAAAGGGAGCAATAATTCTAATAGCTCCAGCTTGGCCAAGAAAGCATTGGTACACAGATCTACTAAGGATGTCCGTGGAAGCACCTATACTGCTCCCTCCACGTCCAGATCTGCTAATGCAGGGTCCTTGTTGTCACAGCCATCTGGATCGTCTGTCTTTGACGCCGTGGCTGTTGAAACCTCTATCTTAGAAGCTAGAGGATTTTCAAAAGAAGTAATCCAAACTATGCTTAGAGCAAGAAAGCCTTCTTCAGCTCGTGTGTATCATAGAATATGGCAAGCCTATATTCATTGGTCTACTGGAAAAAGTTTGAATCCAAGATCTTTTAAAGTATCCAGGATTTTGGATTTCCTTCAAGCAGGATTGGATGAAGGTTTGAAAGTGGCTTCCTTGAGAGTTCACGTATCAGTGTTAACTGTATGGTTTCAGCGAAAGATTGCTGATTTACAGGATGTACGTACTTTCTTTCAGGGAGTTGTACATATTCAACCTCCATTTGTTCTTACTCCAGCTCCCTTGGATTTTAATTTAGTTCTTAAATTTCTCCAGGGTCCTCCGTTTGAACTGCTTAAGAGAGCAGATCTTAAATGGTTAATGGCTATAGTGCTTTTTCTACTGGCAATGGCGTCAGCCAGAAGAGTGTCAGATTTAGGAGCGTTATCCTGTAGGTCTCCTTTCCTCGGTTTTTTTCCAGACAGAGCAGTTCTCAGAACGAGATCTGGTTATCTTCCAAAGGTGGTTTCAGAGTTTCACCTGCATGAAGAGATTGTAGTCCCATCTTTTCAGGTATCGGGACTATCTGCGGGAAAAGCGTCGCTGGACGTATTCCGAGCTTTAAGAATCTACATAGATCGTACTAGTGCCATCAGGAAAACAGATTCTCTTCATCCTCTACGGATTCCATAGGAGAGGTTGGCCTGCTAGTAAACAGATGCTGGCGAGATGGCTCAGAATGGTACTATCAGAAGCTTATTCTCATGCAGATCTTCCTACTCCAGCTAATGGCTCTGCACACTCTACACGTAAGGTAGGTCCTTCATGGGCAGCACAACAGGGTGCTTCAGCAGAACAGATATGTAAGGCAGCCACTTGGTCTTCCATAAACACATTCATCAGACATTATGCTTTGGATACTTTTGCCTCTCATGACGCAGACTTTGGGCGAAAGGTCCTCCTGTGCAATCAGGAGCGTCCCCACCACTAAAATTGGCTTTGGGAATCCCAATGTTACCCAGTGGATAATCCTGTGGACCCAGCCAGAGAAATAGACGTTATGGTAAGAACTTACCGTTGATAACGTCATTTCTCTTATGTCCACAGGTATCCACAGGGATCCCACCCTGACGCACCTGATTTGAGTATCTAGACAATCACTAAACCTCTTCCTTCTTGTATGGAAGGGTGTGCATGTGTGTTCTTATCGCCTAAACAGGTCTCTACCTGATGCTGCTGCCTAATCGCTGTGTAAAGAACTGATCTGACTGAGTGAGTGGGCGGGACTATATGGTGAGGCCCCGATGCATCCTGGGAGGCCAGAAAGCTTGTCACCGTGTTGGTGCCATTTCCGCTGTCGCTCAACCATATCCCAATGTTATCCTGTGGACATAAGAGAAATCACGTTATCAACTGTAAGTTCTTATCATAACGTCTATTTTGTATTTAATAATGTGGGAGCGCTACCGGTGACGAATGCTTGCTTACCTATTGGAAGCAGAACCGGCTTGCTCCTCCCTCTCTCCGCACCTCCCCATCTCGTTCTCACTCACCTCCTCGCTCTCTGTCCCTCTCAGCTCTCATGTTAAACCCCCTTATTTTTCTGTGACTGTCTCCTCCACCAGTTTCTGCTCCGTTATTCAATAACTTTTAATATGTAGCTCCTCAAACACCATGCCCCCGCACTATCCCTATGGGAAAAATCTGTTGAGCCTCAATATAA